>NW_004444004.1:13387567-13395348 GCF_000243295.1 Trichechus manatus latirostris | reverse complement strand
CAAAGTATATGAGACATAGTCTCACCATCCTTGCTTCTAAGGAGCATTCTGGCTGTACTTCTTCCAAGACAGCTTTGTTTGTTCTTTTGGCAGTCCATGGTATATTCAATAATCTTCGCCAAGACCATAATTCAAAGGCATCAATTGTTCTTTGGTCTTCCTTATTCATTGTCCAGCTTTCACATGCATATAAGGCAATGGAAAACACCATGGCTTGGGTTAGGCGCACCTTAGTTTTCAAGGTGACATCTTTTCTTTTTAACACTTTAAAGAGGTCTTTTGTAGCAGATTTGCCTAATGCAATGTGTCATTTGATTTCTTGACTGCTGCTTCCATGAGTGTTGATTGTGGATCCAAGTAAAATGAAATCCTTGACAACTTCAATCTTTTCTCCATTTATCATGATATTGCTTATTGGTCCAGTTGTGAGGATTTTTGTTTTCTTTATCAACATAAATAATAAAGTATGTAATCCATACTGAAGGCTGTAGTCTTTGATCTTCATCAGTAAGTGCTTCAAGTCCTCTTCACTTTCAGCAAGCAAGGTTGTGTCATCTGCATAATGCAGGCTGTTAATGTGTCTTCCTCCAATCCTGATGCCCCATTCTTCTTCATATAGTTCTGGTTCCCGGATTATAAGCTCAGCAGATACGTTTCATAGGTATGGTGAAAGGATACAACCCTGACGCACACCTTTTCTGACTTTAAACCACACAGTATCCCCTTGTTCTGTCTGAACGACTGCCTCTTGATCTATGTACAAGTTCCTCACGAGCACAATTAAGTGTTCTGGAATTCCCATTCTTCGCAATGTTGCCCATAATTTGTTATGATCTACACATTCAAATACCTTTGCATAATCAATAAAACACGGGTAAACATCTTTCTGGTATTTTCTGCTTTCAGCCAGGATCCATCTGACATCAGATATGATATCCCTGGTTCCACATCCTCTTCTGAATCCGGCTTGAATTTCTGACTGTTTCCCTGCCCATGTACTGCTGCAGCTGCTTTTGAATGATCTTCAGCAAAATTTTACTTGCGTGTGATATTAATGATATTGTTCGATAATTTCTGCATTCTGTTGGATCACCTTTCTTTGGAATGGGCACAAATGTGGATCTCTTTCAGTCAGTTGGCCAGGTAGCTGTTTCCCAAACGTCTTGGCATAGACGAGTGAGCACTTCCAGCGCTTCATCTGTTTGTTGAAACATCTCAGTTGATATTCAGTCAATTCCTGGAGCCTTGTTTTTCACCAATGCCTCCAGTGCAGCTTGGACCTCTTCCTTCAGTACCATCAGTTCCTGATCATATGCTATCTCCTGAGGTTTTATATATATATATATATATATTCAACAACACGCACACACACACACACACACACACACACACATATATATATATTCAACAACACACATACATAGAGAGAGAAAGAGATTTACCTCAAGGAAATGGATCATGTGGTTGTAGAGGCTGGCAAGTCCCAAGTCCACGGATCAGGTGTCAGACTTTTTCTGACTCATGTATCTGCAGGGGCTGATGAATCCAAGATCGGCAGGTCAGATGGCAGGCTGCTGGCTCACGGGCTGCGAAGGTTGACAAATCTAAGACTGGCAGGTAAGACAGCAGGTTGCTGGCTCACAGGCTGTGGAGGCCAACAAATCCCAAGATTGGCAGACAATATAGTAGGCTGCAGGCTCAAGTCCTAGGAACCAGAGGTCAGATGATAACGAGCTGGATACAGAGGGAGCAAATGTCAGCAAGCTTTGCCAGAACGTCCATACATATTGGATGCAGGCCACACCCCCAAGGAAACTCCCCTTACAGCTGAATGGCTTATCACATCATGGAGGTGATCACACTATATCACAAAACTACATCATTACGTAAGTGCCAATCCACTGAGATTCACGGCTCAGACAAGTTGACACACAACCTTAACCATCACAGTTCCCTAAGAATAGCTCCTTGCAACTGTATGACACTTAGAAAGTTAAACACAGCTTTCCATACATTATTTCACCAGATCTTCATAATGACGTTGTCAGCCAGGTAGGGTAGGGTTATTGTTACTATTTTACAGATGGGAAAACTGAGACTCAAGAAGCTCACCTAAAGTGGCCCACCTAATGCCCCAATGTGTGGCTAAGTCAGAAAAAAACAAAGACCCTTGGATCTTTTCATTCATTCATTTGCACACCCATCCCAGAAGCCTAACTTTTCCCCTTCAATTGGCTAGATGGGCAGGAAAAGCCAGGTAAGTGCCATGACTTGGGATGAGGCCAGAGCCCAACCCATGGTTCCCACATGAAAGCTTTGTGGGTCATTAAGTTTTCTCTTCTCAGCCCACTGGTTAGCAGTGGGCGCTTGGCTAGGATCATCACTCTGGGGGCCAGGGACCCAAGCATTTATATAGCTCTCCAAATCAACATTGTCTGCCTCTAATAATGAAGCAACAATTTTATGAAAGAGGTCAGGAGGACATTATTTCTTCCATCTGACAGACTTACCAGCTGGGTAAGTAACATGCCCAAGGTCACATAGCTAATAAGTACTGGAGATTCTGGCTTCAGTATCAGTATTCTTATTACTACATCACGTGGCCAAAAGGCTGGGGCTGGGTAGAGGGGACTTAACTATGAAATTTCTGGATCATAATGTGGTTGGGATACTTCAAACATGTCAGTGTAGCCATGTGGACAGCCCTGGCCAATGGAGCAGGTAGCCAGCTGTGTGGTATGATATTGTAGAAATAAAGACCACCCAAATGAGGACAAAGGGAGGCTATTCATTCAGAGCTTGCTATACAGGAGGGAGTCAATGACCATCACTTCGGTCTGGCAGAGGTTCAAAAGCAGGCAGGGGAGTGGGAAAGCTTTATAGAGGAAAAAAAAGGGAAGGCTTCAGGTATGCTCTGATCGGATGCTGTTGACACGGGGAAGCCGAAGGTGGGCTAACTAGTGGGACATTCTATGTGATTGGCTTGGGGAACATATTTGGCTTTCTCTGGTTGTTCCAGAGTTAGAAACAGGGAAGGGGTGTGGATAGTGGCACAAATAGGAAAGCTGGCAGGTATGTGACCAAGTTGTGACCATTCTGGGTCAATTGCTGGGAGGTCATGGCTTGGCTTTCCAGACTGGTTGCTGTAGAGGTTGTGGGTTAGAGTTCTGTTGTAATATATGGTATGACCATTGTTGTATGGATATTCAGTCTTTCAGTATTAGGAGTGGAAATATTGTCCTGACTGAAAAAATCTACTCCAGTGGCTAACATGGCCACTCTTAGCCCTAAAAAGAATGAAAGGATTTCTGAGGTCCTTAAAAACATATGCCTTTTCCCACTAGTTTAAGGTACTGTGATTCTGGAGATTTTTTTTTTGTGTGTGTGTGTGTGGTAAATATATGCGTAACAAAACATTTGCCATTTCAGCATTCTACACATGTACAATTCAGTGACATTAATTATGTTTATCACCATTATTCATTTCCAAATTTTTCTATCACACTTATCAGAAACTCAGTGTCCCCTGAGCAATGAGCCTCCTTTCCCCTCCTTCCTGCCTGCCCCTGGTAACCACTAATAAACTTTGGTCTCTATACACTTTCCTAGTCTAGATATCTCATATGAGTGGGGTCATACAATATTTGTCCTTTTGTGAATGGCTGTGATTCTGGAGATTTTGGACGCTGATCCGGACAGGGTTTTCCTTATGGGATTGATTCTGACTGAACCATATGTACCTGTCATTGTTATGCATCAGAAAGCAGGTTCCTGTGCGTGGGAGGAGAGAGTTTAGATAAAAAAGTTGTATTGATGGAGAGCGGGGTCTGAGACTATGCTCAGTCCAATGAGACTAGGCTGGGGGTTGGAGGACACTCAAGAGTGGATGCCTCAAAATTAAATGGGCTGAAGTGAAGGAGCCTCTGAAACATTTTTCAACTGGGGCCCTCCATTCAGAACAACTTTACTGCAAATAAAGTGCTTTAATTCTCCCAAGTCACCCTCCACCGTGACTTTTTTTCCTTTATTAAAACAACTAATGACAAAGTAGTATAGATGCTCATTGGGAATGAAGAAAAAAAGCATCTTCTCCTGAAATACATTAATTTAAAAGGAAAGGTGCTGTGCCCCCTCCCCCAATTCCACCCCAGAAGTAAGCGCTGTTGAGATAAACCAATTATCTGCAAATAGGAAGAGTCATTTAGGAGTGAATCCCCCTCCACCATCTTGCAAGAAAAGTCGGAAAGAATGTGCAAGAGGTTTCAGCTTTGGCAGAAGTCTCCCCACCCTGGGACATGGTTGCTATTTCATTTCTTTAGTTGCTTTGAAATCCAGCTGTGAGTTTCTGAACAAGTCTGCCTGTCGGCTTCCCACCCAGTACCAGGTGCCATTGGCAACCCCATGTATCTCAGAGTAGAACTGTGCTCCATAGGGTTTTCAACAGCTGATTTTTCAGAAGTAGATCACCAAGCCTTTCTTCCAAAGCACCTCTGGGTGGACTTGAACCTCTAACCTTTTGGATAGCAGCCAAGTGTATTTACCATTTGCGCCACCCAGGTCCTCCTCCTTCCCACACACCCTTCTAAAAATGGCCATTAGCCGATGGTGTCCTGACTAGCATAGGCAGTGCCCAGAGCTTTTGGATTTGAGCCTCAGCACTCTTTCAGAACATATTTGGTATGTGTGTGTGTGGCCTCTGCTTCCATCTCAGAAGCTGGGAGGTTTGATATTCTTGAGGGTTTTTAAGGAAATTTATCCCATATCTGGATGGAACCTGGCTATGGCAAACCAGCCCTTTTATAGGTGAAGCATTGAAGGATCAAAGTAAGGCATCTTCAGGCTGGTAATAATTCACTAACCTCCAAAAAATACAAACCCATTGCCATCAAGAGGATTCCATGTATAAGAGGACAGTGCAGCAGTTCTCAAATTTTCATTCCCAAGGGCCACTTGAGAGCTTATTGGTATACAGCTATCAATGAACAAGGGACACCTTGGGCTGAGGAGAGACTGCCAAGATAGCTTATGCAATGGAACAAAAGCAAATGCAAGAGCAGTGCAGAGCATGATTTGCTTTTTTGTAAATAAAAAGAATGAGAAAAAAGGCTGATATATATGCATCCAATGCTTTTGTTTCTTGGCAGAAACTCAAGAAGTAATGAAAAGATCTTTTAGGATAGGGATTTTTCGGGGGTGAAAGGTAGAGAAGGGATTTCATTTTCATCATTTTATACCATTGTATACCATTAGAACTTTCCAACCATTTTTTTTTATTTCTTCTTTGGGAGTTCTTGGAGGCCAGCTGCCTGGCTACACACCTCTGCTTGTCCCACTGACCATTCATTCAACTCAGGATGCCGGTGACCAATTCAGAGAGACTAGGAGCTCTTTCTCCAGGATCCAGTAACAGAGGAAATAAAATGATGGCAGGAACCTGTTTAGGTAGGCCCGTGTGAATCACTAACTCCAGACCCAGAATATCACTTCCCTGTCAGTGGCCAGGGTGAAGAATCCAGGACAGCTCTCTGCCTGGCTAAACCGGTTGATGTCGAGTTGATACTGACTCATAACGACCCTATAGGACAGAATGCAACTGCCCCATAGGGTTTCCAATGTTGTAAATCTTTACGGAAGCAGACTACCATATCTTTCTCCCGTGGATTGGTGGTGAGTTCAAACAGCAGACCTTTTGGTTAGCAGCTGAGCACTTAACCATTGCATCACCAGGGCTCCTCTCTGCCTGGCTAGGTGGTTAAAATCCCATTTACTATGCTGAGCAAGTCTCTCTCCCTGGCTAGGTCTTTGCTCCCTGGGCTAATGGTTGGGTGAAGCAGTGTAGGTCTTGGACAGGGCTACCTGTTGGGGAAGTGCAGCTTGGCTAGGTTTCTGACCCCAGAGGTGGCAGCTGAGGGGTGCTAGGAGCCTTCCCCCGGCAAGCTCTGGGCTGAGCGAAGTATGAGTGATAAATATGCGTGTGCTTTCTCTTTCCTGGTGATTCTGAAAATCTCCAACCTGAAGTTGGAGATAACTATTTTGGCCATGGCTGGAGGTGAGGAAAAAGAAAAAAGATTCCTCCTCCTTCCTAAACCCTGCTCCATCCCCAGGCTTCTGAGGGCTAGGGTGCCAGAGAGAGTGGAGGGAATCATCTTGGAGTTTTCACACAGCCAGGAGAAAGGAAATGAAGGCATCCAGCAAGAAACCGGCAAGGGCCTTCTATATCCTTGCTCTTTCACTTCCAACATAGCTGGCCCCATCTGAGCTCCAGTTTCCATTCAGGAAAGGAAAGGGCTGAATGATGGACAAATCAAGGAGGCAAAGGGAGGGATGGGTGTAATTTTAGAAACCTTTCACAATGTTAATTTACAAACTATTCTTATGTCTGTTCAGTCAGGCAGGTCCCTGTGGACTACATTCGGAGCCAAGTTTGTTATTGGATATGTAAGCAGTTACTATTGAGTCTCTTCCAAATCATAGTGACTCCATGTGCGTCGGAGTAGACTTGTGCTCCATAGGGCTTTCCACAGCTGATATTTTGGAAGTAGATTGCCAGGGCTTTCTTTCCATGTGCCTCTAGGTGGACTCGAACATCCAACCTTTCAGTTAGCAGCCAAGTGGGTTAACAGTTTGTACCACCCAAGGACTCCATTGGATATATAGCCTCAAAGTTTAAACATTATATGTAATACAGACTATCCTCCAAATCTGATTGTTCTCCTTCACCTCAAGAACAAGCCTGGAGTTTTGGCAAGTGATGACTTTCCTGTTCCTCCCCTTCCCCCCTGCCCCTAACACATAGCCAAGGTATCAGGGCAGAAACAGATGCTCAATGATTCTGAAGACTGTCTGGTGGAGGAGGAGGAGGAAGAGGAGGAGGGAGTCAGCACTGGGAGATACTATGAGAAACACCCTAGTAAGCATCAAGCATCATCATGTCAGCACTTCTCCCTGTTAGCCCTCCAACACCAGGGAGCAAGCCTCTCCTCTCCCCACCCCCACCACAGTATCTTACTGTCTTTCCCCTCTCTATTCTTATCTTCTCAGCACTTAATGTGAATTTGCATTAGACTTGACCTTCTTACACATGTTGGGGCTTGGAGGAGGTCCCTGCCCCACCAAGTGTAGTTTTCCCCAGTCCGGCACCGTTTGAGAAGTTCCTGGCTCTGTTAGTCTACTTCCCAAGTTCCACTTGCCCCCAGACTCCCTAGGCTATTGTGAGGCCAGATATTATTCTGAAGGCACTTTGAGATGTCTGGATGAATGGCTCCACAGAAGCCGTAACTGGGCTCTCTAGCTCATCCTCCCAGGCTTCGTGAGATGTTACTCCATCTGGGATGCTGTGATCAGCAGGGTCATGTGGGTTCAGACACTAAACTGCTTTGTCTCTCTCATTCCTAACCCCTAAGTCCACTTGCTGCTTTGCCAGCCTTTAGTGGGAGCTCACTGAGTGAGCCTCAGGAAATGGGCTTAAGGGACAGGGAAAGAGGAAGGAGGGAGACAGAAGCCAAAAGGTAATGGAGGAGAGACAGGGACTGAGAAGAGCCCTTCTGGAATGGTTTGCACCTGCTCATTCTCCGCTTCCGGCTCTAAGGATTACAGAGATTTTTCAAGAGCTGGGTATTTAAAGGTCTTGGCAGGGTTTTTTTTTTTTTTTTTTTTTGCTGTTATGTTTTCTTTTCTTTTCTTTTCTTTTTTAATATTTTATTGTACTTCAGGTGAAGGCTTACAGAACAGATAGTTTCTCATGTAACTGTAACACACATGCTGTTTTATGACATTGGTTA
>NW_004444004.1:13379376-13387004 GCF_000243295.1 Trichechus manatus latirostris | reverse complement strand
TTGTATCCTGTTCTCTTCATTCTCCCTTGCTCCCGAAGGGATGAGACCAGTGGAGTATCTTAGATGGCCGCTCACAGGCTTTTAATTGGCAGGGTTTTTAAGTCAATCACATTCACCCTGCATGTTTTAGTCTCACTGGAATTATTGGTTAGTGCCAGGAAGATCAAATTCGCTCCAAAAGCAATGGAGACATTTATCCAGGAATTGGGGGGTCACTCGCAGTGTTTGCACTTTCCCATTTGTTGGGAGGGAGCAGCCTTTTTTTATCCTGGCATCTTGAACATGTGCCCAACGTGCTTAGTAGAAGTCACCCCCATCCTGAATGTCAAGGAATAAAATGTATGCTCTTCTGGGATTTAGAAAAGTTGGACACTTTCCCCAGAAGTCTGGCTGTGCATGAGGATATCTATAAACCTTCAATTTTAAGAAAAAAAATCTCTTCTCCAATAGTTGTTTTCATAGCCCTGGTGGCGCAGTGGTTAAGTGTTAGGCTGCTAACCAAAAGGTCAGCATTTCAAACCCACCAGCTGCTCCTTGTAAGCCCTGTGGGGCAGTTCTACTCTCTGTGCTATAGGGTTGCTATGAGTCGGAATCGACTCAATGGCAATGGGTTATCTTCTTCCCCAGCTCTCACGATGCTGTGTTAACATTATCTTCTGCCAGTCTGTCATAAGTCTTGACTGGCCTTTGGACTTGCGATCATTTTCAAGTCAATGTTATGACCACAGATCCCACAAAACAGTAACCTCAAAGTCGTTCAACAAGGTCTCCTATTCACCATCCAGGATATGCTCAGCAGTGTACCAAGTGCTACGGCAGATATAAGAAAAGTTTAAGAAGTGTGTCTTGCCCTCTGAAGGCTTAAAATCTAAGTTAAGGAGACAAGATACAAGGATGTGGAACACCTGAGAATAATAAAAGACAGTACATAACCAAATTATTAAATGATAATGGCATGAAAATAATAATCACTAGCAGTTATTGAGGAGTCCTGGTGGCCCAGTGGTTAAAGGCTATGGCTGCTGTCTTTGTCATCTAGTGCTGCTACAACAGAAATACCACAAGTGGATGGCTTTAACAAAGAGAAGTTTATTCTCTCAGTCCAGTAGGCTACAAGTCCAAATTGAGGGTGTCAGCTCCAGGAGAAGGCTTTCTTTCTCCATAGGCTCTGGAGGAAGGTCCTTGTGATGCATCAGTCTTCTCTTGGTCTGGGAGAATCTCAGGGCAGGAACCTCTGGTCCAAAGGACATGCTCTGCCCCTGGCACTGCTTTCTTGGTGGTGTGAGGTTCCCGTGTGTCTCTGTTTGCTTCTCTCTTTTATATCTCAAAAGAGATTGGATTAAGACACTATCCAATCTTGTAGACGTCATCGGTATAACCTCATCATAGTGATAGAGTTTACGACACATAAGGACATCACATATAACCTCATTATAGTGATAGAGTTTACAACACATAAGGAAATCACATCAGATTACACAATCATACAATACTGGGAATCATGACCCAGCCAAGTTGACAGATATTTTTGGGGGACACAATTCAATCCATGACAGCTTCTAACCAAAAGGTCGGCAGCAGTTTGAATCCACCCACTCAACGGCACCTAACAACAACAACAACAGCTTCAGTTATTGAAAACCAAAAAACCAAACCCATTGCCATCGAGTCAATTCCAACTCATAGTGACCCGATAAGACAGAGTAGAATTGCCCCATAGGGTTTCCAAGGAGCAGCAGGTGGATTCAAACTGCCTACCTTTTGGTTAGAAGCCAAGCTCTTAACCACTGAACCACTGGGGCTCCATCAATTATTGGAGCCTTCCTAAATGACAAGTACTATGCTAAGAACATAAATTTATTATTTTATTTTAATCCTCACAATAACCCTATGGGGTAGGTTCTATTATTATCTCCATTTTAGAGCTGAGGAAACTCGGGTTCAGAAAGGGTAAGCAATTTACTGTAAAACAGTTGCTAAGACCACAGGCAGAGCTAAGATTTTTTTTTTTTTTATATATTTTATTGTACTTCAGGTGAAGACTTACATAACAGATAGTTTCTCATGTAACAGTAACACACATGCTGTTTTATTACACATTTAAGTGACATTGACTACGCTCTTCTAATTGTGCTGTTATTCTCACTTAAGATGAAGGCTTACAGGACAAAATAGTCTCCCATTTAACAGTTACTACAAATGTTGCCCTATGACAATGGTTAACAATCTCACAACACATCAACAATATCCTTACTCTACTTTGTGTTCCCTATCATCAGCTTCCTACTCCCCTTCTGCCTTCTGGGCCTTGTCACTGGACTCCTGTACCTCGTTACTCTCATGGTTTTACTGGGCTGTCCACTCCCAGGCTGAACAGTGAACCTTGAAGGTAACTTCACCACTGAGCTAAAAGGGTGTCTGGGGGCCATACTCTCAGGGTCTCTCCAGGGCAGAGCTAAGATTTTATCCTCAGCTTTTTATTTTGAAAACATTTCAAAGCTACAGAAAAGTTGGAAGAATTGTATAACGAAGACCCATATATGCTGCACCGAGATTCACTAATTGTTAACATTTTACCACGTTTGCTTTACTATTCTGTCTCTGTCTCTCTCTCTCTCTCCACACACACACGTACACATCTCTACACATCCTTTTTTTCACCTGAACTAATTAAGAATAAATGGCAGACATCATTACACTTCACCTCTAAATACTTCAGCATATATCTCCTAAGAACAAACGCAATCTCCTGCAACATCACAAGGCAGTTATCACACCTAAGAAAAATGAACCAGAGGCAGGATTTGAACCAGCTCTATCTAACTCCAGAGCTCTGACCACAAGTTCTATGGGAGTTCAGTGGAGGGAACCATCACTGTAGTCTGGGAATTACAGGATGGATTTTCTGTGGATCCTCAACTCTTGATTATTCCTAGCAATGGAAGGAAGGAGTTGCTCAAATAATCACAAAGTGTGCATAATCAAAACACAAAATTCCATGGTATTTGGAGTGTGTTCTATTTAGGGGGAGGGAAATGACACAGATTTGCCTTCTTAATTAGCTTCTTCTCTGGTCTTTCCTAAGCACCTGCCAGAACTATAACTGGGGTAGGGACCTCAGAAGTTATTCTTTGATTAAAAACATAATTGCAGAAAATCCACTAAGTGGATAAACCACATATGAATAAGGGAGACCTGACCACAAACCACAAAGTCTAGCTGGAAAGGTAGCCACAGGTCTGGATTCAGCATCTGCAACATAAACCTAGTCTAGTTGCCCCCACCCACCCCCAACCAAGGTTAAGATGAAGTCCCATGCACTGCCCTACTCTAGAGACCCCAGGCTACTGACCCAATGAAATTCCAGAAGCACGGTGTTGCCTACTGCAAACTGAAGGAGAAAAGCCAGCCCTCTGATACCAGACTGGCCGGGAGCCCCTGAAAGGTCTAGCCCAGCTTTCTTCTTATTCTTATTTTGGAAAGCCCTATGTAAAAAGGCTTTCAGATTAGGCCTAGCCAAGCAGTACTTAATGGCTCCTAAGGAGTCCCTGAAGAGCCCTGGTAGCACAGTGGTTAAGCACTCAGTTGCTAACCAAAAGGTTGGCAGTTAGAACCAACCAGCTGCTCTGTGGGAGAGAGATGTGAAAACCTGCTTCCGTAAAGATTACGGCCTTGGAAACCCTATGGGGCAGTTCTTCCCTGCCCTATAGGGTCGATATGAGTCGGAACTGACTCCACAGCAAGGGTTTAAGGAGTCCCTAAGGAGCGCTGGTTTGTGCAATGGTTAATCACTCTGCTACTAACTGATAGATCAGCAATTCGAACCCACCAGTGGCTCCACAGGAGAAAAGACCTGCCGTTGAGTCGATTCCAACTCATGAGGCAATTCTACTCTGTAATTTAGGGTTGCTGCCAGTCAGAATCAACTCAGCAGCACAAAACAACACAACAACAAGGAGTTCCTGGGTGACACAAGAAGTTATGTGCTCAACTACTAACCAAAACGTCGGTGGTTCAAACCCACCTAGACACGCCACAGAAGAAAGACCTGGAGACCTGCTTCTGAAAGGTCACAGCCTTGAAAACCCTATGGAGCACAGTTCTACTCTGCAACACATGGGGTAGCCATGAGCCAGAACAGACTCTTCTGCAACAGGTTTTTTTGGTTTTATGAATGCACGCACAGGACAAACCTTGACCTTTTAAAACTCTCGATTTCTCAACAACAACAACACCGTTGCCATCGAGTCGATTCCGATTCATAGAGACCCTATAGGACAAAGTAGACCTCTCCATAGGGTTTCCAAGGAGCAGCTGGTGGATTTGAACTGCCGACTTTTGGTTGGCAGCCGAGCTCTTAACCACTGTGCCACCAAGACTCCAAGATTTCTCAACTCAGATGCCAGGGCAGGGACACTCTTTATCAATCTGGGATTGGAAAAGATGCCCTACTGGGTCTTCCTGGCAGCCGGCATTGTGCCACACTTTTGCTCTCTCTCCAGTTCTGTTTTTCTGCAGACGCAATCTGATCTGCATTATCTCTGAATCCATGTAATGTAAGCCATGTTATAACGGGGGTCCACTATGTATATACAATCTTTGATAGGACTTTCATCTCAAGGGTGGGAAAGATTTCACAGCGTTAAGCAAACTTTTGCCTTTTTTCTCTTCGTGGCCCCAGACTTGCTTAGGGAGTCGATTGTTTCCTTAGGATTGAACAAGAATAGTTTAGACGGGTCGAAAATAGTGTTCACATTGCAGTCTTGCTATTTCAACTCTCTTTCTGCCTCAACCACTCTTTTCTCTCCTCTGTCCTCCTCTTCTCTTCCTTCCCCGCCCCATCCGCAGCCTGCACAATCTAAAAGGTCAGAACGTGACTTATTTGCATTGCCTTCCCAAAGCCATTGAGTATCTGCCCCTGCTTCCCCCTGGTAAAAGCCTGGCCTATTTCCTTAGGGCTTCCCCTACAAATTACTCCTCACACCCATTAGCCCTGCAGGGATACAGGGAGGCTAGGAAAGAGCATCTGGTATTTCACGCTTCGGCTGCGGTGGTTGCGGGGAGTTTGAGGCAGGGGAAAAAGGGGAGTGAACCATTCCTAACCATGTAAGAAACAAGCCCAGCCCTTTTTGGACCTCGTTCAGAAGACAGAGGCCTCGGAGAAGAAACTTTATCTGGCTGGCTATTGCCATCGGCCGGCTGGGTTGGGGTTGCGTGCCTGTAGCAGTTTGGGGTGCAGAGCAGCTCCCACGTGGCAAGCCCCCACGGGCCTGCTGGTAGCTCGGGCTCCTATGGACCCTAGCAGGCAAGGCGCGAAACCGGCCAGCGGCTATCTCGGAAGCACCAAGGCTGGGTTTCACGGTTTCCTAAAGACTTCAGCGTAAGTGGCGGGACTTGCTCCAACTAGACCCCGCGGAGTGGGGGTGGCAGCGCGCAGGCCGGTGGTGCAGGGGCCCTTATCCATCGCCACCCCACCCCCATGGCAGGGCACTCGCCGCAAGGGGGAGGCGGCAGACAGCGCGCCGCTTTGGGGGCTCGAACTAGCAGCGTGGCGCCCTGCCGGATCTGCCAGTGGAGGGCTGCGCGCTCCTGGGAGAGCTCACGCAGTTTCGCGTGAGTGTGCGTGGGAAAGCGCCGCGGCAGGGGCGCCCGAGGGTGGGGCAGGCGCCCTCAGCCTGGCTCCCAGGACTTGGCGGTCGTAGGATGGGCTGGGGGCAGGACAGGTCAACCCTATATGGAGCAGCGCAGGGCGCCTGCACGCTGCGAGGCTTCTGTGCCTTTCAGGCTTCTTTTCCTGCCCTCCGCAACCACACCTACCTGGCTCACCTGAGCCCCAGGGCCTGAACGAGAAGGCTGGCGTATTCCAAAGGCTGTTGTGTTGTAGTTGTTGTTAAGTTAACTTCAAAGGCAAGAAGGAGGAAGGCCCAAAAGCGCAACTCTGCCCAGCTCCAGGGACTGACATGGAAATACCCAGTTATTCCTGGGTTTTCTTTGATGCCCATGGTGATTCCCAACTTCTTGGTGCCAGGGTGCTTTGCGGCACCCCTGCAGCCTTGGCTCTGACAGAGTTGGTAAGAAATGGCTCAAAATCTGAGAAGAGAGAGCTGCATGAGGACGATGTTTATATAACAGATGAACTAGGGAAAGTGATGGGGCAAAGCTATAGGTTCCAACTTGCAATAAACCTAGCCAACATGTCTTAAAGTAAAGCACCCCACAAACCTAGATTTTACAAGGCTAAATTCATTGACGAGGAACACCATTAAAACAACAACATTCCCAGTAATAATTCAGTTAAATAATGTGTTTCAATTCCACCAAGACATTTTGTTCTGGCACCGGTCAGTCAACAGCCAGCATGATTGAAAATAAATCCATTTTGTAGTGAGATATAAAAGGGGGAGGCAAGAAGTGGCAGAGATAAAAGAAAAAGGAAGAGACAGTGATAGAATAAGAAGAGAAGGGAATTTGGATGAGAAGAAAATCACCTTGATTTTTCTGAATTCTCTAAATTTGTTCCAAGCTGTCCAATGTGCAGTCTCCGCTTATTTGATGTGGTGGTAGCTTCAAGCAGTATCTTCTCACTATGTGTCCACAGTGTTTTGGGATGTTGTGTGTGTATATTTCAAGCAGTGCCAACAGGAAGAAGACATTAACCAAAATGGATTTAGTCATATGGTTAATTAATGGCTGTCAGAGTGTACATGATTATTTTCCATTTTCATTCATGAAGCTATCACTTTTCTTCCCCCTCAGCTATCACAACCTGGTATCATAGCCAGAAAATCACCTCACTCATTGCCAGCCTCCAGTAGTTGAGGGCTGCATGAGTCCACCAGGCCCTTGAAGTTCTCTTTTTTCACTGGAAAGCACTGGATGGACAGGGACAGGCAGCCTCTGGCCTGCATGCCCGAAGTGGTAGTCCATGTGATGTTTAGTGGCACTTCATATGGGATGCTAAAGAGAGGTGGCTTGGGCATGGAGTCCCTCCAGTCTCAGTCAAACCATTAAGTCTGGTCTTTTTACTAGAATTTGAGTTCTGCATCCCACTTTTCTCCTGCTCCTTCAGGGACTCTGTGTTGTGTTCCCTGTCAGGGCAGTCATTGGTGGTAGCCAGGCACCACCTAGTTCTTCTGGTCTCAGGCTGATGAAGTCTCTGGTTTATGTGGCCCTTTCTGTCTCTTGGGTTAATACTTTCCTTGTGTCTGTGGTGTTCTTCATTCTCCTTTACTCCAGGTGGTTGTCACCAATTGATGCATCTTAGATGGCCGCTTGCAAGCTTTTAAGACCCCAGATGCCACTCACCAAAGTAGATGCAGAACATTTTCATAATAAACTTTGTTATGCCAATTGACCTAGATGTCCTCTGAAAGCATGGTCCCCAGACTCCTACCCCTGCTACTCTGTCGCTCAAAGTGGTTGATTGTATTCGCAAAACTTCTTAGCTTTGGTTTAGGCCAGTTGTTCTGACTTCCCCTGTAGTGTGTGCTGTCCTTCCCTTCACCTAAGATAATTCTTGTCTGCTATCTAGTTAGTGAATAACCCTCTCCCTCCCTCCCCACCCTTGTAACCATCAAAGAATGTTTTCTTCTGTGTTTAAACCTTTTCTTGAGTTCTTATAATAGTGG
>NW_004444004.1:13376592-13378338 GCF_000243295.1 Trichechus manatus latirostris | reverse complement strand
CATCTCATTAAAAAATGCCATTGGAATTTGGATTGGGATTGCATTGTATCTGTAGATCGCTTTTGGTAGAATTGACATTTTCACAATGTTGCTCTCTTCTACTCGTTCTAGTTGTAGGGTTAATGTTTTGATTTTGACCCTTTCTTCTTTTTGGATGTGTGCATTTATTGTTATAAACTGACCTCTGAGCGCTGCTTTTGCAAGGTGTTGTTCAGTTTCCATGTGCTTGCTTTTTTTGTTTTTTCCTTGCTTTTTCTGTTATTGATTTCTTCTTTTATGGCATTATGGTCAGAAAAGTTGCTTTGTAATATTTTGATGCTTTGGATTCTGTTAAGACTTGCCTTATGGCCTAATATGTGGTCTATTCTGAGAATGTTCCATGTGCATTGGAAAAGAAAGTATACTTGGCTACTGTTGGGTGGAGTGTCCGGTTTATGTCCAAGAGATCAAGTAGGTTGATTGCAACATTTAGCTGTTCTGTATCTTTGCTGAGCTTCTTTCTGGATGTTCTGTCCTTCACCGAAAGTGGCATATTGAAGTCTCCTACTACTAGTGTGGAGCTGTCTATCTCTCTTTTCGGTGCTGTTAGAGTTTGTTTTATGCGTTTTGGAGCCCTGTCGTTGGGTGTGTAAATATTTATTATAGTTATGTCCTCCTGGTGTATTGACCCTTTAATCATTATATAGTGTTCTTCCTTATCCTTTGTGGTGGATTTTACTTTAAAGTCTACTTTGTCAGAGATTAATATTGCCACTCCTGCTCTTTTTTGAGTGTTGTTTGCTTGATATATTTTTTCCATCCTTTGAGTTTTAGTTTATTTGTGTCTTTCAGTCTAAGGTGTGTCTCTTGTAGGCAGCATATCGACGGATTGTGGTTTTTTTAATCCATTCCGCCACTCTCTGTCTCTTTATTGGGAATTTAGTCCATTTACATTCAGCATAATTATTAATAGATATGAGTTTAGTGCTGTCGTTTTGATGTCTTTTCTTGTGTGTTGTTGACAGTTTCTTTGTTCCACTTAATTTTCTTTGCTGAGTCGTTTTTCTTTATGTATTTTCTTTTATCTTTTTCATTGTTGTTGATTTTGTATTTACTGAGTATAATTTTCTTGTTTTTTATTTTGATGTATAGGATTGTCAGTTTCGTTTGTAGTCACCTTAATATTTACCCCTATTTTTCTAAGTTTAAACCAGTCTTTTATTTCTTTATATTGCCTTGACTTCTTCTCCATATGAAAAATCTATGTCTACATTTTTTAGTTCCTCTTTTTTGTTTTAATGTTGTCATCTTTTACATATTGACGTTTCTGTTTCCCTATTTTCAGTGTTTTAGCTTTGAAATTTTTTTGTGACTTCCCTATCTGGGTTGATATCTGGTTGCTCTGTCCTGTGTTCTAGTTTTGGGTTGTTTTCTAACCAGAGGACTCCCTTTAGTATCTCTTGTAATTTTGGTTTGGTTTTTGCAAATTCCCTAAACTTCTGTTTATCTCGAAATGCCCTAATTTGCCATCATATTTGAGAGACAGTTTTGCTGGATATATAATTCTTTCCTGGCAATTTTTTTCCTTCAAGGCTTTATATATGTCATCCTATTGCCTTCTTGCCTGCATGGTTTCTGCTGAGTAGTCCGAGCTTAGTCTTATTTACTCTCCTTTGTAGGTGACTTTTCGTTTCTCCCTAGCCTCTATTAAAATTCTCTCTTTATCTTTGGTTTTGGCAAGTTTGATTATAATATGTCTTGGTGACT
>NW_004444004.1:13370499-13376122 GCF_000243295.1 Trichechus manatus latirostris | reverse complement strand
CTCTTGAAGAGTTCTGTATATTAATCTTTTGTATTCTGTCTCTGGTAGCTCCAAGAAATTCTCTTCCTCCAGAAAATTTCTTGATTCTTTATTTTGGGAGCTTGCTGAAGCCATCATGGTCTGCCTCTTTATGTGATTTGATATTGACTGTTGTCTCTGAGCCATCAATAAGTTATTATATTTATTTTATGTTTCCTTACTGTGTCCTAGCTTCCTGTTTTGTTTTGTTTTGATATGCCCAAATAGGCTGCTCGTGTGAGTTAGCCTGATCACCAGCACCCTTGAAGCTCCAGCATCCTGCCACCAGGTGTCCAGACCTGCCATTAAGTATGTGTGGCCAGAAGTCCACCCACTCCTCCTGTATGAATTCAGCTCAGGTGTGCAGATAGTTGGCCACCAAGTGTGTGGTGCAAGCTCTCACTTACAGTCCTAGACAGTCATGGGTGATTGATGTAGGCACAGGCATCTGGCTGCAGCAGGGGGTCACATGCTGAGCAAGGCAGGGGGCTGAAGGCTTCCCCCCAGTGTCCGGGAGGAAAATTTGTAACTGTTCCCTACAGCACGTAGGTGGGTGGGTTTTGCATCCGGACTATGAGCACCCAGTGATGTTGGCTGTGAGGACTTGGGGGCACCACTTATTCTTGGGCCCCTGTTGCAGGTGGCTAGGTGGTGTGGGTGGAGCCACCAGTCCTCAGGCCCCTGATGTGGGTAGGCGAAGACCCTGCTTAGTAGGCAGAGCAGTGTCAAATGTCACAAACCTGCCACTTCACAGCTGAAACAGTTGAAGTTAGACTTCAGGTGTACAACCTGTGGTACTGTGGTAATGAGGGCCTACGCTGTTGAAATGGGCCCACACAAGTCTCTGCAGGGGGAAAGGCACTCAAAGTCCATGGACCCCTTATGTCTGTGCCTAGGCAAAGGAGCTGTGCCTACCCTGAATTCCTGGCTTAGGGGAGCCAGCAGATTATTTTTCCCCCTGTTTGTTAATTAGTTCAATCTCCAAGGTCTGGAGAATGGCTCAGGGCATATGAGGGGTCCTGCTTCTGGCCCGGGGGACTCAGCAATCACTGAAGCCATCCCGGACCCAGTGCAGAGCAGGGAGCAGGGAGGTAAATGGGAGACAGTTTTTTCCCAAAGAGGGGTGTTTTTGACCTGCTCGGTAGGCCAGATGCAAGTACTTATCTTTTGCCGACTGAGGGCTGCTTCTCAGTGGTTCTGGATGGCCGGGTAGACTCTTTGCACCTGCGTCTCTCCCGGTGTGGAAAACACCTCCTGAGCACTGCTGCTTGCCTGCCTGACCCGGCACCACAAGCTGATCTGGTCTGAAGGGCTAAGGCCCTCGCCAGGTCCGGTCTGGCAACTCCTCACTGCATCCGAACTATCTCTCCCTCCCCTTGCCACTCAGCCAGATTCCTCAACTTTGCCTATGATGTTCAGGGCTCCTAGATTGTCATGTATAATCGGTTCACTTGTTTTTTCGGGTCTTTTTGTAAGAGGGACTACCCGAAACGTCTGACTACTCTGCCATCTTGGCTCTGCGCCCTCCACTTCTTGCATTCTTGTGATACATTTGTTATAATTGGTGAACCAATATCGATACATTATTATCAACCAAAATCCATAGTTTACCTTGGGGTTCACTCTCTAGTTCTATAGCTTTATGAATTTTGACAAATGCATAATGACATGTATCTACCATTACAGTATCATACAGAATAGATTCACTTTCCTAAAAATATTGTGTGCTCCACCTGTTCAACCCTCTTGCCTTCTCCCTGAAGTCCTGCCAACCACTGATCTTTTTACTGTCTCTATAGTTTTGCCTTTTCCAGAATGTCATGTAGTTAGAACCACACAGTATGTAGCCTTTTCAGACTGACTTGTTTCACTTAACAGTATGCATTTAAGGTTCCTCCATGCCTTTTGGGGTTTGAAAGCTCATTTATTTTTTATTGCTAAATAATACTCCACTGTGTGTATGTACCACAGTTTGTTTATCCACTAACTTATTGAGGGATGTCTTGATTGCTTCCAGTTATTGGCAATTACTAATAAAATTGCTATAAGCATTTGTATGCAGGTTTTTGTGTGCACACAAATTTTCAACTGCTTTGATTAAATATCTACAAGCACAATTGCTGGATCTTATACGCCTGTGTTTAGTTTTGTAAGAAACTTCCAAACTGTCTTACAAAGTGGCTGTACCAATTTGCATTTCTGCTAGCAATGAATGAAAATTCCTGTTGCTGCACATCTTTGCCAGCATTTAGCATTGTTAGTGTTTTGGATTTTGTTGTTGTTGTTGTCAGGTGCCGTTGAGTTGGTTCCGACTCGTAGCGACCCTATGCACAACAGAAGGAAACACTGCCCAGTCCTGCACCTTCCTTACAATCATTGTTATGCTTGAGCCCGTTGTTGCACCCACTGTGTCAATCCATCTCGTTAAGGATCTTCCTCTTTTTCGCTGACCCTCTACTTTACCAAGCATGATGTTCTTCTCCAGAGACTGGTCCCTCCTGACAGCACATCCAAAGTAAGTGAGACGAAGTCTCACCATCCTTGCTTCTAAGGAGCATTCTGGTTGTACTTCTTCCAAGACAGATTGGTTCATTCTTTCAGCAGTCCATGGTATCCAGTATTCTTTGCCAACACCACAATTCAACAGCGTCAATTCTTCTTCGGTCTTCCTTATTCATCCTCCAGCTTTCACATGTATATGAGGTGGTTGAAAACACCATGACTTGGGTCAGGCACACACCTTAGTCTTCAAGGTGACATCTTTGCTTTTTAACATTTTAAAGAGGTCTTTTGCAGCAGATTTTTAAATTAAATTTTATTTTTTATTGTAATTTAGATGAAGGTTTACAGAGAAAACTAGCTTCTCATTAAAATATTAATACACTTTGTTTTCTGACACTGGTTGCCAACACCATGACATGTCAACATTCTCCCCTTCTCGACCTTAGGTTCTCCATTACCAGCTTTCCTGTCCCCTCTTGCCTTCTCGTCCTTGCCCCGGGGCTGATAAGTCCATTTAGTCTCATATATATGGTTGAGCTATGTGCATTATTGTTTGTTTTCTGGGCCTGTCTAATCTTTGGCTGAAGGGTGAACCTCAGGAGTGACTTCTTTACTGAACTAATGGGGTGTCTGGGGGCCATACTCTCGGGGTTACTCTAGTCGCTGTCAGACCAGTAAGTCTAGTCTTTTTTTTTTTTTTGAGTTAGAATTTTGTTCTACATTTTTCTCCAGCTCTGTCAGGGACCCTCTATTGTGACCTGGCAGAGCAGTCGTTGGTGGTAGCCAGGCACCATCTAGTTGTGCTGGACTCATTCTGGTGGAGGGTGTGGTAGTTGTGGTCCATTAGTCCTTTGGACTCATCTTTCCTTTGTGTCTTTGGTTTTCTTCATTCTCCCATGCTCCAGATGGGGAGAGACCAGTGGAGTATCTTAGATGGCTGCTCACAAGCTTTTTAGACCCCAGATGGTACTCACCAAAGTAGAATGTAAGAACATTGTCTTTATAAAGTATGTTATGCCAATTGAGCTAGATGTTCCCCAAGACCATGGTCCCCAGAGCCTTCAGCCCAGTAATTTGGTCCGTCAGGGAGTTTGGATGTGTCTGTGGAGCATCCATGACCTTGCCTTCGTCAAGTTGTGCTGGCTTCCCCAGTACTGTGTATTGTCTTACCCTTCACCAAAGTTCCCACTTATCTATATCTATTTAGTGTTTTTTGTCTCCCTCTCTTCCCCTCCCTTGTAACCGTCAAAGATTGTTACTTTTTGTGTGTAAACCTTTTCATGTGTTTTTATAATAGTTGTCTCATACCGTATTTGTCCTTTTGTGATTGACTTATTTCACTCAGCATAATGCCCTCCATATTCATCCATGTTGTAAGATGCTTCTTAGATTCACCGTTGTTATTTATATTTGGGTACTATTCCATTGTGTCTATGTACCAGTTTGTTTATCCATTCATCTGTCTAGGTCTAGGTTGTTTCCATCTTTTTGCCATTGTGAATAATTCTGCAATGAATAAGGGTGTGCATATGTCTTATTTTTCTAGGATATATTCCTAGGAGTGGAATTGCTGGATCATGTGGTATTTCTATTTCTAGCTTTTCAAGGAAGTGCCATATTGATTTCCATAGTGGCTGTAGCGTTTTGCATTCCCACCAGCAGTGCGTAAGAGTTCCAATCTCCCTGCAGACTCTCCAACATTTGTTATTTCCAGTTTTTTTATTCGTCCCGTAATGCCAGGGTGAGATGGTATCTCATTGTGGTTTTGATCTGCATTTCTCTAATGGCTAGTGATTGCGAGCAGTTCCTCATGTGTCTGTTAGTCGCTTGAATATCTTCTTTGGTGAAGTGTCTGTTCATTTCCTTAGCTCATTTTTTAATTGGATTATTTGTCTTTCTGTTGAAGAGGTGTTAGATTTTCCTGTAGATTTTTAGAGATTAGACCTTTGTCGGACTTGTTATAGTCAACTTTTTTTTCCCACTCTGTAAGTTCTCTTTTTACTCTTTTGGTGAAGTGTTTTGATAAGCATAAGTGTTTAATTTTTAGAAGATCCCGGTAATCTAGCTTATCTTCTGGAGTTTGTGTGTTGTTGGTTATGGTTTGTATCCTGTTAATGCTGTGTATTAGGGCCTCTAGTGTTGATCCTATTTTTTCTTCTATGAATTTTATAGTTTTTGGCATTATATTTAGATCTTTGATCTATTTAAATTAGGTTTTGCATATTGATGGAGCCTGTTTTTTTTATCCATTCTGTCATTTTTTTTGCAGATGAACATACAGTTTTGCCAGCATAATTTGTTAAAAAGACTGTTCTCCATTTGATGGACTTTGGACCCTTGTCAAAGATTAGGTGACTGTAGGTGGATAGATTTACATCTGGGTTCTCCATTCTGTTCCATTGGTCAATGTATCTGTCGTTGTACCCATACCAGGCTGTTTTGACTACCGTAGCTGTATACTAGGTTTTTTTTTTTGCTGTTCTTCCTATGTGTTTGAGTTCTGTACTTAATGTTTTGATTTTGTCCTTTTCTTCTTTTTTGCTGTGCACATCTATTGCTATAAATTGCCCTCTGACGACTGCATTTGCTGTGTCCCAAAGGATTTGGTCTGATGTGTTTTCATTTTCTTTGATTCTAGGAATATTTTGATTCCATCTCTGATTTCTTCTATTACCCAGTGATGTGTAAGCAGGGTGCTATTCACTTTCAAAGTAATTCATTTTTTTCCTTGCTGTTCCTTATGTTAATTTCTACCTTGATGGCATTGTGGTCAGACAAGATACATTGTATTATCGCAGTGTTTTGAATCTTGCTCAGCATTGCTCTGTGGACTAAGATGTGGTCTATTCTGAAGAACGTTCCAAGTGCGTTGGAAAAGAATGTGTACTTTGCAGCTGTTTGGTGTAGTGTTCTATGTATGTCCGTGAGGTCAAGTTGGCTGATTGTGCCCTTTAGGTCTTCTGTATCTTTGTTGAGTTTCCCTCTAGATGTTCCGTCCTTTAGTGAGACTGGTGTGTTGAAGTCTCCTACTAGTATTGTGGACTGTTAATTTCTCTTTTAAGTGCTGTTAGAGTTTGTTTTATGTATTTTGGAGCCCTGTCAT
>NW_004444004.1:13365575-13369387 GCF_000243295.1 Trichechus manatus latirostris | reverse complement strand
TATATGGGGTTCATTGAGCTTCTTGGATGCTCAGCTTTCGTCTTTCATGATATTGGGGAAGTTTTCTGTCAGCAGGTCCTCAATGATTCTGTCTGTGTTTTCCGTTTTCTCCCCCTGTTCTGGAACTCCGATCACTCGAAATTTTTTGCTTTTGATTTTTGATTTTTTTCTTCTTTCTTTTCTCTGATTTTTCCTCAGAGTGGTATCCAAGTGTTTGTCTTCAATTTCTCTGATCCTGTCTTCCATTGTTTCAAACCTGGTCCTCAGCCCTTCTATGACCCTGTCCATTTCTGAAGTCTCATTTTTTATCTTTTGGATTTCTCATTTTTGTTTCTGTATGATTTCTAGTTGTGAATTTATTTTGACATTTTCTTCCTGTATTTTCTCCGGAATTCTTTCTTTTTTTTTGGCTGGACTTTCCATGAATTTGTCTGCCTTTTCCATGACTTTGTCTAATTTTCCTAATGTTTGTCTGCGTTTTGCTTCAACTCCTGGATAGCTGTGAATATTAGAGATTTGAATTACCTATCAGGTAGTCCTAGTGCCTTTTCTTCTACTGGAAAGTCACCTGGTGTTTTATTTTGAATGCCTACTGGATCCATCGTATCCTTTTTCTATGTTCTGATATCGTCTGCTGTCTTCGGGACTTTCGGTATTTATTTTCCTCGTTTATTGTTTGTACATTGGTTTGTTTCATCCTGCTTTTTGGTTTTATTTGGTTACGGCTGAGCAGACAGGTTGTGCATTCTTTGATGTTCGCTCATCTGTGAGCACAATACTGTTCACCTCCTTGTCCATTGGGCAGGGTCAGTCACTCAGCTATGGTGCAACAGGGCAGGTCCAGCTGAAGGTGAGTTTCTGGGATGTGTTGTTTGTGGCATGTACTAGGGCAGACAGAGTGGGCCAGAAACCAGTGCAGTGCAGGTTCCGGTAGGCCGTGCCTGTGCTGCTCGGGGGTGTGATGTTCAGCACATGGTGCAGGTAGGCAGGAAGGAGGAGGAAGAATGTGATGTGTGGAGCTAAGAAGTGTATGGGAAAGAAGACGGAGAGGAGATAGAAACAAGAGCCAAAAACAAAGAAAGAAAGAAACAAACAAAAAATGGGACTAAGGGAGCTTGCCGTTGGAGTGGAGAGATGAGAAACTGAGAAACGGAGAAAAACAAGCAGAAAAAAGGTAAAAGAAAATAAATAAATCTTAGAAAAAAAGGAAAATCCCCCAGGGATCCCACTGGTGTAGCTGTGAATGGTGGAGAGGTCGCACCCAGGCGGTGAAGTACAGCTTGGCTAGAAGGGGTAGAGGTGTTACACAGAGCCAGGTATTCGGGAGACAGGAAGAGAAGGTAAGTATAGAGAGATGAGAAACTGAGAAATGAAGAAAGACAAAAAGGGAAAAAAAGAGAAAAGAAAACAAAACAACAAGAAAACTGAAAAAAATAAATGACCCCAGGGATCCCAGTGAGCAGGTGCACAGACTGAGGATGTAGCTCCCATGCCTCGCAGTACAGCCCAGGGGGTCCCAAGATGAGAGAAGAAAAAGAAAACAAACAAATAAATCAAAACAGAACAAATCAAAACAAACAAACGAAAAGAGCCCCAGGGATCCCACCAGCTTGGCTTCATTGGCCATGAAGCAGCTCCAGAGTCGAGAGGCATTTCACAGCCTTTCAGGAAGTAGCAAAGATGACACACAGAGCCAGGTATTTGAGAGAAAGGAGGAGGAGGTGATGATAAGTATGGAAGAAAGGAAAAAAAGCAGAAAAATGTAAGACTAGCAACAAACAAATGGCACTCAGGGAGCCGGCCAGTGTGGGTGGGTGGAATCCAACTGGCACAGTGCTGAAGCCCGAGAGACTGGCCACACTAAGCAGAGGAGGCTGAGTGCAGGACAAGAAGGGTGAGGGGTGGGAAACTTATATCACTGGTTTCCAGTTGTTCTGTTTCCTGCTGGCAGTTCCATGAAGCTGCTTTCCCATACTCCTGGTTCGCTGATCTCCGTCAGGAGTCCAAGATGGCAAATGCGTGCTATGTTACCTGGTGGGGGACTTCTTCATGTATCTCTCCTCAATCTCTGTTCTCTGTCAGTTTCTTATTCCTTTTGGTGCTTGGCTGAGTTCTTTATCTCCTAATTTAATGTTTAGGGATTCAGGATTGACGTTTGTTTCTTTTTGACTTAGTTTTTTAGGTCTTTGCTTTGAAGGGACAGCGTGGTGCTTATGTCAATAGCGCCATGATGGCCAGGAGTACCTCGTGTTTTCTTTCTTTTTTTTATTAGCCTTTGAAACTCTCGTTATGAGTCTGTTCAGATTTTCAACATCACTTTGTGTTAGTTTGTGTAGGTAGTGTGTTTCAAGAAATCTGTGCATTTCCTCTGGGTTTTCAAAGTTGTTGGAGTGTAGTTTTTTGTAGTACACTGTTATGATCCTTTTTATTTCAGTTGGGTCTCTTGTAATGTCCCCCATTTCATTTCATATTTGTGTTATTTGCGTCCTCTCCTTTTTTTCTTTTGTCAGTTTGGTCAGTGGTTTCTTGATTTTGTTGATCCTTTCAGAGAACCAACTTTTGGTTTTGTTGATTCTTCCTATTGTTTTTCTATTCTGTATTTCATTTCTTTCTGCTCTGATCTTTATTATTTCTTTATTCTAGTGGCTGTGGGCCTATTTTGTTGTTCTCTTTCTATGTGTTCGAGTTCTGTCGTAATCTTTTGATTTTGTCCCTTTCTTCTTTTTTGATGTGTGCATCTATTGCTATAATTTGTGCTCGGAGGACTGCCTTTGCTGTGTTCCGAGGCTTTTAGTATGATGTGTTTTCATTCTCATTTGCTTCTAGGAATTTTTTGATTCCATCTCTGATTTCTTCCATTACCCAGTAGTTTGTAAGTAGGGTGTTATACAGTTTCCATGTAATTGATTTTTTCCCTTGCTCTTCCTCTTAATTTGTACCTTGATGACTGTCATGGTCTGAATTATGTCCCCTCAAAAATGTGTGTATCTATTTGACTGGGCCATGATTCCCAGCATTGTGTTTGGCCTCCATTTTGTGATTGTTATTTTATGTTAATGAGGGTTAGGGTGGGATTGTAACAACACCCTTACCAAGGTCACATCCCTGATCCAATGTAAAGGGAGATTTCCTGGGGTGTGGCCTGCACCACCTTTTATCTGTCAAGAGATAAAAGGAAAGAGAAGCAAGCAGAGAGTTGGGATCTCAGGCCACCAAAAAAGAAGCACCGGGAGCAGAGTGTGTCCTTTGGACCCGAGGTTCCTGCACAGAGATGCTCCTAGTCCGGGGGAAGACTGATGATGATGAGGACCTTCCTCCAGAGCTGACAGAGAGATTAAGCTTTCCCCAGCAGCTGACGCCCTGAATTTGGACTTCTAGCCTATTTACTATAAGGAAATAAACTTCTCTTTGTTAAAAGCATCCACCCGTGGTATTTCTGTTACAGCAGCAGTAGATGACTAAGAGAATGGCTTTGTAGTCAGAGAAGATACTCTGTATTATCACAGTGTTTTGGATCTTGTTGAGGATTGCTCTGTGGCCTAAGATGTGGTCTATTCTGAAGAACGTTCCATGTGCGTTGGAAAAGAATGTGTACTTTGCAGCTGTTGGGTGTAGTGTTGTAAACATGTCTGTGAGGTCAATTTGGCTGATTGTGCCCTTTAAGTCTTCTGTATCTTTGCTGAGTTTCTCTCTAGATGTTCCATCCTTTAGTGAGAGTGGTGTGTTGAAGACTCCAACTAGTACTGTGGAACTGTTAATTTCTCTTTTAAGTGCTGTTAGAGTTTGTTTTATGTATTTTGGAGCCCTGTCAT
>NW_004444004.1:13362315-13364489 GCF_000243295.1 Trichechus manatus latirostris | reverse complement strand
TATATGGGGTTCATTGAGCTTCTTGGATGCTCAGCTTTCATCTTTCATGATATTTGGGAAGTTTTCTGTCAGCAGGTCTTCAATGATTCTCTCTGTGTTTTTTGTGTTCTCCCCCTGTTCTGAAACTCCGATCACTCGAAATTTTTTGCTTTTGATTGTATCCCACATAATTCTCTGGCTTTCTTCATTTTTCTTCTTTCTTTTCTCTGATTTTTCCTCAGAATTGTATCCAAGTGTCTGTCTTCAATTTCGTTGATCCTGTCTTCCATTATTTCAAACCTGGTCCTCAGCCCTTCTATGACCCTGTCCATTTCTGAAGTCTCATCTTTTATCTTTTGGATTTCTCATTGTTGTTTCTGTATGATTTCTGGTTGTGAATTTATTTTCACATTTTGTTCCTGTATTTTCCCTGGAATTCTTCCTTTTTTTTTGGTCTGTATTTTCCAAGAATTTGTATGCCTTTTACCTGACTTTGTCTAATTTTTCCTCATTTTTGTCTGCATTTTGCTTCAACGCCTGGGTAGCTCTGAATATTAGAGATTTGAATTCCCTATCAGGTAGTCCTAGTCACCTGGTGTTTTATTTTGAATGTCTACTGGATCTAGCATGTCCTTTTTTTATGTTCTGATATTGTGTGTGGTCTTCAGGACATTCGGTAGTTATTTTCCTCGTTTATTGATTGTAGATTGGTTTGTTTCGTCCTGCTTTTTGGTTTTATTTGGTTATGGCTGAGTAGACAGGCTGTGCATTCTTTGTTGTTCACTTGTCTGTGAGCACGATACTGTTCACCTCCTTGTCCACTGGGCAGGGTCAGTTGCTCATCTATGGTGCAACAGTGCAGGTCCAGCTGAAGGTGAGTTTCTGGGATGTGTTGTTTGTGGCACGTACTAGGGCGGACAGAGTGGGCCAGAAATCAGTGTAGTGCAGGTTCTGGTAGGCCGTGCCTGTGCTGCTCGGGGGTGTGATGTTCAGCACATGGTGCAGGTGGGCAGGAAGGAGGAGGAAGAATGTGATGTGTGGAGTTAAGAAGGGTATGGGAAAGAAGACGGAGAGGAGATAGAAACAAGAGCCAAAAACAAAGAAAGAAACAAACAAACAAAAAATGGGACTAAGGGATCTTGCCGTTGGAGTGGAGAGATGAGAAACCGAGAAATGGAGAAAAACAAAAAGAAAAACGGTAAAAGAAAATAGATAAATCTTAGAAAAAAGGAAAATCCCCCAAGGATCCCACCGGTGCAGCTGTGAAGGGTGGAGAAGTGGCTCCCAGGCGGAGAAGTACAGCTTGGCTAGAAGGGGTAGAGGTGTTATCCTGAGCCAGGTATTCCGGAGACAGGAAGAGAAGGTAAGTATAGAGAGATGGGAAAATGGGAAACGAAGAAAGACAAAAAGGGTAAAAGAGAGAAAAGAAAAGAAAACAGAAGAAAAGAATCAAAAATGACCCCAGGGATCCCAGTGCACAGTTGCACAGACTGAGGAAATAGCTCCCACGCCTCGCAGTACAGCCCAGCTAGAATGGGGTCCCAAGCTGAGAAAAGAAAAAGAATGTAAACAAATAAATCAAAATAGAACAAATCAAAACAAACCAAAAGAAAAAAAAAGTTCTAGGGATCCCAGCAGCTTGGTGGCATGGGCCGGGAAGCAGTTCTGCAGTCGAGAGGCATTTCACAGCCTTTCAGGAAGCAGGAAAGATGACACATAGAGCCAGGTATTTGAGAGAAAGGAGGGGGAGGTGGTGATAAGTATGGAAGAAAAAAAGCAGAAAAAAGTAAGACTAGCACCAAACAAATGGCACTCAGGGAGACAGCCAGTGTGGGCAGGTGGAAATCAACTGGCACGGTGCTGAAGCCACTACCTCCCGGCCAAGAGACTGTGGCACAGGAAGCAGAGGAGGCCAAATGAGGGTGAAGAAGGGTAAGGGGTGGGAAAGTATATATCATTGGTTACCAGTTGTTCTGTCTCCTGCTGGAAGTTCCGTGAAGCTGCTTTCCCATGCTCCCTGTTCACCGATCTCCGACAGGAGTCCAAGACGGCAAATCCGTGCTACGTTACCTGGTAGGAGACCTCTGCATGTATCTCTCCTCGATATCTGTTCTCTGTCAGTTTCTTATTCCTTTCGGTGCTTGGCTGAGTTTTTGTTGTTTTTTTTTTAATATTTTATTGTACTTCAGGTGAAG
>NW_004444004.1:13353282-13361203 GCF_000243295.1 Trichechus manatus latirostris | reverse complement strand
TGTTAGTTTGGGTAGGTAATGCCTTTCTAGAAATTTGTCCATTTCCCCTAGGTTTTCAAATTTGTTGGAGTATAGTTTTTCATAGTACTCTGTTATGTTCCTTTTTATTTCAGTTTGGTCTGTTTTAATGTCCCCCATTTCATTTCATATTTGTGTTATTTGCGTCCTCTCCTGTTTTTCTTTTGTCAGTTTGGTGAATGGTTTGTTGATTTTGTTGATCCTTTCAAAGCACCAGCTTTGCTTTTGTTGATTCTTTCCAGTGTTTTCCTATTCTCTATTTCATTTATTTCTGCTCTGATGTTTATTATTTCCTTTCTTCTGGTGGCTGTGGGCTTTTTTTTGCTGTTCTCTTTCTATTTGTTCGAGTTCTGCAGTTTATGTTTTGATTTTGTCCCTTTCTTCTTTTTTGATGATCGTGTCTATTTCTATAAATTGTCCTTTGAGGACTGCCTTTGCTGTGTCCCAAAGGTTTTGGTATGATGTGTTTTCATTCTCATTTGATTCTAGGAATATTTTGATTCCAGGAATATTTTGATTCCATCTCTGATTTCTTTTATTACCCACTAAGTTTGTAAGCAAGGTGTCATTCAATTTCCATGTAATTGATTTTTTTCTCTTGCTCTTCCTGTTGTTAATTTCTACCTTAATGGCATTGTAGTCAGAGAAGATACTTTGTATCATCTCAGTTTTTGGATCTTGTTGGGGATTGCTCTGTGGCCTAAGATGTGGTCTATTCCTGAGAACATTCCATGTGGGTTGGATAAGAATGTCTACTTTGCAGGTGTTGGGTGTAGTGTTCTATATATGTCTATGAGGTCAAGTTGGCTGATTGTGCTCTTTAGGTCTTCTGTATCTTCGTTCTGTTTCTTTATAGGTGTTCTGTCCTTACCGAGAGTGGTGTGTTGAGTCTCCTCCTATTACTGTGGAACTGTCAATTTCTCTTTTCAGTGTTGTTAGAGTTTGTTTTATGTATTTGGGAGCCCTGTCATAGTGTGTGTAGATGTTTATTATGGTCATTTCTTCATTATAGATTGTCCCTTTAATCATTATATAGTGTCCTTCTTTGTCTTTTATGGCAGATTTTGTTTTGAAGTCTATTTCTTCTGTGGTTAGTGTTGCCTCTCCTGCTCTTTTTTGGTAGCTGTTTGCTTGATATATTTTTTCTACCTTTTGATTTTTAATAAATTTACATCTTTGTTTCTAAGGTGTGTCTCTTGTAGGCAGCATATTGATGGATCCTGCTTTTTAATCCATTCCGTCACTCTCTGTCTCTTTATGGGTGCATTTGTGCCTTTTAAGTTCAGTATGGCTATTAATAGCTGTGAGTTAATTGCTGTCAGTTTGTAGTGCTTTTTTTCATTATGCTGACTTTTTCTTTTTTCTTCTTACTCTTGTGTGCTGAATTCCTTTTGTTTATTTTTTGTTTTCATTTCTTTTGTTTTTGTAGATTTTATGTTTACTGAGACTTCATGTTTTTCTTCTTTATTTTGATGAGTAGGTTTGTTAACTTTCTTTGTGATTACCTGGAAATTTACCCTTTTTTTCCTAAGTTTGGATTACTCTTTTATTACTTGTTATCGCCTTGACTTCCTCTCCATTTGAAAGTTCTATATCTACGCTGTTTAGTCCCTCTTTTATTTTTCTGACACTGTTGTCATGTACAGATTAATCTCACTGGTTCCCTGTTGTAAATCTTCTAGTTTTGATTTATCCTTGAGAGTTTATTACCGAGGTTGCTAGCTGGCTGATGTCGTCTTGCGTCCTAGATTCAGGCTGTTGTCTGATGTTGTTGGCTCTGTAACGAAAGGACTCCCTTTTATAATTCTTGTAAGTTTAGTTTGGTTTTTACATATTCCCTTAATTTCTGCTTCTCTGGACATGCAGTAATTTCAGCATCATATTTGAGTGAGATTTTTGCAAGATATATTATTCTTGGTTGGCAAGTTTTTTCCTTCAAGGTTTTATATATGTCACCGCATTGCCTTAGTGCCTGCCATGGTTTCTGCCAAGTAACCAGAGTTTTTTCTTACTGTTTCCCCTTTGTATGTCACTCATTTTTCTTGACCTGGTCTCAGGATTCTTTCTTTGTCTTTGGTTTTAATGAGTGTGATTATGATATGCCTTCATGATTTTCTTTTGGGGTGTGTCCTATATGGGGTTCATTGAGCTTCTTGGATGGTCAGCTTTTCATCTTTCATGATATTAGGGAAGTTTTCTGTCAGCAATTCTTCAATGATCCTCTCTCCGTTTTCAGTTTTCTCCCCCTGTTCTGGAACTCCAATCATGCACATATTTTTGCTTTTGATTGTATCCCACATCATTCTCAGGGTTTCGTCGTTTTTCTTCATTCTTTTCTCTGGATTGTCCTTAAACAAAGTGGTATCCAAGTATTTGTCTTCAGTTTCGCTGATCCTGTCTTCTGTTGTTTCAAATCTGCTCTTCAAACCTTCTATGACCCTGTCCATTTCTGAAATCTTATTGTTTACTTTCTGATTTCTAATTGCTATTTTTGTATGATTTCTAGTTGTGATTTTTTTGGCATTTTGTTCCTGTATTATTTTCCTGAATTCTTGCATTGTTTTGTCTGTCTTTTCCATGATTTTTCTTTATTTTCAATGGGTTTGTCTATTTTTCCTCATTTTTGTCTGCTTTTTCCTTCAACTCTTGGATAGCCCTGAGTATTAGAGATTTGAATTCCCTATCAGGTAGTTCCAGTGCCTTTTTTTCTTCTGGAAGGTCATCTCTTGTTTTATTTTGGACGCCTACTGGAACCATCCTGTCCTTTTTTTTTATATGTTTTGATAATTGTCTGCTGTCTTTGGGACATTCAGTAATTATTTTCTTCATTTATGTACTGTAGATTTGCTTGTTTTGTCCTGCCTTTTGTTTTATTTGGTTATGTCTGAGCAGACGGGCTGGGCATTTTTTGTTGTTTGCTTGTCTGTGGACACGATACTTCTCATCACTTTGTCCAATGGGCGGGGCCAGTAGCTCAGCTACGGTGCACCAGGGCAAGTCCAGTGGAGGGGGAGGGGCTGGGATGGGTCTTTTGTGGCATGTACTGGGGATGACAGGGTGGGGCCGGGTGTCAGTGCAGGGCAGGTTCAAGTAGATGCTCAGCACATGGTTTTGCAGCAGATTTGCCCAATGCACTGTGTCTTTCGATTTCTTGACTGCTGCTTCAATCGTTATTGATTATGGATCCAAGTAAAATGAAATTCTTGGCAACTTCAATCTGTTCTCCGTTTATCATGATGTTCCTTATTGGTCCAGTTTTGAGGATTTTTGTTTTCTTTATGTTGAGGTGCAGTCCATAATGAAGGCTGTAGTCTTTGACATTTGTGAGTAAGTGTTTCAAGTCCTCTTCACTTTCAGCAAGAAAGGTTGTGTCATCTGCATAACGCAGGTTGTTAATGAGCATTTCTCTAATCCTGATGCCACGTTCTTCTTCATATAGTCCAGTTTCTTGGATTATTTGCTCAGCATACAGATTGAGTAAGTATGGTGAAAGGCTACAACCCTGATGCACACCTTTTCTGACTTTAAACAAGGCAGTATCCCCTTGTTCTGTTTGAACGACTGCCTCTTGATCTGTGTACAGGTTCCTCATGAGCACAATTAAGTGTTCCAGAATTCCCATTCTTCCGAATGTTATGCATAATTTGTTATGATCCACACAGTCGAATGCCTTTGCATACTCAATAAAACACAAATACCCTTCTGGTATTTTCTGCTTTCAGCCAGGATCCATCTGACATCAGCAGTGATATCCCTGGTTCCAAATCCTCTTCTGTCTGAATCTGGCTTGAATTTCTGGCAGTTCTCTGTCCATATACTGCTGCAGCCCCTTTTGAATGATCTTCAGCAAAATTTTACTTGCTCGTGATATTAATGATATTGTTTGATAATTTCCACATTCTGTTGGATCACCTTTCTTGCGACTAGGCATAAATATGGATCTCTTCTAGTCAGTTGGCCAGGTAGCTGTCTTCCAAATTTTTTGGCATATACGAGTGAGCACTTCCAGCACTGCATCTGTTTGTTGAAACATCTCAATTGGTATTCCGTCAATTCTTGGAGCCTTGTTTTTTCCAATGCTTTCAGTGCAGCTTGGACTTCTTCCTTCAGTACCACGGGTTCCTGATCATATGCTACCTCCTGAAGTGTTTGCCAATTCAACTTTTTCCAAGTGTGCAACTTATTGACAGCAATTACAATAATCGGCTGTGCAACACTACCCTTAATCAATGCAATTTTTCCATCACAGTTAACTCCCCTTTTCCCCCTCCCTCCTGCCCCTGGTAACCACTAATAAAATGTGGTCTCTGTATATTTGCCTTTTCTTTTTTATGTAAATGATATCATACAATATTTGTCCTTCTGTGATTGGCTTATTTCAGTCAGCATAATGTCTTCAAGCTCCATTCATAGTGTAGCAAGTATCAAGACTTTGTTTCTCCTACTGGCTGAGTAGTATTCCATTGTATGTATGTACTATATTTTGTTTATCCATTCATTAGTAAATGGGCATTTAGGTTGTTTCCACCTTTTGGCTATTGGGAATAGTGCTGCAATGAACATTGTATACAGGTCTCTTTTTGAATCTGTACTTTCAAGCCTTTTGGGTATATACCTAGGTAAACCAAGTTATATCTTATTTTTCCTTCACAGTTCCATAGTTATGGCAAATGTGTAGCAAATTTGAGGAACTAGTTTTACAGTATATTATATTAATTCCTTCTTAACATCTTCACTGTCCTACTGCTTTAATGGTTTTACTCTTCCATGAAATTTTCAATAGCTATTAAAACCATCCAATAGAAATTGCTGTAAACTTTAAAATTCACTAAAAGACACTAGTTTTAGTGAATTGGCTTGCTTTCAGAAGGCCCAGCTGAGTTAGTTAAAAAGTCTCAATTTTAAAAAATGACTTGCCATTTGATGACAAGTTTTTAATGTATACTAACCTTAACTTGGAGTTGTGGTGGTGCAGTGGTTAAAAGTTTGGCTGCTAACCAAAAGATTGGCAGTTTGAATCCACCAGCTGTTCTTTGGAAACCCTATGGGGCAGTTCTACTCTGTCCTATAGGGTTGCTATGAGTCAGAATCGACTCAACAGAAGTGGGTAACCTTAACTCAGTAGTTCTCAACCAGATGCAATTTTGTTCCCCAGGGGACATTTGGCAGTGTCTGGAGATATTTTTGGTTGTCACAACTAGGGTGGGGAGGTAGGTAGGTGTACCACTGGCATTTAGTGGACAGAGGCCAAGGTTGCTACTAAACATCCTACAATACACAGGATAGGCCCCCACAAGAGTTATCCAGCCCCAAATGTCAATAGTACTGAGGTTGAAAAACTCTGCCTTAAATTAATAACATTTTCCAAAGTAGAAGTCTAAGGAGGACCAACCTTAAGCGTGTCTAGACCAATGCTGTCCAATAGAAGTTTCTGTGATGATGGAAATGTTCTCTATCCGTACTGTCTAGTATGATAGCCACTAGCCACAAGTGGCTATTGAAAACTTGCAGCATGGCTAGTGCCACCGAGGAACTGAATTTTTAATTTAATTTAATTTATAATCTAGTGGATCATACCCTAGGACAGTCCTGGGTTTGTGTCAACAGTTTACCACTTCCTAGCTTTATGACCTTGAATATGTCATCTAAGCTTTCTGAGCCTCAGTTTCCTCATCTATAAAATGGAAGTAATAATGGGACCTACTCTTCAGAGAACTGTGAAGATCAAATGAAATAATGCATGAGAAATATAGCATGTAGCACAGAGCCCAGCACAGTAATCATTTGAGAGATGTTAGCAATTATTGGCATAGATTGGTGATTAGTATGGTAATTATCAAGCAGATGGAGCTTCTGCAGGGCTTAAAAACAAGAGCTGCCCTGGGATTTCTTTTTTTTTATTGTTGTAATTTAAATGAAGTTTTCATTTCAAGTTAGTCTCCCATACAAAAACTTAAACATACATTATTATGTGACTCTAATTGCTCTCCCCTTACTGTGACAGCATTCTCCTCCTTTCTACCACTGACTCCCCATGTCCATTCAACCAGCTCCTAACCGTTTCTGCCTTCCCATCTCACCTCTGGACAGAAGCTGCCTGTTTAGTCTCTTGTAGCTACTTGAGCTAAGAGGCACACTCATCACGAGTATCACTTTATGTTCCACAGTCCAGGACAATCCCTGTCTGAAGAGTTGGCCTCGGAAATTGTTTTAGTTCTGGGCTGATAGAGAATCCAGGGGCCATGCTTTCCGGGGTACTTCCAGTCTCAGTCAGACCATTAAGTCTGGTCTTCTTACTAGAATTTGAGTTCTGCACCCCACCTTTCTCCTGCTCCATCAGGGACTTTCTGTTGTGTTCCCTGTCAGGGAGGTCATTGGTGGTAGCTGGGCACCATCTAGTTCTTCTGGTCTCAGGCTGATGAAGTCTCTGGTTTATGTGGCCCTTTCTGTCTCTTGGGCTAATACTTTCCTTGTGTGTTTGGTGTTTTTCATTCTCCTTTACTCCAGGTGGTGGGGACCAATTGATGCATCTTAGATGGCTGCTTGAAAGCTTTTAAGACCCCAGACGCCAGTCACCAAAGTAGGATGCAGAACATTTTCTTAATAAGCTTTGTTATGCCAGTTGACCTAGATGTCCTCTGAAGTCATGGTCCCCAGATCCCTACCCCTGCTACTCTGTCCCTCAAAGTGTTTGACTGTATTCACAAAACTTCTTAGCTTTGGTTTAGTCCAGTTGTACTGACTTCCCCTGTAGTGCGTGCTGTCCTTCCCCTCACCTAAGATAATACTTGTCTACTATCTAGTTAATAAATAACCCTCACTCTCCCTCCCCACCCTCGTAACCATCAAAGAATGTTGTCTTCTGTGTTTAAACCTTTTCTGAGTTCTGATAATCATGGTCTTATAGAATATTTGTCCTTCTATGACTGACTAAATTCACACAGCATAATGATCTCTAGATTCCTCCATATTATAAGATGTTTCAGGGCTTCATCGTCATTCTTTATCGTTGCGTAGTATTCCATTGTGTGGCTATACCATAATTTGTTTTTCCATTCGTCTGTTGATGGGCACCTAGGTTGTTGCCATCTTTTTGCTATTGTGAACAGTGCTGCAATGAACATGGGTGTGCATATATCCATTCGTGTGACAGCTCTTATTTCTCTAGGATATATTCCAAGGAGTGGGAGAGATGGATCGTATGATACTTCTATTTCTAGCTTTTTGAGGACGCGCCAGATCTATTTCCAAAGTGGTTGTACCATTTTACATTCCCACCAACAGTGTGTAAGTGTTCCAGTCTCTCCACAACCTCTCCAGCTTTTATTGTTTTGTGTTTTTTGGATTAATGCTAGCTTTGTTGGGGTGAGATGATATCTCATTGTAGTTTTGATCTGCATTTCTCTAATGGCTAATGATTGTGAGCATTTCTTCATGTGTCTGTTAGCCACCTGAATATCTTCTTTGGCGAAGTGCCTGTTCATATCCTTTGCCCATTTTTTAATTGGGTTATTTGTCTTTTTGTTGTTGAAGTTTTGTAGTATCTTGTAGATTTTGGAGATTAGACGCTGATTGGATTTGTCATAGCCAAATTTTTTTCCCCAGTCTGTAGGTTGTCTTTTGACTCTTTTGGTGAAGTCTTTTGACGAGCATAAGTGTTTGATTTTTAAGAGCTCCCATTTATCTAGTCTCTCTTCTGGTGCTTGTGCTTTGTTACTTATTGTTCATATTGTGTTTATGCCATGTATTAGGCTCCTAGCGTTGTCCCTATTTTTTCTTCCATGATCTTTATCGTTTTTGACTTTGTATTTAAGTCTTTGATCCATTTTGAGTTAGTTTTTGTGCATGGTGTGAGGTATGGGTCTTGTTTCAGTTTTTTGCAGATGGATATCCAGTTATGCCA
>NW_004444004.1:13343957-13351819 GCF_000243295.1 Trichechus manatus latirostris | reverse complement strand
TTCTATGAATTTCTTTATTCTATCTTAATTTCTTCTATAACCCAGTAGTTTTTGAGCAAGGTGTTGTTCAGTTTCCATGTCTTTGATTTTTTTTCCTTCCTTTTTCTGTTGTTGATTTCTACTTTTATGGCTTTATCGTCAGAAAAGATGCTTTGTAATATTTTGATGCTTTGGACTTTGTTAAGGCTTGCTTTATGTCTAATATGTGGTCTATTCTGGAGAATGTTCCATGTGGGTTGGAAATGAAAGTATACTTGGCTGCTGTTGGTTGGAGTGTTCGGTTTATGTCCGAGAGATCAAATTGGTTGATCGTAGCATTTAGCTCTTCGGTGTCTTTGTTGAGCTTCTTTCTGGCTGTTCTGTTCTTCACCAAAAGTGGTGTGTTGAAGTCTCCTACTACTATTGTGGAGCTGTCTGTCTCTCTTTTCAGTGCTGTTAGAGTTTGTTTTATGCATTTTGGAGCCCTATCATTGGGTGTGTAAATATTTATTATGGATATGTCCTCCTGGAGTACTGATCCTTTAATCATTTTATAGTGTCCTTCCTTATCCTTCGTGGTGGATTTTACTTTAAAGTTCTGCATCACTAACATAACTTCCTCTAATCCTGCCCCATTAACATCATCAGGACTCAGTCTACAAGATTAGGTTTTCTCTAAAGTCAATCTCGTTTGAGATATAAAAGATAGAAGCAAGCAGAGAGACTGGGGGACCTCATACTACCAAGAAAGCAGGGCCGGGAACAGAGCATGTCCTTTGGACCCGGGGTTCCTGCGTTGAGAAGCTCCAAGACCAGGGGAAGATTGATGACAAGGACCTTTCCCGAGAGCTGACAGAGAAAGCCTTCCCCCTGGCGCTGACTCCCTGAATTTGGATTTCTAGCCTCCTAGAGTGTGAGAGAATAAATTTCTCTTTGTTAATGCCATCCGCTTGTGGTATTTCTGTTACAACAGCACTAGATAACTGAGACACTACCTTACAAGGTTGTAATAAGGTTTAAGTGAGATTACTGGCAGCTATATAGGTCATCTTCACTAAACATGAGTTCCCTTGCCACCTGATGTTCATAAACAAAGAACACCATTAACCAATTAAATAGTCATTATGCCATTTCTGTTGTCAGCTAAAATCTTCTGCTTCTTTAAATAGAGGTCACTGAGGACCATTAGAATAATTACTGTGGGTCTGTAAGAGAAAATGGGCTTGGATTTCATAAGATTGTATGAACTATATAGCCTTAAATTTTCTAGCAGGGTTTGGGTTTAGTCAATATTTTTACCCAGGTACAGGGACTTGCAAACTAAGAATTGCCTGCTCAGTAGGCCCCTCAAATTGCACTTTGTTTACTGCATTCAGCCCTGTACTAGGTATAGTAGAGGGATAAAGGTTTATGATAGAGTTCCCTCCTTTTGTGCCCTTAGAAGTTTGTTGAGGAGGAAAAACTAACATATATAGTGACCCTGTAGGACAGAGTAGAACTTCCCCATAGGGTTTCCAAGGAGTGGCTGGTGGATTCGAGCTGCTGACCTTTTAGTTAGCAGTCTGAGCTTTTAACCACTGTGCCACCAGGGCTCTAGGGGAACCCTAAAACCAGATCTCATGTAATTAAGTGTTAAAGCGTGTGCTATGAAGGGTTAGTTGTTGTTGTTGGGTGCCATTGAGTTGATTCCGACTCACAGCGACCCTGTATGACAAAATAGAACTGCCCCAGTTCTATTTCTTAGGGTGTAATCTTTATGGGAGCAGATTACCAGGTCTTTCTCCCACAGAGCCGCTGGATGGGTTCAAACTGCTGACCTTTCGGTTAGCAGCTGAGTAATTAACCATTATGACACCAGGGCTCCTTCATGAACGGCTAGAGTGGGAAGAAATTTGAGGAGAAAAAGTCACTATGGGCTGGAGCCACTGTGAAAGACCTCTCTGAGTGAGGCACCATTGACGATGGCTTAGGACTGATTGGGGGACCTGGATAATGTTCATGGTGCCTAGACCATGTCCCCCCACATAGGGCCAAACCAAATACTGACATCCAGGACCACTTCAATAGCGGTTGGCCAGTTATTGGCATGATTTCTCTGACTGCTCTGTGGGTGCCTCTCACTATGTCCTTGTGCCCACTGGACACGGTGGCCATCGAAGGAATTAGGGAAGGCAGGTGCATTGATGATACTTTAGTGCTGTTTCTGGGTCCCTCTTTACCTACTCAACCATGACAGTGAATTCCAAGAAGGGAAGAGGAGAGTAACATCAGTCCTTAGTACTGGTTGCCCCTTCCTAATTGGCACGATATGCATCTACTATACTTCTACACTGTTTAACAATAATAATACTAATAGGTAACATTTGTGATGCATTTCCATATGCCAGACAATATCCTAAACACTTTATACTTCTTTCATTTAATCCTCACAGTAACCCTATCTTAATCATCTAGTGCTGCTATAACAGAAATACCACAAATGGGTGGCTTCAACAGAGAGAAATTTATTCTCTCACAGTCTATTAGGCTAGAAGTCTGAATTCAGGGTCCAGCTCCAGGGGAAGACTTTCTCTCTCTGTAAGCTCTGGAGAAAGGTCCTTGTCATCAGTCTTCCCCTGGACTAGGTGCTTCTCAGTGCAGGGACCCCAGGTCCAAAGGACGTGCACTCCTGCTCTTCTTTCTTGGTGGTAAGAGGTCCCCCTGTCTCTCTGCTCGCTTCTCTCTTTATATCTCAGAAAAGATTGGCTTAAGTTGTAGATTAATCGTATAGATTGAGTCTACATAACTGCCACTAATCCCATCTCATTAACATCACAGAGATAGGATTTACAACACACAGGAAAATCTCATCAGATGACAAAATGGTGGACAGTCACACAATACTGGGAATCATGACCTAGCCAAGTTGACAGATATTTTGGGGGGACACAATTCAATCCATGACAAACCCTATGGTATAGGCTCTCTTATGATCATCAGGAATGAGCATGGAATGATCAGGAAACTGAGGCATGAAGAAATGATATGAATTGTCCAAGGTCACACAGCTTGTCAGGATCTTCAATAGTTTGATGTTTGGTCCTCATAGGGAGGGGAAGAGTTTCATTTATTGGGTCAATGCTCAACAGGAAAAAAATTAACAAAGGGCCTCACATTGTTAAAGCAACTTACTCGAATTAAAAAAAATAGAAAAAATATTTCACTCATCTAATTTGAACATTTAGAACAGTATTCCTTGTTATAAACACAACAAATTATAACAATATAATTCAGTGATCTACTATAGCCTATAAGGGAGAGGGTCAAAATGAAAGATGGAAACAGAGAGGAGAAAAAGAAGAGATACAGACGTGGGAAAGTCTAGATATGGAGAAGAAAAGAGTAACAAGGTAAGCACTGTATTCCAGAAAATATTGCTACTAAAGATTGCTAAAGTTATGTTGCATTTTTATATTAATGTGTCATTATCTCTTATTCCCTGTCCTGTGGGCTTCATGGGTCAAAAACCAGCTCCATCCTACCAGCTGAGTGTTGTGTTATTTTCCCCTTCCTTACTGCATTCAAATCTCCCCTTTCCAGAAGCCCAGCTGTCCTGGAAAAAACGGAGAGTAAAGTCAATCTAAGGGCGACTCTTCTGAGACCAATGGGGATTGGAGGGAAGAAAAAGATCCTGGGAGCCCAGGCACATCTCCCTCCCGCATTTTGAGCAGAACCCAGTAGATAAGGCAGGAAAAGTCTACTCTCTTGAGTTTGCCATAAAGCGTATGAACAGAGGTTTCTGCATTAGTTCACTATTCATTTGAGATTGTTTGAGGGGTCTCCAAGAGCCCTTTACTGGAAGGAGGTAGAGAAAACTACCCACTAAACATCCACCTCCTATTCTTTTTTTAAAAAATATTTTTTGTGATAAAATATATATAACAAAAATTTACCATTTTAACCATTTTAAGTGTATATTTCAGTGACATTAATTACATTCACCATGTCGGGCAACCATTACCACTATATATTTCCAAACTTTTTCAACATCCCAAACAGAAACTCAGTACCCCTTAAGCAACAACTTCCATTCCCTCCTCCCCCCCAGCCCCTGGTAATCACTATTTGAACTGAGTGTTTTGTCTCTATGTATTTGCCTATTCTAGATATTTCATTTAAGTTTAATCATACAATATTTGTTCTTTTGTGTATTACTTATTTCACTCAGCGTAATGTTTTCAAGATTCATCCATGTTGTAACATGTATCAGAACTTCATATTCCTTTATGGCTGAATAATACTTCATTGTATGTATGTACCACATTTTGTTTATCCATTCATTTGTTGATGGACATGTGGGTTGTTTCCATCTTTTGGCTACTGTGAGTCATGATGCAATGAACAGGTATAGAAGTATCTGTTTGAGTCCCTGCTTTCAAATTTTTTAGGTATATATCTAGGAGTGGAATTGCTGGTTCATATGGCAACTTTATGCTTAACTTTTTAAGGAACCACCCAACTGTTTTTCACAGTAATTGCACCATTTTACATTCCCATCTGCAATGCACGAGGATTCCAATTTCTCAGCCAACGCTCACCAGCACTTGTTATTTTACATTTTTCTGATAATAGCCATCCTAGTGGGTATGAGGCGGTATCTCACTGTGGTTTTGATTTGCATTTCCCTGTTGGCTAATGATTTTGAGCATCTTTTCATTTCTTTGCCCATTTTTAAATTGGGTTGTTTGTCTTTTTGTTGTTGGGTTGTAAGAGTTGTTTATATATTCTGGATATTAAACCCTTATCAGATATATGGTTACCAAATATTTTCTCCCATTCTGTAGGTTCACTCTTCACTTTCTTGATAAAGTCCTTTGAGGCACAAAAGTTTTTAATTTAGATGAAGTTCAATTAATCTATTTTTTCTTTTGTTGCATGTGCTTTTGGTGTCATATCTAAAAATCCATTGTCAAAAACAAGGTCTTGAAACTTTACTCCTGTTTCTTCTAAGACTTTTATGGTTTTAGTTCTTAATACTTAGATAATTCATCCTTTTTGAGTTAATTGACATACATAGTGTGAGGTATGGATCCAACTTCATTCTTTTGTATGTGGAGATCCAGTCATCCCAGCACCATTTATTGAAGAAACTATTCCTTCCCCATTGAATGGACTTGTCACCCTTGATCAATTGGCTATAGATGCATGGATTTACTTCTGTACTCTTAATTCTATTCCATTGGTCTACATAGCTATACTTATACCAGTACCACACTGTTTTGATTACTATACCTTTATAGTATGTTTTGCAATTGAGAAATGTGAGTCCTCCTACTTTGTTCTTCTTTTTCAAGATTGTTTGACTATTCAGGGCCCCTTACAATTCCATATGAATTTAAAGATCACCTTTTCCATTTCTGCAACAAAGGCCGTTGGAATTTTGATAGGGATTGTTGCATTGGATCTGTAGCTTACTTTGGGTAGTATTGACATCTTAACAATATTACGTTTCCCAATCCATGAACATAGGATGTCTTTCCATTTATTTAGGTCTTTTTTAATTTCTTTAAACAATGGTGTATAGTTTTCAGTGTACAATTCTTTCACTGAGTATGGTGTTAGCTGTGGGTTTTTCATAAATGCCCTTAATCATGTTGAGGATATTCTATTCCTAGTTTGTCGAGTGTTTTTATAATGAAAAGGTGTTGGATTTTGTCAAATTTTTTTTGCATCATTTGAGATCATCACGTGGTTCTTTTCCTTTGTTCAATTGATGTGGTGTATTATTTTGATTGATTTTCATATGTTGAACCACTCTTGCATTCCTGGGATAAATCCCACTTGGTCATGGTGTATAATTCTTTTAATATGCTGTTAGATTCAGGTTGCTTGCATTTTGTTGAGGATTTTTGCATCTATATTCATAAGGGTATTGATCTGTAGTTTTCTTGTGTCTTTATCTGGCTTTTGTATGACGGTAGTGTTGACCTCAGAATCAGTTAGGAAGTGTTCCCTCCTATTCTGTTTTTTGGAAGAGTTTAAGAAGGATTGGTATTAATTATTCTTTAAATTTTTGGTGGAATTCATCAGTGACGCCATCTGATTCTGGGATTTTCTTGTTAGGAGGTTTTTGATTACTGATTCAATCTCTTCGCTTGTTATAGGTCTGTTGATATTTTCTATTTTTTCTTGAGTCAGTTCTGATAGTTTGTGTGTTTCTAACTTCATTCCATTGCGGTTGGAGAAGATACTTTATGATTTTAATCTTTTTAAATTATTGAGACTTGTTTTGTGACCTAACATATGGTCTATCCTGGAGAATGAACCATGTGCTTTGGAGAAGAATGTGTACTGTGCTGTTGTTGGGTGGGGTGTTTTAAATATGCTTGTGAGGTGTAGTTGATGTTGTTGTTGTTAGCTGCCATCAAGTAGAGCTGCTCCATAGGGTTTTCAAGGCTGTGACTTTTCAGAAGCAGATTGCTTAAGTCCTCTATTTCTTTATTGATCTTCTGTCTAGATATTCTATCCATTACTAAGAATGGTGCATAGAAATCTCCAGCTATTATTGCAAAACTATCTATATCTCTTTTCATTTCTGTCAATGTTTGCTTTGTATATTTTGGAGCTCTGTTGTTAGGTGCATATATATTTATAATTGCTATATATTCTCAATTAATTGACACTTTTATCATTATATAATGTCTATTTTGTCTCTTGTAACAGACTTTGACTTGAAATCTATTTTGTCTGATGTTAATATAGCCACCCCAGCTCTCTTTTGGTTACTATTTGCATTAAATATTTTTCCATCCTTTCACTTTCTACCTATTTGTGTCTTTGGATCTAAAGTGGGTCTCTTGTAAACAGTATGTTATCTTCATGTTTTCTGATCCATTCTGCCAATATCTGCCTTTTGATTGAAGAGTTTAATTCATTTACATTTAAATTAATTACTGACAAGGAAGGACTTACTTCTGCCATTTTGGATTTGTATGTCTTACAGCTTTTTTGTTCCATCTACTATTCTTGAAGGACATAATTTTTGCTTTTACATGTGGGATGTTTGTTTCTTTTGTCCCTGTACCTCCAGAAGCCAAGTGTTAATGATCCAAGACTTTATTTCATGCAGAAATGGCTTATGTTTGCTTATTCAGAACTGGAAGGAGGAAACTCTCTGAGGATGAGGTAGTTAGTTCTCTGACAGGGATAATTACTGATTTGAAAAAAATTTTTTAAATACCTTTTGAAGGGAGGAAAGAATGAGTGGGAATTTTAAGTCAAATCTTCTGCAACCCTGTGCATTTTTAAATGGTAAAAATAGTTTAGATTTCTAAACAATCTGAAAGTAAGAGAGTTTTCTGAAAGTGTTGACAGGCTTCTGAAGGCAAGCAGATCTTATAGTGGGTCTTTGCAAGATCTGGCCTGTCAAGAGGTGAAATGGGAGCTTTGGGAAATATTCTCTCAGTGAATCATAGACTCCTAGAATGTCTGGGCTAAAAAGAACCCTAGACTCCAAGTCTAGTCCAACTCTTTAGTTCTCAGGTGAGGAAACTGAGGCCTAGAAAAAGGACTTGATGTACCCAAGGTCTCACAGCTAAATAGCAGATCTGGGGTTTGAGTTCCCCTCAAATTGCTATAGGGCTCATTGAAGGATCAAGTCTTAGAGACATTTATTAGGGGGGAAATACCTTAACTTTGCGGTCATAATTCTCTCTAGATATCCTCCAACTTACTTTTTCTTCACCACCCTTGCCTTGCCATCCATTTCTTTTTTTTTTTTATTTTACTTCAGGTGAAGGTTTACAGAACAAATGGTTTCTCATTAAACAGTAGTACACATATTGCTTTATGACATTGGTTAACAACCCCATGACATGTTAACCCTCTCCCTTCTCGACCTTTTT
>NW_004444004.1:13336495-13342747 GCF_000243295.1 Trichechus manatus latirostris | reverse complement strand
CCATTCATCTGTTGATGGGCATCTTGGTTGTTTCCATCTTTTTGCTATTGTGAACAATGCTGCCATGAACATAGGTGTGCATATGTCTATTCTAGTGACGACTCTTATTTCTCTAGGCTATATTCCTAGGAATGGGATTGCTGGATCGTATGGTATTTCTATTTCTAGCTTTCTAAGGAAGTTTCATATCATTTTCCAAAATGGTTGTATCATTTTGCATTCCCACCAGCAGTGCATAAGAGTTCGGATCTCCCCACAGCCATCCATTTCTTATGGCATCCCAATTCATCTTTTCTGCTCCAGCCATGCCCCATACCACACATGATTTATAACTGTTTCCTTAAAGTGTGATGTTTAGACCACCTACCTGGGGAGCTTACTGAACATGCAGATTCCTGGGCCCTGCCCCACTGAAGAATCAGAATCCCTGAGGATGAAGTACGTGGAATCCAGTAATTGTTATGCATACCATTGACTTACAACCTTCCTCCATGAGCCCTTTACTCATATCATTGCTCATATCTTTAGTAACAACAACAACAAAACCAAACCCATTGCCATTGAATTGATTCCAACTCATAGTGACCCTATGGGACAGAGTAGAACTACCCTTATAGGGTTTCCAAGGAGCAGCTGGTGGATTTGAACTGCCAACCCTTAGGTTAGCAGCCGGGCTCTTAACCACTGTACCGCCAGGGCTCCGTATCTGTAGTAGTAGTTAAAAAAATGAAACAATTATTATTTATTGAGCATTTACTATGTACCAAGCACTGTGCTGTTTTTCATGCGTTATTTCATTTATTCCTCACAGCAATCCTATGAGGTAGGAACTGTTTTTATGTGTGAGAAAATAGAGGCCCATCTAAAGTGATTAAGTTACTTGCTGCATAGGTAATCAGCTGAGATTTGAATGCAGGTCGACTCTGACTCCAAAACTCATGCTTGAAATCACAATGCAGTGCTATCTGCCATTCCTCCTCAAAATTTCAAACCCTTTCAATTGTGCAGGCTAGACTGAGGGCTTAATCCTCTGAAAAACCTGATTGTCCCTAGGCCACTTCCTTACTGTTTTGCCCAGCTTCTCCTACGCCAGCTGGTGACACTACAGAGTCAGAGCCATAGTCCCTCAGAACACCTTTTGGGACGTGCCGCCTTATGAACTAAGCTTAGGTGAGGAGACCTCAACCTCTTCTCAGAGCCAGGAGGGGGAAGACCCTAAGATTGGCAGCTCAGCCCCAGGATAGGAAAGTTGCTTGAACCCAAAAGTAATTGATTATCTGGGGCCCTGGAATACTCCCTGCTTGCAAAATGCCTAAATACCTGTGGTGCAGAAGTCTTGTCTTTGCTGCCTTCTGGACCTCGACTGGCCAAACTGCCACAGTGAGTGATATGTTTGCTCTGGATAGAGAGGAGATGCTGGCTGTGTGCTTCCCTTTCACTTTCAAGTGGGCAGCAGAGCGGCCTGTAGCTGGGGCAGGGACCAGCCGCCTCCCACTTCCATTAAAGTGCTCTCTTTCTGGTGGTTCCTCTTTCTCTGCCCTTTTGGTGTCCTGTCTAGCTCCAGGCCCTGGAGCACTCCATTTTCCAATCTATTGCTATTTGGTGCCCGCTTACCCTGGAGCCTCCTTTATGTGGCCTGCCAATATTGCTTCAGAAGTTTCTGGGTTCTGTTCCAGGCGCCAGACCAAGGCGGTTCAAGAGTCAGGTGTGAGATCAGAGTTGGCCCGTGGCAAAAGGGGTAGAAGTGAGTCAGGTGCCACCTTGATGCCTCATTGCCCCAAGTGCACCATTCCAGGCCAGAGTCCTGAGGCTCTTCCAGGTCACCCTGGGTTTGTGGCTGTCACTTGCCCTCTCTGCCTCCACCCCCAACTCACCTGTGCTCTCAGTGCCTCAGTGCTTAAGCTGTCAACAAAGTTCTCTGTACGCCAGCTCTTTCCTTCTTCTTTTGCCTTTTTTTCCCCTCTTGGAGATTTTACACACGCACACACACACACACACGCACACACACACACTCAACTGATGTATTATTGACTGCTGGGAGTGGTAATAACAGCAACCACAACAAAGAAATAAAAATAAAATGCCTTAGACACACTCTCCTAGGAATGGACTTGCGAGCTGGTAGAGTTTGGGGAGAGAGAGCCTAGCTCCCGGCACACAGTTAAAGTTATGAAATCTGTCCTTGGGGCTCCTCAACTCAATTCTGGTTCTTCTCTTGAGTCACCCATGTTCTATTGTCCTCATGCTTTCCTGCTCCCCATGCTAGTACACCACTTCAGCCTGGCCACCAAGGGTCCCCATGCTGCCCACCCATCCCCTTTTAAATTAAGATTCCTCATCACAATATATGTGTCCAGTGAATCATTTTTGGCAAGCCTCTATTCATTGTTAAAACGATAAACAAATCTCTGCAAAGATGTTATAAGTTGATAATGGCCTATTGAGTAATCCTAATTTCAGTCCTGTAACAGGCCAGCGGAGTCCCTGGGTGGCACAAATGGTTAGGCACTGAGCTACTAACTGAACGGTTGGGGGTTCGAACCCACTCAGAAACACCTCAGAAGACAGGCCTTGTGATCTGCTTCCAAAAGGTCAACACCATGGAAGCACTTTGGAGCACAGTTCTATTCTGACACACATGGGGTCACCATGAGTCAGGATTGACTTGACGGCAACTGGTTTGTTATTTTTTTGGTTTTAACAAGACAGTAGAGGAGATTCTTCAGGGCAAGAGTGGGTGGACGTTTAACACTTAGCAGATTTTGCCAAGAACTATTAGGAGGGAGAAAAGTGTAGTGGTTAAATCTTGGACTCTGAAATCAGCCAAAACTGGGTTTGAGTCCTGGCTCTATTCCTTGTAAGATCTTTCTTAGATTACCTAATTTCATTGAGATTCGGTTTCCTCATCTAGGAAACGGAGACGAAAATAACAAAAATAAAATAACAATGCTTACGTCAGAGGGCTATTGTGAGAATTCCATGAGACAATTCATGTAAAAACATTTTTCACAGTGCCTGCCTGGCACAAAGTAAGGACTCAGTAGTTCTAGTATTATTAATTGTGTAGTATTTTTAATTGTACTTACTCCACTCATATGCATGGTCAGGCTCTGCCTGAAGTGGTGATTTAGACCTGTGGACGAATAGAGCTTTTAATCATACATGTGTAAATTGACAAGACAGAATCAAACTCCCCATCAAATAGGTTTTGAGACAACTAGAGTGATATAAGAAAGAACATTTTAGGCCAAGTTGTTCACATTTTAACCCCTTCTGAGAAGCCCTAGTGATGCAGTGGTTGAAGCGCTTGGCTGCTAACCGAAAGGTCAGCAGTTCGAACCCACTAGCCTCCACGGGAGAAAGTTGTGGCAGTCTGCTTCCATAAAGATTACAGCCTTAGAAACCCTATGGAGCAGTTCTACTCTGTCCTATAGGGTCGCTGTGAGTTGGAATCGACTTGAGGGCAACAGGTTTGATTTGGTTTTGAGACTCTAGAATGTTAGGGGTGGTGTGAGTTGGATCTTTCTGAGCCTCTACTGGTTTACTCTGGGGGTGAGGGACAGTGAGGAGGAGGGAAAGGCAGAGCTGGAGGTGACACTAAAGATCTTTTAAATGGAGGCGCTGAAGGAGAAAAAGGTACAAAGAAGGAAAAAGAAGAAAGAAGAGGAGGAGGAGGAGGAGATGGAGGAGAAACTTCAGCCAGTGTGGCTGTTGCAGCTGCTTCCTAAGATAAGGAGCAGATCTTTCCTGTTAGTCTCTTCTCCTAGTAGTGGGATGTATCTTCCCAGAAATTTTGAGCAGTCTTCCAGCCAAAACAACCTGTTCTTTTGAGGCTTCCTGCAGTCTCCAGGACAAAGACATGCTCTCTGGATGATGATCAGGGTGCTAAGAGGTATTCCTGAGATGGGCTTCCCTGCAGAGGGAAAATGGAAGGTGGTAGGCTTTCATTTTTCTCTGCCCCATCCCCACTAGAGTGGAAGAAAGGCCTGAGTGACAATTACTCTAGAGCAGGTATCTGAGGTGAGAGTCCCACAGAGCATGTTTGAGAGAACCCCTGGGCATCTGCTCCATGGTCCAGGTGATCAAACGCACATAGGTGAGGGCTATGGAATGTACACAGCAGTGACCTATTCCTGGCTTATCTTCCTAGTGACACCCATGGGCATTTTGAGGACTGGCTTTGCAGAAGTTGTTGCAGATGTCATTTCAAACAATGTGCTGCCAAAGCCATGCATTCGTTTCTGCTTTGGACAGATATCCACCCAGGGGTCTCAGAGCCAGGATAAATAAAAACCCAAAATCAAACCTGTTGCCTTAAGTCGATTCCAACTCATAGTGACCCTATAGGACAGAGTAGAACTGCCCTATAGGGTTTCAAACCCCGTAATATTTGCGGGAGTATATTGCCAGATCTTTCTCCTGTGGAGAGTAGCTGGTGGGTACGAACCATCTTTTGGTCAGCAGCCAAGTGCTTAACCACTGCACCACCGGGCTCTTTTGCCAGGATAAATAGCCATCAATATAGTTCTCTTCTACCCAGGTTGCCATGAGGATTCTCATCAGCAAACAGCAATATTAGGGCCAACTAGTGGGTCCTTGAGGAGTCTCCTGGATGGTGCAAACAGTAAAGTTCTCAACTACTAACTGTGAGGTTGGAGGTTCAAATCCATCCAGAGGCACCTTGAAAGAAGGGCCTGGTGATCTGCTTCTGAAAGGTTACAGTCTTGAAAACCCTATCAAGCACAGTTCTACTCTGGAACACATGGGGTAGCCATGAGTCGGAATTGACTTGACAGCAACTGGCTTTTTTTTTTTTTTTTTAAATAAGTGGGTCCTCGAGCCTGCTGCTGCTCTTGACTTCTGTTGGGAAGATGTCAGTCATGCTGGCTACTTCAGAAAGCCCTGATTTTTGTATGGAGGTAGTTGGGCCCTAGTCCCTGAGTGGCACAAATGGTTAAGCACTTGACTACTAACTGCAAAGACTGGTGGTTCAAACACACCCAGAGCTGCCTCAAAAGAAAGACCTGGTGATCTGCTTCCAAAAGGTCACAGCCTTGAAAATCCCGTGGAGCACAGTTCTAGTCTGTAACACATGAGGTCACCATGAGTCAAAATCCACTTAACAGCAATGAGTAAGTTGGATCCTGGGTGGAACTTGGTATCAAACACCTACCACCCCAAATGAACTCTGCCAATCAGTGGGATGACTTTGTCTACGCCAGTGCTATCCTGACTATCGGTGGGCTCTTGGAGTGGAGCTATTGGAGCTCATTGTGTGATCCAAGGGGCAGATGCCTCTTTATGGAGTGCCCAAAGGCTGCATTTCAAGAAATGTCCAAACCTCCAGTGTCCTCCTTGCAACTTCATACAAGGAAGGGTGAAAGGGGGCATGATCACAGGCCCCTCTCCACTGGAGTTTACCTCATTTTAAAATTAATAAGGTGTATGGGGACCCTTTTTGGTATTTTCCTTTCAGTGGGGAGCCCAGGTTCCTCAATGAGTTGGTATCCTGGCATCAGACACTTCCTCTAGATCTAGCTGAGCAGTTTCAAGGAAGGAACAGTTGCCACCACCCCTCTTCCCATACTCCTGACTGATCAACTCCAAGGCTCTTCATCAACCAATTGGAGGATACACACACTCCTGGTTGAGGGCACAGAGTGTAGTCATAGTTCAAAAAGGTTTGAGGACATTCTCTTGGGGGTGAGGAAAGCCATCTCAAACATGGTGAGCCTTCAAGGGGCTCTTCCTTGTTCTAATATGTTGGCAGGGTGGCAGGGTCTAACCTGTCCAGCTAACAACCTGCTTGAGAGAGTGACCACGGATGCTGTTCATAAAGAAGTGTTTGTGGCACAATACGAACCATAAGTAACAATGCACAAGCACGAGAAGAGAGACCAGATAAACGGGAGCTCCTAAAAATCAAACACTTATGCTCATCTAAAGACTTCACCAAAAGAGTAAAAAGACAACCGATAGAATGGGAAAAAATTTTTGGCTATGACAAATCCGATCAGCGTCTAATCTCTAAAATCTACAAGATACTGCAAAACCTCAACAACAAAAAGACAAATAACCCAATGAAAAAATGGGCAAAAGATATGAACAGGCACTTTGCCAAAGAAGATATTCAGGTGGCTAACAGACACATGAAGAAATGCTCATGATCATTAGCCATTAGAGAAATGCAGCTCAAAACTACAATGAGATATCATCTCACCCCAACAAGGCTAGCATTAATCCAAAAAACAC
>NW_004444004.1:13319424-13335191 GCF_000243295.1 Trichechus manatus latirostris | reverse complement strand
GAAAGGAGGAGTATGCTGTCACAGTAAGGGGAGAGCAATTAGAGCCACATAACAGTGTATGTATAAATTTTTGTATGGGAAAAAATAAAAAAAAAAGAAATGTTTGTGGAAGGTGAATTGAAGAGAGGATGCACACACTCCCACCACAGGCTCTGGCACACTGTTCTGTGCTGCAGCATACACGGCTCCAAACCTACCCCACTTTTGGATTCTTCCTCAGTTAGCGATGGGGCCTGTAGGGTGCTGTGTTCGTTTTCTATTGCTGTGTAACAAGTTACCATAAACTCAGTGACTTATTACAACATAACTTTATTATCTCTCCGTTTCCATGGATCAGGAGTCTGGGCACGGCTTAGTGAGGTCCTCTGCTCAAAGTCTCATCTGAGGTTCAGGGTCCTCTTTCAAACTGATTGGTTGTTGGCTGAATTCAGTTTTTTAAGGCTATAGGGCTGAGGTCCTTGCTTTCTTTCTTCTTCTTCTTCTTTTTTAATAATTTATTTTATTTTTGTTGTTGAAAATATATACAGCAAAACATACACCAATCAGTAGTTTCTACATGTACAATTCAGTGACAGTGATTACATTCTTCAAGTTGTGCAACCAGTCTTGCCCTCCTTTTCCAAATTATTCCTCCACTTTTAACAAACTCACTGCCCCCTAAGCTTCCTATCTAAACTTTTGAGTTACTATTATCAATTCGATCCCATATAGGTAGTTCTTTAAATGAGCACAATGCTCAAGGCAGACATTCTTTACTAATTAAGCTAAAATACTGTTTGGCCCCTGCTTTCTTGATGGCTGTCAAACAAGGGTTGTTCTCAGCTACTAGTACTAGCCACCATTCCCTGTCATGTGGCCCTCTTTACAACATGGCGGTTTGCTCCTTCAATGCCAAGCAAGAGTGCATCTGCTGCAGCTTCAAATCTCTCTGCCTTCTTCTATGTCTGACCTCTAGATCTTTTAGAAGGGCTCACCTGATTAGGTCAGGCCCACCCACACTCAAGGGGAGGGGATTTACAGGGCATGTACACCAGAGGGTGACAATCTTGGGGGCCAACTTAGAATTCTCTTCCTACCATAGCTTCTATGAAAAGCATTTCATCCTATTACATTATTTGAAAAACAAAAACATGAGGCCAGCGGCTTTCCATTAGTATTCTCCATTCTGGGAAGGCAGCAGAGCTGTCAGGCAAAGTCCTCGGAGGCCTTCAACCTGAATCAGGCTGTGGTTAAACAATTTCATCAACCTTGGAAGGCAAGCCTTTTTTTCCTTGTTCTTTCTCTTTTTTCCCCCTAGAATCCTTGCTCAGCCCTCAAGTCAGATAGTCTGAGAAGGAAAAGGCAGTTCTGGGGCCTAAGCATCTGGGGCTGGCTTCGAGAGAGCAAGCAAGCATTTTATGATGAGTTGATAGTGAAACTGTTTATCTCTGAGGGGCCAGACTTCCTGATGACCATTATTACATGACGGGGTTATGCTCCTTGGAAGTTGTTCTGAAGGCCTTTCATCATTTACTGGATAAAAAATTATATTTCTGCTTTTCTTGCTTGGCTTGCCAGTTTTTTCATGGGACTTCACCCAGAGGGGTCCTTTACAGAAAGTGGGTCTCAAATTGTCCCTGTATGTTTAAAAAAGGGAACCACTTTCCCTACTGACTCGTATCTGCCACTGCAACTCCCTTCCTCCAAATCCTGCATTCATCCAGCCATAAAAACAGGTAGTAAGCACCTTCTGTATGTCTGGTATTGTGCTAGGTGCTGGTGATACCCAGATAATCAAAATGTGGTCCCTGTGCTCAAAGTGATATCAGCTATGATGGAGGTGTGTGCAAAGGGCTGAGAGCATGGGGGTGGGTGGTAACCTCGGAGCTGGTCTTGAGGAATGGGTAGGATTTCAAGGATGTGGAATTGGGGGGGGTTGGTATTCCAAGCCAAGAGGACAGTTCGTGCGGAACACAGAGAATGCGAAAGAACATGCTGTGTTTGAGGAATGGCTAGTCATTCTGGGAGGCCAGAGCATGGGGGTGTGAGTGGGAGTGGTCTTCTGGGAGACAGGAGGAGGACAAGGAGTACCAGATTGCAGGGGACCTCGACTGTTAAGAACTTAGCTTTCAGGCAGAAAGAAGTTGGTGAACGAGTTTAAGTTGGGGAGGCTCATGGTCAGATTGATATTTTAGAAAGAGCATTGTGGCTTTTTTTGAGATACCAAGGAGGTGAGTGACAGTAGTTTTTGCTGAATATCACTAATAAATGTATAGACCAGAGGAGGCAACCCCAAGGCACTGCTAATGAGTCCTTGTATAATTAAGGAGCAAATTCATTTTAAACTCCTGTTAGCCATAATGAGACACAGGAATAAAATACAGTGATGCCTCTATGATGAGACTATTGGGAAGCAAAGCTCTGATTAATAAAGTCAAATGGGGAAGAAGCTTTTGACAACGATGGTGGCTGTAAAGTAAGAGGAGGCAGAGGTTCTACTTCTGAAACCTCCTCCTCCATGAGAGTCAGGGCTTGGCCCAGCTGACTGGGGCTCCACACCAAGAGAAGTCTTCTCTGTGGACATTTGAGCTGAGACTTGAATACTACAAAGGAGCTAGCCATGCAACCCTCTGAGGAAAAACCCTCCAGGCAGAGGCAGCAACAAATGCCAAGACCCTGAGATTGAAAGGGGCTTGGTGTTTGTGTGTGGGGGGGAGGGGGGTGGGGGCAGCAAGAAGCCACTGAGGCTGGAGTGGAGGGAGACAGTGGGAGGGTAGCAGGATGGGTGGTCAAAAGGGCATGGGGGTGGGACCAGATCATGGAAGGCCCATGGTAAGGAGCTGGGAACTTCCTCTGAGCATGATGGGAATTCACTGGAGAATTTGAGAAGGGGGCTGACATGACTGATGTGGCTGCTGTGGGGAGTATATAGGGAGGCAACGATGGAAGCAGGGAGACCAGCTAGGAGGTTGTTGCAGTGATCCAGGAAAAAAGATAATGGTGGCTAAAACATGGCAAGAAATGGTCAGATGACAGAAATATGTTGAAGGTAGTGTCACAAGATTTACTGTTGGATTAGATGTGGCATGTGAGGGAAAGAGAGCAACCAATGACTCCTAGGTTTTAATTTTAGCATTTGAGTAGTGGAATTTACTGAGATGAGGAAAACTGGGAGGAGGAGTCATTGTGGGGGGAATCAAGAGTTCAATATGCACTGTTAAGTGGAGACTTTGAGTAGGCAGTTGGTTATAGGAATACGAAGTTTGGGGGCAATAGAAATTTTGGAGTCCAGAGTGTATAGATGGTATGTAAAGCCTGAATGAAATCATCCAGGGCACGATAGCCACATGTGGCTGGTCTGAAATGAGAAGTGGTGTAAGTATAAAACACTCCCTGTATTTCAAAGACTTCGTATGAAAAATAGAGTGTAAAATATCTCATTAGTAATATTTTTATATTGATTACATATCAAAATGCTAATATTTGGGATACACTGGGTTGAACAAAATATATTATTAGAAGTAATTTCCCCTGTTTCTTTTTGCTTCTTTTTTCTTAAGTCTGGCTACTAGAAAATTTAAAATTACGTGTGTGGCTTATATTTTTGACTCACATGAACATTTCTATTTAATGGAGCTGGTCTAGGCAATGATTTGAGATAAAGAAGAGGGCCAAGGACAGAGCCCTGGGGTGCTACAACATTTCAAAATTGGAGGGAGGAGAAAGTTCCAGCAAAGGAGACTGAGAAGGAACAGCCAATAAGATAGGAGGAAAATTAGGGGAGTGCGGTATTCCCAAAGGCAAGTGATAAAATTATTCAAAAAGAAAGGCGTGACCAACTGTGTTCGATGCTACTGTGAGGTCAAGCCATCGATGGTTGGATTTCACAAAAGCAGTTTTGGTGGAGTGGTTTGGAAGCAATTTGGTTTGGAAGCAATTTGGTTTGGAAGCCTAGTTGGAAGGCTTTCCAGCCAAATAAGAAGTGAGGATATAAACGCAGTAAGTACGGATAACTCTTTTGAGTTTTGCTTTAGAGAAGAGCAGAGAAATGGAGTGGTAACATAAAGAGGATTTGAAAGCAAGGAGAGGTTTGTGTGTTCTGCTGCGATTGTTGGTTCGTTTGCTTAGGAGGGGAGACAGTTTAGCATGTTCTGATTTATTGGCTGATGGTGGTCAGTGTCCTTAAGATTCAGTTGGGGAAATAAAGCAAGTGTGCCAGAAAAAAATTGAGACAGTCTAAAATTGATGGTTAAATTAAATGTTCTAGTAGTGTTCTAGAAGTTTAGAGACCATCAAAGTCTCTCTTTCTTTGGTTTTCCTTTGTCTTTCATAGTCTTTTCTTTGATTGTTGTTTCCCTTTCTTTGTCCACTCCTGCGAGTGGTGGGTCAAGGGCAATGTTAGCTACTGTGGCCTGGCATTTTGAATAATAGGCTCCTCTTCCATGGGATTCTCTAAAGCTCAGAGATAATTCCTTTTCCCAGTGTCTAAATAGCCTTCCTTAGTGAGTGGGTGAGTGGGGTGCTGCCATGTTTATTAAGATGGCCCAGGAACTCACTAGTGACATGAATTGCTCTTGGCCCAAGGAATTCTCCTGCTTTCCCTCTGAATTTATGAGGGACTTCAGAATTTCCCCATCCCTTTACTCTTTTCAGATCTCCAGATGGAACTTGGAAAAATAGTAGAGGCAAAAATGCAAGGGGAAATTCATTTTTTTCATGGACAATGTATGGTGTATATGTGTAGGCTCTTTAGGTAGTATGTATATGAAGAAAGGGGATGTTGTTTGTGTGAAGTGGAGAAGGTGTGTGAGTGTGTGGTAATTAATGAGCACTATGTGGGCCTGGGAGCCCTGGTGGCGCAGTGGTTAAAATGCTTGGCTGCTAACCAAAAGATCAGTGGTTCAAACTCACCAGCCGCTCTATGGGAGAAAGATATGGCAGTCTACTTCCAAAAATATTTACAGCCTTGGAAACCCTATAGGGCAGTTCTACTCTGTCCTATGGGGTCACTATGAGTCAGAATCGACTTGACAGTAATGGGTTTGACTTGGTGGGATGTGGGCCTGGGAGCCCTGGTGGCGCAGTGGTTAAAATGCTTGGCTGCTAACCAAAAGATCAGTGGTTCAAACTCACCAGCTGCTCCATGGGAGAAAGATGTGGCAGTCTACTTCCAAAAATATTTACAGCCTTGGAAACCCTATAGGGCAGTTCTACTCTGTCCTATAGGGTCGCTATGAGTCAGAATCAACTTGACAGTAATGGGTTTGACTTGGTGGGATGTGGGCCTGGGAGCCCTGGTGGCACAGTGGTTAAAATGCTTGGCTGCTAACCAAAAGCTCAGTGGTTCAAACTCACCAGCCGCTCCATGGGAGAAAGATGTGACAGTCTGCTTCCACAAAGATTTACAGCCTGGGAAACCCTATGGGGCAGTTCTACTCTGTCCTATAGGGTCACTATGAGTTGGAATCATGTGGCAATGGGTTGAGTTTTTGGTTTACATGGGCCTGGGGCTAAGTCATTTTCAGGCAGAATTGTGATATTGGTTCATAGAAGTTGAATGACTTGAACAAAATGTCAATACCTTCCAGCAAAAGACCATCAGGAACACTCCAGTGGTGGAACACATTGGGTTTATTACTCATTACAGCAAGGGAGAATGCACACCATGGGAAAATGTGGAGCATTTCAGTAAGAAAGTATGAAGCCATCTTGATGCCAAGGCCCTAACAGCTCTCATTATGTTTTGGAACATTTGCTGTCCAAGGCCTCATTCACTCTCACTGTGTGTACTCTCAAGTTCTCCTTAGCCTCAGAGCCTACTGTCACCCCTTTCTACCTCTGGAGATGTATCAGGAGCTTGTGGCTAGAGAGCAAGGCATGATGGGCCTGGAGCCCACCTATGAAACAGCAGTGGAAGCTTAACTAGGTCTGGGAGCAGATCAGACCTGGAGTAGCAAGTGGGGTGGGGGTGGGGGGCGCACATTCTAGAACCTACTTAACCCCACTTGATAATACAGTCACATCACGACCACAAGGGGGATCTATCATGGGAGGCAAAGTCTCTGCTTACCTCTCTAAGCCTTCTTCTGTTCTGTATACCAAACCAAAATCCGTTGCCATCGAGTCAATTTTGACTCATAGCAGCCCTATAGGACAGAGTAGAACTGCCCCATAGGGTTTCCAAGGAGCAGCTGGTGGATTCAAACTGCCGACCTTTCGGTTAGCAGCCGAGCTCTTAACCGCAGCGCCACCAGGGCTCTGTTCTACATACAGTAGTATCTATACAGCTATTGCATATAGCACACTTTCTCTGGGTCATGGTGCTCATCAGGCCCCCCTCCCCCACCACACACACTCCCATCAAGAATGTCAGCATTGATTTATAAAAGTTCGATTATCAACTGACATGCTTCCCTAGACCTGTCTAACTTTTGCTAGAAGGCTGAATTGAATGGAAAATATACAGTTGATTCTCAATTGATTATATGTGCTAATAGAAAGGAGCACATGGGTAGGTAATTCTCCCATGACATAGACTCATGGGAATTTGAGGGTTCTTTTGATTTACATTTCTTTAATTATGAGTGAAACTGAGATTGTATTTGTTTATTAGCTATTTGTGTTTCATTTTATGTAAACTGCCTGCTGTATAGGGAGCCCTGATGGCGCAGTGGTTAAAGCACTCAGCTACTACTCAAAACGGTGGTGGTTCGAACGCACCAGCCACTCCATGGGAGAAAGATGTGGTAGTCTGCTTCAGTAAAGATTTACAGCCTTGGAAACCCTATGGGGCAGTTCTACTCTGTCCTGTAAGGTGGCTGTGAGTCTGAATTGACTCAACGGGTTTGGCTTGGTATCCTTTGCCCCCTTTTATATCAATTTGTTTGTCTTTTATTGATTTATATGAACTCCTGACAAATTAAGAAAATTGGTCCCTAATCTGTCATAAGTCTTGCAAGTATTATTAGGTACTCTTTACTTTTTTTTGGCCAATAAATTTTTATGTAGTTAAATATCTCAGTCCTTTTCCTTCACGGCTCTAGATGTTGATCCAGACAATTTTGTCTCCTTGAGCCTCCAAAACTAATAGACCCCATCACAGAACAATAGATGAGGTTATTTGCATTTGTCTTTTTTAAAAAACAGCTTTATTGAGATATAATCAGTATATCATACAATTCACCCATTTAAAGTGTACAATTCAATGGTGAAGAATAATGAATATACCATGGACTACCAGAAGAATGAACAAATTTGTCTTGGAAGAAGTACAGCCAGAATGCTCCTTAGAAGTGAGGATGGCAAGACTTCATCTCGATTACTTTGGACGCCTTATCAGGAGGAATCAATCCCTGTAGAAGAACATCATGCTTGTTAAAGTAGAGGGTCAACAAAAAAGAAGAAGACCCTCACTGAGATGGATTGACATGGTGCAGGACCAGGCAACATTTCATTCTGTTATACATAGGGTAGCTATGAGTCGGAGCAGACTCGACAGCACCTAACAACAACAACAAGTATATTCATAGAGTTGTGCAACCAACACCACAATCAATTTTAGAATTTTTTCATCACCTCAAAAAGAAACACCATACCCTTTAGCTATAACCTCCAACCTCCCCATCCCCCTAAGCCCTAAGCAATCACTGATCTACTTTCTATATCTATGTATTTGCCTGTTTTGGACATCTCATATAAACGGAATCATTGTCTTTTTTTTAAAAAAAGGAAGGATAATTCTTTTGAAAGGCAATTTCCTTTGTATACCTTTTCTTGAATAGCTTAAGAATCTAACTGGGAGATAAGGGATAGAGTGAAATAATTGTGCTATACCCTGGACATCAAATGATGATCCTTTGCTTTTTCACTCTTGTGTTTTATTTTAGAGATTCTACTATGGCTCAACCACTAAGTGAGGTTGCTGGCAATGTGGAAGTTCTGGAGGCCGGTGATGAAGGTAAGTAACCCCATAAAACCTTGATCATTAGAATTAGATTTGTTTCCTATGCTTAGCCCTTAGGAAAAAGAACCAAGTGACAAGAAAAACAAGTTCATATCAAATTTCTAACAACATTAGATTCAGGGGTCCACATTTAGTTTTCAGACTTCTAACCTTTTCTCTTCCATCTCCAATTCTGATAGTGGAAAGATTCATCTGAGACCCTACAATATTCTTTGGGTATGATTACCAGGTTCTACTTACTAAGGCAATATCAGAAAACATCTGGTTCATCAGAAAAAGAAATGAGAACAGACCATGATCTGAGGGATCCCACTGAAGATACACTGTAGACAGAAATCTAGATTTATCCAACAGATACATTTGTAATTTGAGGTGTAAAGGGGTAATTGACTCAAAAGATACCACCACAGACTTCTGTTAAATAGGATTCAATTGATAAAAATTCTCTTTTGAAAGACTTATTCAGATGTGTATCCATTGCCTAAATTGTGATCCTAGCTATGAGTGATAGGTGACTGTGAGTGGAATAGTAGAAAAGGAGGCAGAAGTCACTAAACAATGATAAGCTTTACTGACACACACACAAGAAGAGGAACCATAGACATAAAATGAAACATTGCGTTTAAAGACAGAACTTAACTGTTCATTGGGGTGTTCTTTAATTTGGGGCTGAGTTTTCTTTAGTTTTATGGTGCAGAGGACTTGGTCTGGAAGGACAGAGAAAAGGAGAACCTCCTGGTGGCTTCCTGGAGGCTTGATTTCACTGATGATGAGAGGTGGGGGATGGTGGATCCTGGTGCATGGATACTTGAGGGCAGGGCTTGGGTCTTCTCCATCTCTCTATTACCATTGTTTAATATCGGCTCTCAGCGAGAGTCATTAAGCCCTCGAAAACATTTAGTAAGTGAATAAATTAATAAATGAATGAAAGGCCTCCTCACCAAGGCAGACCCAACTACCAAACCAATTGACCTATCTTTCCGGACGTGAGATGCCTACAAAAGAAGGTGGCAATGCAGAGTATCCCGATGAACAGTGCAGGTAAGGAAATGCCTTTTCTCTGTACTTACGACTTTTTTCTAGAGAGCCAATCATTTGGGTGCATTTTTAGAACTAGTCAGTGCTAGCCAGAGAATAAGGTGGCTGTTGGGAGGTTGAAGGGAAGAAAGGCTACTTAGAAATGTTTTCTTTTCAAGCAGCAATGCAAGAGAACAAGGTCATCATTATGAGATGCATTTTTAAGGCTCATTGAGTTTAGTCCAGATGGGCTGCCTCTGTTCATGGTGGATAAAAAAACATACAACTTAGAAGCAATGATTTCTTTATTAGATTTAGCAGCATTTTATTCTCTGGGGGAAAAAATTTGCTTTCAATGGGCTGTTTTCTGGCATGTGACACCCTGCAGGCCCTCAGTGGATGAGGATGTCGAAAGCTACTTGCTGTTTAGGAATGCATAGTTCTTGGGCTTGGACAGGGAGATCAATGGCTTTGTTATAGGAGAAGTTCAGACAGCCGTCAGCTCTCAGCTGTCAGCTCATTGACCACAACTGCTGTACATTGTGGGGCATAAGTTACCCAATGTACAGGTAACCTGTATAAACATTGTTGGATACAAATGTGGGTTTTGACCCGTACCTACTACCTAGGTCTAGCTATCCTTTGCACTTTCAGTAGCCTTTGAAAACCAGCCTGTGCAAGGTTCAGCTGCTGGCAATTTAAAAGCACCCCCTGAAAGAAGAAAGCTTGAAAGGCCAATTTATACACCTGAATATGTGGCAACCACCTTGGATTCTATTAGAGTCTCAAAAGTAGCATAATATGTGGACAGTACCCAGCTTTGTATCTCACTTCCAGGGCTGAGACCAGGTTCCTGTTTATACAGAGGGGGCTCTGATGCAGTTGGAAGCGATGAGGTCTCCTAAGCCAAAATAGGCTGGAAATTTAGACTCTTGCAGCTCACTAAAGCCATATCCAGCGTTTGAGTCACTGCCCTAGATCAGTGAGCAGCCATCCACCATGTTTGGGGGTTGCCATCTCTTGGTGCCCTCCCCAACTCCTCATCAGCAAAGCTGCACTACCACCACAACAGAGCTACCCCACAGGGAAGAATAGAAGCATTCTTTTCCTCCACAAAGAGTGAACCCTAATGTAAACTACAGAATTCAATTAATAATAATATATTAATATTGATTCATCAATTGCACGAACTTACCACCCCAATGCAAGATGTTACTAATAGGAGAAACTGTATAGGGTGGGAGGAAAGGGTATATGGGAATTCTGTCATGGTAGGAAGAGATGTACATTGCTTAAGGTATTTTGAATCCTCATGGGAAAATAAGTTGTTTCTGTCCAGCAAAGAATGGGAAATTGGGGAAAATTGGAATATATGCATACTTAGTGTTTGGCACCTGTTATAGTTCTAACATCACTAGTCATTTTGTTAATTTAGGAACATAAAAATGTGTTAATGCATAACTTTGTGTTTTCATACAATGGTTGTGTTTGGCAAATTCAGTTTCCTTTATTTCTTTAATACATTTTATTTCTTAGAGCCATTTTACTTTTACAGAAAAATTGCACAGAAAGTACAGAGAATTCCCATATACCCTTTCCTCCCACCCTATACAGTTTCTTCTATTAGTAACAGCTTGCACTGGGGTGGTAAGTTTGTGCAACCCCTGGCAACCACTGATCTTGTCATTATCTCTGTAGTTTTGCCTATAGAGACAATTCAAGAATGTCATTTAGTTGGAATCGTATAATATGTAGCTTTTTCAGACTGGCTTCTTTCACTTGTTGTTGTTATTATTGTGTGTTGTTGTTGAGTGGAGTCCAACTCATAGAGATCCTATATGACAGTGTAGAATTGCCCCCTAGGGTTTCCTAGGTTGTGATCTTTATGGGAGCAGATTGCACTTTTCTCCCATGGAGCCACTGGTGCGTTCGAACGGCTGACCTTTTGGTTAGTAGCCCGGAGCTTAACAACTGCACCACCAGGGCGCCTTTTCTTTCACTTAGCAGTATGCATTTAAGGTTCCTCCATGTCTTTTCATGGCTTGATAGCTCATTTCTTTTTATGGCTGAGTAACACTCCATTGTATAGAAGTACCACAGTTTGTTTATTTATTTACCTACTGAAGAACATCTTGATTGTTTCCAATTATTGGCAATTATGAATAAAACTGCTGGTAAATTCAATTTTAAAGCCTGAAGAGTTTATTAGGAGTGTTTTTATTCCGTTAAGTAAGTATAGATTGTGTCACAAATAGAGCTACCAGCTGCTGACTCTCTCCTCTCTTTGTCTTTGCTGGTTTATGAGAAACGTGACGGCAACTCCAAATCCTCTGGCTTTTCCATCCTCTCTTCCATTCTGAGATTTTGGACCAAGCAGGGCAACAATCACTATATTTCTAAACATTCTGAGCATAAAGAGATAGCACTGATATTCCTCTTTCAGAGGTCCAGAAAAAGATCCACCTGTAAGAATTAATAAATCTTGTTCCTTCTGTTTGGAAAATGGAAATGCCTTAAAAGACTAACATATAACATACTCCATCCTGTTTGTGAGAGGACACTGCACAATTTGTCCTCACTGGACAGGAAGTACTCAATGGGGTGCTGGAGCAGGCTCACCTGACTTACGTACATCTCTTCCCAAATGTCATATTGGTAGCTTGAAATCAGCTATGGGGGGAATATTTACACCACAGAAATAGGCAAATACTACAAATCGGGACATTTTCCCCAAAGAGACAGTGTTATGCATTTTCCAGCACAAAACTAATTATAGTAATCTAGATTTTTACATAAAAACCTTACTATTTCATCAGTTTTGTAAATCATTTGATGGTGGGGGGAGTGATTAAGAGAGAAAGCCAAAAAATAGAATATAGTATTTTAGAGGCAATCTACTATGTGCTGTATACTCTTTAGCACTTTGCCATTGAATCCTCACATTAGTTCTGTGAGGTCAACCCCATCATCTTAAATATTTAAATTTATTGTCATAGAAATGAGTTTAAATTTTTTTCAGACAAAAATCTAAGATGAGAACTTGGGGGAAAATACGTTTCCTGTGGTATTTTTATTTTTTTTAATTCTTTCTAGCACTAGGTGGAATTGCCACATTTGGCACACCTGTGATCCTAATGGCACCATGGTGGCGCAGTGGTTAAGAGCTTGGCTGCTAACCAAAAGGTCGGCAGTTCCAATCCACCAGCCACTCCTTGGAATCCCTATGAGGCAGTTCTACTCTGTCCTATAGGGTGGCTATGCGTTGGAATCGACTCGACGGCAGTGGGTTTGTTTTGTTTTGTTTTTGTGATCCTATATATATAGGCACATCCTAATGGATAAGAAATACCCCAGGTCATCCAAAACTGAAATTGCTTAAGCAGTGGTTATCAAGCAAACAATCTTACAGTTTTCTTTTGTTGCCCCACCCCATGCTGGCTTCTGCTTCTAATCATGTATATTTTAGAGTTTGCGATTAAGTATAGACGTGGGGCTGGTTTTAGTGAACACAGATGGAATTGAATCTGGTCCTAATAAACAAGTAATTATTGATTCCCTAATAATAGCTCACATTTATTAAGCACTTACTACATGCCAGATCCTATGCTAAGCTCTTTACCTACGTTATTTACAACTCAACCCCTATAAGGGCCAATGTTTAAATTATAGGATGCTTAAGCATGACTCTGCTCTGTGGTCAACATTCAAGGGAAGTGATAAGTTATGTTGGTATTCTGCACCACTCAGTGGACTCAGTTGTCCCTTGAGTGCTACTTACTGCCCACGTTACTCAGCTTACTTTCTGTGCTAGTTGCTAAAAGGCTGTTAAAAAGGGCCTCCAGTCTTGATAGGGGGCAGGAGCTAAGACATAGGGACTATATCTGATTCATTTCTCCACGATATCCAGAACGCAGTAAGTGCTTGATTTTAATACCTATTTGCTGAATGGATGAATGAATGAGTGGAGAGAGCATTCAGAAGTTGTGCCATTTCCATGGCACAACACCAGGAGTGGATGATCCAATAGGCAAGGTAAACATGGTGCTTACCTTGCTTACCAGATCATCTGTAGTGAACAATTTCACATTTTTTCACCACATCAAAGGCTCTGCTTCTAGGTATGGCTGGCATCTGTCTCTCTCCCAACCCCACAGCACCTTCCTACAGAATCAAAGCCTCTTTTCAAATTTAGAATCTGTGACAGAGGTGGATGACCCAGTAAGCAAGGTAAGCACGAGCTTACTTGTGCTTACTTACTAATCTGTAGTGAAATTTTTCACTACAGATGATCTGGTAATAACATGTGCTTAACCTTGCCTATTGGATAATCCACCTCTGGTACAAATTGTGGTGCCAAGAGTCAAGTTTGAGGCGTTCGGATAAAAGAGAGAAGTATCGATTGTAGTGATTGGTGGAAGGCTGGACTTAAGCTGGGCCTTGCATTTTAGGGAACTTTCTAGTAGGCAGGCACAGGAATAATCAGCACACAGATAGGTCACAGTATTTCAGAGCTAGACGAAACCCTGGTTCAGCATTTCCTAAAGTGTGTTTTGTTGGATATTCTGCCTACATACGTTTGGGAGACAATATTGTTGCCCAGTTTCTTGGGGCTTCACCGTATACGTAAGCACGTTGAAGTTTTAGAAAAGTCATTGGAAAACGAACAGTTGGATTTTGTCTAACCCAGCCTTTCCCAGATTGACAGGACTGCAGATCCTGTTTTCATGCAACAAACCTTATGAGCAGCCCTCTGAACGCATTTTGGAAGATGCTGACCAGGTGTGATCCCCTCATTTTCCTGCTGAGTCCAAGAGAGATGAAGTGACATCAAGGTCACTGAGCTAATGGACAGCAGATTCAAGCTAGGATTCCAGGGTTTTCTGACTCTTCGGGTGGTGCCTCTATTACTCCACTAAGACTTTCATAAGAGCAGCCCCATTGGCAATTCCCTTGGCTGGGCCCTTCGTGGCCAGCACCGCATGCTGAGCTGACAAGAGGCTTTCTGGAGACCAGACTGTTGGGGATTGAAATGAGACACTCGAGTTGGTAAATTATTGCATGTGAAAGCAATAAGAGCTAATTCCTTCCCTGTGAAGAATGCAGCACCAGCTCCCCTCTCCTTTCCCTCTCCTACTGAGCCCTGATAAAGTTGTATGTGCTCATTAGGAAACTAAAGAACGCCCAAACAGACGGAGCCTAAGGAGCATTTAAACCTCACATTCCTCACTGATGCCCTGGGAGTTATTATAGATAGAGCAAACTTTCAATTATCTGCATGTGCAGAGGGCAACAGCCCTGTAGATAATCCAAAGCAATTGGCAATAATTGAGAACACACACCATGCACACAACACACAAGCACACACACACATCCCTTGCAAAACTCCTTGGTATTTGATTTTGTCATGCATTTTGCACGGGCAGCTTCTTTTCCTGGATGGCTCTTTCTTCTTGCCAATTCCCAGCCCTCTCGCTTGCTCATAAATTCCTTCCTCAAGGAAGCCTTCCCTAATTGCACTAGCCAACCGCACTCACTCTTTGGGTCTGCATCCTTTCAACACGCAGGCTGGGCAGTATCAACTTCCACTTGCATTTCCAAGGATTCTGAAGGGGTTTGCACATGTGGAAGCTTGGCTTTCCCACTGGATTGTGATGACCCCTGCCACGGGGGTGGGGTTGGGGAGTTACAAAGTGTTTGCAAATAATTGCTGCATGCGAATGAACTTCCTAGGACCAGGAGAGAGGTGTGTGTTAATATTTGACATCAAGAGGCAAATAAATGCCTGATGAATAGAGGCTGCCCAAAGACCACAAGCTGTGGCCAGGGCTTCTGCTTTTGCCAGCGACTCATCGGTTTTGCTATCGAATTATTAAGAGAGGAACTAACCAATTGAATGGTGCTGGGGGTGTTGCTGGGGGGAGGGGGCAAAATTTGCAGGGCACCTGGGATCATAGTCCTTGTCCCTGTCATGAAGACCCTGTCTACTCTCCAGTCTCCCCTGCCACCATCACACACTGCCTCACTTCCATTTCTAACCTCCAGGAAAGAAGAAATCCAAATTTAAAGCCTTCAAAAGCTTTTTTGGCAAGAAGAAGAAAAAGGAGCCCGAAGACGCCCAGGGAGGGAGGAGGCTAAAACCAAGCCTGTCCAGCGGCAATATTAATGTCTCTTCTCTGAAGCCAGTTCTGGCAGGTCAACTACCTGAGATTAGGTAAGCTCAGGTGTGGTGGAGGGGGATAGGGACAGGCAGCGAGATCTAGGTCCCCTTTTGGCAGCCAAATCACCAATGGGCTTTGGTCCTGGGGACTTTTGGCCTTCCTGCCTGTGGGGGCTGGGCTTGCAGCCATTGCCAATGCGGGCATGTGCAAGGGCGCCCTTTCTCTATGCTCATATGCAGGCTTATTGTCTGGGTTGTACAGCTCAGTAGATTGGAGCATGGCAAATGCACCTGCCCTTAACGCACTGGGGGAGGAACACTGGAAAATGTCACTCAGGCGTTAGAAAGGGAGATCAGCTTTTTCAATGCATCAAAACAACCAATCATAACAAAACTTACAGCCAGCCCTCCCCTGGCTTGTACAATAGGACCAGTATCTATTTTCAAGACTGTGTTAAGATGTACCTGATGGAATAGACCAATCCCATTCCTTTTTTTGATTTCTTAATGGGTATGGTTATAATGTGCTTTATTACCCCTTAAGGGCAAGGTTTTGTTTGCTTGTTTTTTTTTTTTTTTTTTTTGCCTCCAGAGGGCAGATCAGTAAGCACTAGACATGTTCAGTGGACAAGTGGTTTTGTTTTGGACAAA
>NW_004444004.1:13264835-13319324 GCF_000243295.1 Trichechus manatus latirostris | reverse complement strand
TTTTTTTTTTTTTTTTTTTTTTTGCCTCCAGAGGGCAGATCAGTAAGCACTAGACATGTTCAGTGGACAAGTGGTTTTGTTTTGGACAAACTTGGCCACAGCTGGTGCTAACGTGATCCTTTGATCAGAGAGGGATTGACTCTATAGAGCCATTTCAACAGCTGCCCTCTGGCTGATGCACAGCACGGAAATGAGAGAGAGTTCTAAGCCCACTTATGGCCCAAGATTCCCTCTCAGTCTTCCTATACAAATCAGGGGAGGCAAGGTAGTCACAGATGCTACACTGGGCCTAACCTTGAGTTGAGCCAGCAGGACATAGAGAAATAGTGAATGACAGTGTATGTGTGTGCTATTAGTGTATGTTTGTATACAGAAATACAGAAATGTCTGAAAACATTGCTCTCTCAGTGCTGATCATATATGCCCAGTGTTTATACTATGCTCAGTAAGAGTCACGTTAATTTTCTGCGGGACTGCTGCTCTAGTAAAGCTAAACCTGTTGCCTTGCTTATTGCATAGCAGTCTTGTAGGAAAAAAGCAGGTAAGAGTTTAGTAAAAAGTGGCAGACATCTGCCTTCTCTTCTCTCTTGCTAGCCCACAAGCCACGTTAGAGTGGGTGCCATTTTAATTCCCATAATATGAGACTGTTCTCAGAACGTGTCATGATCAAATATAGCCATATGCACAGCCATGCCCTGCAGCCAGACAGGCTCACAATGACAGGGCCAGGGCTAGCCCTCCAGTGCCCAAGTTGCTACTCTAGTCACCACTGAAAGATTTTTAGAAAACATTCTACCCTACATATATTGTTTTTGTAATAAATGCAAAAATGAAAGTATTTGAAATTTAAAAATTTGTTGTTAAACAGCATTGTTGAAATATAATTAATATACCATACAATTCATCCATTTAAAGTGTACGATTCAATGCTTTTTAATATGTTCACACCTGTACAACTATCACCACAATCTAATTCTAGAACATTTTTATCCTCCCTAAAAGAAACTCTGTACCCTTTAAGCAGTCACTCCCCAGTCACCCCTCCCCTCAGCCCTTGGCAACTGCTGATCTACTTTCTGTCACTATAGATTTGCATGCTTTGGACATTTCATATATGTAAATGGAATCACGGAACATGTGGTCTTTTGTGTCTGCTTCTTTCACTTAGCATGTTTTCAAGGTTCCTCCATATTGTAGCATATATCAGTACTTCATTATTTCCTTCCATCCTTTCTAAGTCTTCTAGATACACATACACATTTTTCTTACCTAATAGGAATATTTTTATATTGTTCTATATTTTTTAATTTAACAGCTTAATTGAAATATAATTCAGATACTGTAAAATTCACCCTTCTAAAGTATACAGTTCAATGGTTTTTTAGTAGATTCACAGAGTTGTGCAACCATCACCACTATCTAATTTTAGAACATTTCATCACCCCAAAAAGAAACCTCGTACCCACTCTCCATTCCCCGCCCCCTGCCCCAGCTCCTGCTAACCACTTATCTACTTTCTATCTCTATGGATTTTCTTATACTGGACGTTACACATAAATGGAATAACACAATATATGGTCTTTGTGACTGTCTTCTTTCACTTATCAAAATGTTTTCAAGGTTCAGCCATGTTGTAACAAGTATCAGTACTTCATTCCTTTTTTTTTTTTTGGTAACAGATTTATTGAGATATAATTCACATATCACAATTCACCCATTTGAGTTGTACAATTCAGTGTTTTTTAGTATTTTGACAGAGTTGTGCAACCATCACCACAATCTAATTCTAGAACATTTTCACTCCCCCCCAACAAAGAAACCCAGTAGCCATTAGTAGTCACTCCCCATCCTCCTCCTCATTGTTTTCTCCCACCTATTCTCCAGCCCTAGGCAACCACTAATCTAACTTCTGTCTCGACAGATATACCTATTCTGGACATTTCATATAAGTGGAATCATAAATATGTGATCTTTTGTGACTGGCTTCTTTCGCTTAGATCATATTTTCGTGGTTACTGACGTTGTAGTATATATCAGTCCTTCATTCCTTTTATTGCTAAATAGTATTCCAGTGCATGGGCATATCACATTTTGTTTGTCAGTTGATAGATATTAGGTCGTTTCTGCCTTTTGGCTATTATGAATAATGCTGCTATAAACATTCTTGTACAAGTTTTGTGTGGACTTATGTTTTCATTTCTCTTCGGTATATTTCTAAGAGTGGAATTGCTGGGTCATATAGTAATTCTATGTTGAACTTTTTAAGGAACAGCCAGACTATTTTCCAAAGTGGCTGCACTATTTTACATTCCCAGTGTATGAGGGTTCAGATTTTTGCACATCTTCCTCAACACTTGTTATTATCTGAGTTTTGGCTCTACCCACCCTAGCAGGTGTGAAATGGTAGCTCATTATGGTTTTGATTTGCATTTCCCTGCTGACTAATGATGTTGAGCATCTTTTTATGCGCTTATTGGCCATTCGTGTGTCTTTGGAGAAATATCTATTTAAATACTTTACACATTTTAATTGGGTTATTTATCTTTTATTATTGAATTGTAAGCATTCTTTATGTATTCTAGATACCAGTTCCATATTAGATTTATGATTTGCAAATATTTTCCCCTATTCTGTGGGTTGTCTTTTCACCTTTTTGTTGTAAAAATATATCTAACACAACATTTGCCAATTCAGCATTTTTCATGTGTACAATTTAGTGACACAAATTACATTACTCATGTTGTTCAACCATTACCAATATCTGTTGCTGAATTTTCCATCACCATAAACAGAAACTCAATGCTTTCTAAACAATGACTCACCCTTTTCCCCTCCCTCCTGCCCTTGGTAATCACTAATAACTTTGGTCTCTCTACATTTGCTTATTCTAGATATTTCACATAAGGGAGATCATACAGTATTTGTCCTTTTGTGATTGACTTACTTCATTCAGCGTAATGTTTTCAAGGTTTATTCATGTTTGTAGATGTATCAGGACTTCATTTCTCTTCATGGCTGAGTAATATTCCATTGTATGGACATACTACATTTTGTTTATCCATTTATCTGTTGGTGGACATTTGGTTTGTTTTCACGTTTTGTCTGTTGTGAATAGTGCTGCAATGAACACTGGTGTCTTTTCATTTTCTTGATAGCATCCTTTGATGCACAAAAGTTTTTAATTTTGATAAAGTCCAATTTACCTATTTGTCTTTTGTTGCTTATGCTTTTGGTGTCATATTTTAGAATCCATTGTAAAACATAAGATCACAAAGATTTAACCCTGTTTTCTTCTAAGCGTTCTATACTTTTAGCCATTATATTTAGATCTTTTGTCCATTTTGAGTTAATTTTTGTATATGATGTGAGATAAGGGTCCAACTTCATCCTTTTGCATGTGGAAATCCAGCTGTCTCAGCACCATTTGCTGGCAAGACTATTCTTTCCCCCACTGAATGGCTTGGCACCCTTACTGAAAATCAATTAACCATAGATGTATGAGTTTATTTTTGTACTCTCAATTCTATCCCACTGATCTATATGTCTATCCTTATGTCATTACCACACTGTCTTGATTAACTATTGATATCTAGTATGTCTTGAAATCTGAATATATAAGTCCTCCAACTTTGTTCTTCTTTTCAAGACTGTTTTGTCTGTTCTTGATCCCTTGCATTTTCCTATGAATTTTAGGATCAACTTGTCTATTTCCACAAAAAATGAAGCTAGAATTCCAATATGGATTGCATTGAATCTGCAGCTCAATTTGTGGAGTATTTCCATCTTTACAATATTAAGTCTTCCAATCCATGAACAGAGGATGGCTTTCCATTGATTTAGGTCTCCTTTAATTTTTTTCAGTAGTGTTTTGTAGTTTTTGGAGTATAAGTTTCACACTTCTTTTGTAGTATTTTATTCTGTTGTAAATGGAATTGTTTTCTTTATTTCCTTTTTGGATTATTTATTGATGGTGTATACAAATACAACTGATTTTTAGGTGTTGATTTTGTATCCTGAAACTGTACTAAATTCATTTAATAGCTCTGTGTGTGTATGATTGCATGTATTCTTTAGGGTTTTGTAGATATAAGATCATGACATCTGCAAATGGAGATAGTTTTACTTCTTTCTTTCCAATTTGGATGCCTTTTATTTCATTTTCTTGCCTAGTTTCCCTGGCTAGAACCTCCAGTTCAATGTTGAATAGAAACGGTGAGAGTGGACATCCTTGCCTTGTTTCTGATCTTAGAGGAAAAGCATCTAGTCTTTCACCATTAAGTATGATGTTAGCTGTTTTTCATAAATGTCCTTTATCAGGTTGAGGAATTCCCTTCTTTCGTTAGTTTGTTGAGTGTATTTATTATGAAATGGTGTTGGATTTTTATCAAATGCTTTTCTGCACCTTGAAATGATCATGTGTTTTTTGTTGTTTATTCTATTGACATGGCATAGTTAATCAATTTTTGTGTGTTAAACTAACATTACATTCGTATGTTAACTCCTACTTGATCATATTGTATAATTCTTTTTATATATTGCTGGATTTGGCTTACTAGTATTTTATTGGGGATATTTGCATCTATATTCATAAGGGATATTGGTCTGTAGTTTTTTTTCTCCCTTGTAATGTCTTTATCTAGCTAAAATTTTTAAAAGGTAAAATATATTCTCACATATTCAAAGGAGTCTTTTGTACCTGTAGCCTTTCATTTATTTATAACTTTCCCCTGATTGGTCTTAACACATAATTGTCATCAACCTGGATCTATTCCCATTCACAATGTATTTCCATTTGGCTTTAGCAAGCTGGGAGGGCTAACTTTGAAAACAAGACAGACATATCACAGAATCTTGTGTGAAAGAGGAAAAGACCTGGTAGATGAAAGTCTCCAGCATCTGGGCAGATCTTTGATATTTTAAATCAAGTCAAACCAAAAACACCAGAGAGAAGTCGGGATGTGAAAGATCGTTTATAACTCTCGCCATGATAATAGCAAGACTTGGTGCTTTCCCTCCCTTCCCCCGGTTTGCCACCATTGAAGTTTACGCTTTAAACGTGTGAATTGTATGGTATGTGAACTATACCTCGATAAAGCTGCTATATAAAAAAGACATGTGCTCAGCATTAAAAAAATAGAAATTACACAGAAGTACATAAAGTAGAAAATTAAAACACCCCTCCTGTCCCTAGGGTCACATCTCAGAGGTAACCACCGCTAACAATTTGGTGCATATCCTTTCAGACTTTTTTCTATGAACTCAATCTTTTGTGTATGTAATATATGTGTATGTGTTAAATGAGACCATATTATTATTATTGTTATTATTTTCACTTCAATCTCATGGGCATTCTTCTGTGTCAGCACGTGTGAATCCCTGCCCTCCTTCTGAGGTATCTATATTAGGCCATCATATGGATATTTATGTGCATTTGATTCCTGTGTCCCTTGAGCACTTTTCAAGATCTTTCCTTCCTCTCCAGGCCCAAGAGCAATATGGGGATGAAAGCCCTATCCCATGACAGCATCTTCATGTTGGAGCCTGAACATGAAAGATCAGCAAGTAAAATGAGTTCCTCTCCAGGTCCTCAGAGAGGCAGAACTCTTCAGGTAATAGCAGACTCAAGCATCAGTGCCTAATTGGACTATACTCCTCTTCCGTTCCCTAATCCCACCCCGCCGAAAGAAGGAGGGAAGAAGTTGGCCCTTCTTCTCAGCTGATTCTACCTCTCAGGGCTGTTGTAGGCATTGTATGAGAGAATGTATACATATATAATCTGCTTACCTAGTGCCCGGCACACATGAAGTGCTCAATATGTATTGGCCAGTGTTACCACTATTCACTTCTCATACCACACCACATCCAAGAAAGCTTTAACTATTTTGGCAGTTACACTCCACCATTAAGGCGCAGGCGTCCCAACCTCCAAGTTGTTTTCTGTCTTCCACAGAGATCTCGTGTTTCCAGAACTCTGCCTAGAAGTGGGCTTAGTGGTGTGTCTGGAGCTGTGTCTGGAGTTATGTTTGGAGCTTTGCCCCGATATGTGCCCAGAAGTGGAAGCTGGGTTGCAGGCTCCAAGATCACTGAGGTAATAGAGTGGAATTGTTCAGAGCATGGGCAGCTGAGTCAGACAGATCTGTTCTTGAATTCTTGCTCTGCTACTTATTGGCTGTGTACCCCTGGGCTGGTTGTTTAACCTCTCTGAGCCTTCTTTTACTCATCTACAGTGGGTATAATATTAATATCTACCTCAACAGATTGCCTGTGAAAATTGAATGAGATTGAGTATGCAAAGCATTACTACTACTATTATCCATGAAAGATGACAGAGGAGAAAGCGGGGGGAGGGGCTCTGAGACCTCAACTGTGGCATTGGGAAGGAAAGAAATTAACATTTGAGGGGTTCTACCTATGATATACCTGGTACTATGCTAAACATTTTACATATCCTCTCATTGAACCCTAATAACCACCAAAAGAAAGTATAATTGTCCCCATTTTGTGGGTGATAAAAAAGACTCAGAGAGATTAAGGAAATTGCTCAAGCTCACCCAGATAGTGAGTGGTAGAGCTGGAAATCTGATCCAGGTGTGTTGACCTCAACCCATGGTCTTTTCATTACCCCAGTCTGTAAGATGCTCAACTTCTTTGTACCTGCCTTGGTAGGGAGAAGGATACACTTTTAGTCTACATAAAATGAAACATGTACATAGGACAGTCTCTTACCTGCAGCTAATGTTAAACTCGTGGTAGACAGTCATTGCTCAGTCAGATTCTTCTGGAGCTCTGATCCAGAAATTCAATTAACAGCAGCTGCCTTCCTCCTGGAGCCCTGGTGGTGCAGTGGTTAAGAACTCTGCTGCTAACCAAAAGGTCGGCAGTTCAAACCCACCAACCACTCCTTGGAAATCCTATGGGGTAGTTCTACTCTGTCCTGCGTAGTTGCTATGAGTTGGAATTGACTCAGTGGCAATGGGCCTTCCTCCTTCTCTCAGCCTGTGGGTGGGATTATGCCCAAAGAGCCCTATATAACTGGGAGGGCCACACAAGGAGGAGACCCTTCTCCCCTGGAGAACTGATTACTTAGCATTTGGCAAAAGGTGAATGGGGCTTATATCTAACATGATGTCTGCTTGAGATCCTACATCTCTAGCTTTGGTTTCTGTACTGTGTGGAAGTTCTGCTGTGTCCATTAGCTATGAAGGATGGAGAAGAAAACACTGAGATATTCACTAATGGTGCCGATCCTATGGCTATAAAGCAACTCCTAGATCAGTTGGCTTTTGCTCTCTCAAAGGCCCCTGCACCATAGCAGGAAAAGTTACACCCAGGAAATTTTCAGTCTTCAATTTTAAACATCAACACCCACTTTCACTTGCCTCCAGAGCTACACACCCTGTCACTCCAGGACCATGTGCCACAGGGTTATTCCCCACATTCAGAAAGAGGAAAGCTGTTTTCTGGAATTCTCCCTATATCCCTCCCTTCTTAGTCCCAGCAACAGCTTTTATACCAGAGATATTCTTTTCCAAAAAAAAAAAAAAAAAGATGAACTTTTGTGTGTGTGAAAATGAAAGTAATCGATTCTAAGGGAATTTCTTCTCATAATGAAGAGAGGTGGGGAAAGCCACGAGAGCCAAAGCAATTTTCTCAAATATTTGGCTTGGGCCCGCACCTCACACTCTTGGTCTGTTTCCTTAGTCCCTCCCCTGAGAAACAAGGCTGAAGACAGCATATGGTGTTAGCAGGACCTGAGTCATTAATAACCAGATTGGCCTTCGTGTGGGAAACTTCCCTTAACTGTAAAAGTGACAACCTCAAACGGCAGGCTAGTTGATAGCCTCCAGTCAAATGTCCTGACACTCAGTGCTGCATAGAAGCTGGGGCAAGTATGGATGTGGCTAGTGGCTGGGTCTCCTGAGGGGCAGGATTCTTAATGGATTAAGTGACATTCAGAACACCTAGGAGGTTGTGGGCGAGGAAATCCAGGAATATAACTCTGACAGAAATGTAGAGACTAAGCCAAAGTTTTACTTGATGTCCTATCTAAAATGTTGGAAATGTGGATGCCTAGGTTAATCTCCAAGACATTTCATGTTCTGTTTATTTGAGGGTGAATCGAATTGCTGGATAAGAAAATGCAATAGCAGGTTATAAGCATCTTCCTGTAGTTTAAAAAGCTGCGACTGCAAAGCAGTCTTTCTTACCGCGCAACATGCCTGATTCTCCCTCTGCAGCTCTTCTTAAGAAAGCAGGCACAATATCCCTTCTGGTTGTTGCCTTTGAGTTTCCCGAACTTGTACCTGAGTATTAGACCTCCCCTTCCTGGCCCTGATAGTTGGGAGACAGGAGCGCACAGCGGTTAAGACCATGGGCTATCAAGCCAGGCAGACCTTTCAAATGCTTGCTTTGCCACTGTGAGAATTGGGGCTGGTCATGCCCTCTCTCAGACATTGTTTATCCCATCTGTAAAATGGAGGCTACAGTAACAAATGCCTCAAATAATTGTCGTGAAGTTTAAGTGGGCCATATCTTTGGAGAGCACTCTCTGCTTGACCCATAATAAGCTCTCAATAAAGTTAGTTGTCATTATTGTAGTTATTGTTATTAGAGCTCTGCTTGGGACAGAGCCCTGGTGGCTCAATGCTTAAGAACTTGGATGCTGACCAAAAGGTAGGCAGTTCAAATCTACCAGCTGCTCCTTGGAAATCCTATGGGGCAGTTCTACTCTATCCTTTAGGGTTGCTATGAGTCGGCATTGACTTAACAACAATGGGTTGGGTTTGGTTTTATGCTTGGGGACAGTTGATCTGGCCTCTTCCCAAGAGCCCTCATGGGGCCTGGCAGTAATAAAGGGATATTGGAGACCTTGGTCAGGAGTACCCCAGGGGCAGAACCTTGGCAAGCCCTTATTGTGGCCCCTTTTCTTTGGCTATTGAGTCTGAAGGCCATCTGTCCTGAGCAGAAGCAGAGCCAACGATGGAAGCAAGCATGTCTTCTCCATAGCAGCAAGGATTTTGTTTGGTTCAATGCTGTAGGCCCAGTGCCTGGAAGAGGGTGTGGCACATAGTAGGTACTTAGCCAGTGTTTATTAAAGATAAAATCAGCAAACCTAATCCACATCAAGAGGACCATGGCAGGGACCAGTGCCTCAAATTCAAGTGTACTATGAGCTTCAAACTGGAATCAACTAAATTAGTCTGATGAACCTCAAGGAAAACTCAAATGATCATTTTGTATACCTTTAGGAAAACTAGTAAAGCAGTTCTAACCAGGACTAGTTCCTTAGATTTTCTAAAAATTCTGACAAATCAGCCTTGACAGGATTAAAATAAGCAACCAACACAGTCAAGATCCAATCCAGACAATTCCTGGAATAATAGGAGCAAGGATTGTAGTTTGGATGTGGAGCTCAGATCATAACCCAAAAACTCACCTCCACGAGAATCAGACTCCGAAAACCAGGGCCAACATCAAAACAAGGATCAGAATAAAACAAGATCTGTAGTTAGCATCAGTAAGGAGACAACACCAGGAATCCGGTTTTGAACCAACACACAATTTGGAGTTTCTGTCTTTGTTTGGGGATTGGCAAAAGTGTGCAGCAACCCAGAGGCTCACCCAAGGCTATTGGTCTTTGGGCTGAGTTAGGCTCTAGAAGTGAAGACATAGAGGGTAGAAGATTCTTTCCTGAGCGTGTATTTTTCTTAGGGGAGAGAGGGGGCCAGGGTTCTCAGTCCTTCAGCCATTAAGCAACAGGAGAACACCAGTGACTTGGAGAAATCACACAGGTTTTAACTTTTTCCTCCTCTCCTCCTGGTAACAGATGCCACCACTTCGCCCTCGCAAACCCAGCATCAGCCCACCTCTTATCCGATCTGACACAATCCCTAAGGACTTTGAAGAAATCTCTGTGGATGATGGGTCACCTACAAGCTCACAAAAGAAGGCTTCATCCCGCAAAATCTTGAAAGTGAGAAAGGTAAGAGTTAGCCCCATCTGCAGAGGCAGGTTGGGGGCCACATGTCAGAGGCATAATTTCTTCTTGCACTTTTTCGTCCTGCTCTAGATCGACAGTAGGGGGCCATTTGAGAAAAGAGCTGCCATCCTTGGCTTTTGATATCCATGGTGATTGACATTTTCCATTCAATTCTATAAACCAAATAATCAGGATTTTCATTTACAAGCAAATGGAAGACAATATTTCAGAAAAAAATAATAGTTTGCCGATGTCTTCCATTATTTCAGAGTCCTGGTGGTGCAGCTGCTAACCTAAAGGTCGGCAGTTTGAATCCACCAGCCACTCCTTGGAAACCCTATGGGGCGGTTCTACTCTGTCCTATAGGGCCACTATGAGTAAGAATCAACATGACAGCAACGGGTTTGGTTTTGGTTTTTGGTTTCCGTTATTTCAGGAAGGAAAAAAATAAAGATTTTTACAGAAGTGAAGGCTTTACAGTTACAAATCCCCAAATCTCAAAGGATAGGGCATATAGTAATATTTCATAGCCACATATACATATGAAGAAACAGTTGGCACATGAAAGGGCATGTATGTGTATTTCATTCGTCTAGGTTTGTCAACCAAATAGTACCTATCGACGATTGGCAAATTAGTAAATTGTGCCCATAATAACACTTCCATTCTCAAACTACTGTGTGGTTAATTTGATTGTTGTTAAACTTGATAAAGGCTTTTAGAGAGTAGTAGAGTTTAGAACAATTAAGCTTGGGAGCTAAAAAAGTAAACAAAAAAAGATAATTTATATTGAAGATAATTGGCCAGCAGAGCAAAACTAGGTAGCGAAGCAGTCTTTATTTCGATATGTCAAGAAAGAAACAGGTAATGGCAAAAGTTAAAGCACAGGCTGGTTGTAGGTGGATGGATATTCACTAATTTATGGATTTGGGCTATGATTATAAGTATTTCTGTTGAATGACACTCAATCAGACTAATTAAGAGGGGCAGTCTGAATTGGTGGAAGGACTGAATTACCAACGCTTGTTTTATTGTGGGAAAATATACATACCATAAAATTTACCATTTTAACTATTTTAAATTGTACAATCCAGTGGCATTAAGTACATTCACAGTGCTATGCAACTATTACCACTGCCTAGTTCCATCCAGAACGTTTTCATCCCCCCAAATGGAAACTCCATACCTATTAAGCAGTTACTCCACATTTCCTTCTCTCCCGAGCCCCTGGAAATGACTCATCTGCTTTCTGTCTCAATAGATTTGTCTATTCTGGACATTTCCTATAAATGGACTCATATAATACGTGGCCTTTAGTATCTGGCTTCTTTCATTGTGCATGTTTTCAAGATTCATTGATGTTGTAGCATGTATTCATACTTCATTCCTTTGTATGGCTGAATAATATTCCATTGTCTGGATGTACCACATTTTGTTTATCCATTCATCTGTTGATGGACACTTGGGTTGTTTTCATTTTTTGGCTATTTTAAATAATGCTGCTATGAATTTTTATGTACAGGTTTTTTATTAAAACACCTGTTTTCAATTCTTTTGGGTATATACCTAGGAATGGGATTGCTAGATCATATGATAACTCTATGTTTAAATTTTCAAGGAATTGCCAAACCGTTTTCCCAGCAGTTGAACCATTTTACATTCTCGTCATTGATGTATGAGAGTTCCAATTTCCCCACATCCTCACTAACACTTGCTATTTTCCATTGTTCTTTTTAAATTATTATTATTGTTGTTGTTGTTATGGCCATCCTCATGAGTGTGAAGTGGTATTTCATTATGGTTTTGATATGCGTTTCTCTAATGACTAAAGATGCTGGGCATCTTTTTATGTGCTTTTTGACCATCTATATATCTTCTTTGAAAAAAATGTCTATTCAAATTCTTTGCTCCTTTTTTTTTTTAAGCCATAGCGAGGCAACACCACAATTTATTTTCCACAATTGATTTCTTAGATTCTGTATTTCAATAATATTGATATGGGCTTTCATAGCTCTAAAATTATGAGATTTGTAAAAAACCTTTCTGAAGTAAGTTATTGAAGAAATCATCATCTTGTTCATGAACAGAGACAACTGTGGTGACAGTTTTTGGACATATCATGCGGAAACAAAATCATTTTTAACTATTCATTTGGTATTTTATAGGTTTCAAGGCAGTGAGTGACAGTTGGGTATGAATGAATAAAAACAGAATTATCTTCTAACAATTCTGACAAAGGCGTGTTTGGAAGGACATTAAGTGTGGAGTTAGGAATCCTAGATCCTGGTCCTGGGTTTCCTCTTGTGTGATCTAAGTAAATCATTCGGTATCTCTGGTCCTTAGTTTTCTCAGCTACAAAATGAGATTGTTTGATTCGATAAGAAAAGTGGTAATAGTAACATTTTCTAGTACTTAGTATATGCCAGCAATACTCTAAGGACTTTATACATATTGACTCATTTAATCTTTACAATGATCTGTCAGATAGGTACTACAGTTATCCCACATTACAGCTGAGCAACCTGAGGCACAGGAGATTACTGACCTAAGCCCGTTAGTGGTAGAGCCAGAATTTCAAAGGCAATCTGGATACCGAGCCCAAGTAGTAACCATTAGGCAGTACTGGCTAACAACTGAAGTGTTTTCAATGCCCTATATAGCATTGCAGGAATCCCTGGGTGGTGCAAACGGTTAACATGTTTGTCTGCTAACTGAAAGGTTGGAGGTCTGAGCCCGCCCAGAGGCACCCTGGAAGAAAGGCTTGGCAATCTACCTCTGAAAAATCAGCCTTTGAAAACCTTACAGTTCCACTCCAACACACATGGGGTTGCCACGAGTCGAAACAACTTGACTGAAACTGGAAATGTTGTTAGTTGCAATTGAGTCATTTCTGACTCATGGCGACTTTCATGTGAGCAAAACAGAAATGCTCCACAGGTTTTCTGAGGCTGTGATCTTTCGGAACTTTGTTCATTTTTTAACTGGATTGTTTGTCTTTTTGTTGTTGAATTGTGAGAGTTCTTTATATATTCTGTATACTAGACCCTTATCAGATACATGATTTGCAAATATTTTCTCCCATTCTGTGGGTTGTCTTTTTATTCTCTTGATAGTATCCTTTGATGCACAAAAGTTCTTAATTTTGATGAAGTCCAGTTTATCTATTTTTCTTTTGTTGCTTGCGCAAGGATCCATTGCCAAATCCAAGGTCATGAAGATTTACCCCTGTTTTCTTCTAAGAGTTTTATACTTTTAGCTCTTACATTTAGTTCTTTGACTAATTTTGAGTAAATGTTTTATATGATGTGAGTTAAGGGTCCAACTTCATTCTTCTGCATGTAGATATCCAGTTGTCATAGCGCCATTTGGTGAAGAGACTATTCTTTCCCTATTGAACGGTCTTGGCACCCTTATAGAAAATCAATTAACCGTAGGTGTATGGGTTTATTTCTGGACTCTCAATTCTATTCCATTGATCTATTTTTGTTATTGTTGTTTGATAGTAAGTTTTTTTTTGTTATTGTTATTGTTTTTTTGCTGTTTTTGTTATTGTTGCTTGATAGTAAGTTTTGACATTGGGAAGTGCAAGCTCTCCAATTTTGCTCTTTTTTTTTCAAGACTGTTTTGGCTATTTGGGTTTCCTTGAAATTCCATGTGAATTTTAGGATCTGCTTTTCCATTTCTGCAAAAAAGATTGTTGAGATTTTGATAGCAATTGCATTGTATCTGTAAATCCCTTTGGGGAGTATTGCCATCTTAACCATATTAAGTCTTCCAATCCATGAACATGGAGGGGGGGGTCTTTTCATTTATTTAGGTCTTTTTAAGTTTATTTTGGCAATGTTTTATAGTTTTCAGTGTACAAATCTTACATCTCCTTGGTTAAATTTATGCCTAAGTATTTTATTCTTTTTGATGCTATTGTAAATTAAATTGTTTTCTTAATTTCATTTTTTGGATGGTTCATTGCTACTGTATATAAATACAACCGATTTTTGTGTATTGATCTTGTATCCTGCAAATGTTGCTGAATTTATTAGCTCTAATATTTTTTGTGGATTCTTTAGGATTTTCTATATATTAGATTATGTCATCTGTGAATAGAGATGGTTTTATTTCTTTCTTTCTGGTATGGATGCCTTTTATTTCTTTTTCTTGCCTGTTGCTCTGGCTAGAACCTCCAGTATAATGTGGAATAGCAATGGTGAAGCAGAAGTATTTGTCTAGTTCCTGGTCTTAGGGGGAAAGTGTTTCACCATCAACTGTGATGCTAGTTGTGGGTTTTTCATATATGCCCTTTATCATGTTGAGAAATTCCCTTATTGTCTTAGTTATTTAGTGCTGCTGTAATAGAAATACCACAAGTGGATGGCTTTAACAAACAGAAATTTATTTCATCACTGTTTAGGAGGCTAGAAGTCCAAATTCAGGGTGCCGGCTCTAGGGGAAGCCTTTCTCTCTCTGTCAGCTCTGGGGAAAGGTCCTTGTTCCTTGGTTCCTTGGCGATCTTCATGTGGCATGGCATCTACCTACCCCCATCTCTGCTTCTCTGCTTGCTTGTTTAATCTCTTTTATATCTCAGAAGAGATCTACTCAAGACATACCCTACACTAATCCTGTCTCGTTAACATAAAAAGACAACCCATTTCCAAATGGGATTATAACCACAGGCATAGAGATTAGGATTTATAACACATATTTTGGGGGGACACAATTCAATCCATAATACTTATATTCCTATTTTTTTTAGTGTTTTTATCATTAAAGAGTGTTGGATTTTATCAAATGGCTTTTTCTAAACGTATTAAGATGATCATTCAGGGTTTTTTTTCCTTCATTCTATTAATGATTGATTTTTTGTATGTTGAACTATCCTTGCTGGATAAATCCCGTGGTTGATCTGTATAATCCTTTTATTTTATGTTGCAAGATTCGGTTTGCTAATATTTTGTTGAGGATTTTTACATCTATATTCATAGGGGATATTGGTCTGTAGTTTTGTTTTCTTGTGATTTCTTTGTCTGACTCTGGTATCAAAGTAATGGTGGCCTTGTAGAATTATCTAGAGAATGTTCCCTCCTCTTCTATTTTTTGGAAGATTTTGAGAAGGATTGGTGTTAATTCTCCTTTAAATGTTTGGGTGTTTCAAGGAATTTGCCTATTTTATCTAGGTTATCTAATTTGCTGGCATACAATTGTTCATAGTAGTCTCTTATAATTCTCTATATTCCTGCAAGGTCAGTAGTAATGCCCCGTCTTTGATTTCTGATTTTAGTAATTTGACTCTCCTCTCTTTTTTTCTTGGTCCGTCTAGCTAAGGGGTTTGTCAGTTTTGTTAATCATTTCCAAGAACCAGCTTTTGGTTTTATTGATTTTCTATTCTTTATTTTGTTATCTCCTCTCTAATCTTTACTATTTCATTTTTTCTGCTAGGTACGTGTTTAGTTTGCTCTTCTTTTTCAAGTTTATTTGAGGTGTAAAGTTATGTTATTGATTTGAGATCTTTCTTCTTTTTTAAAGTAAGCATTTACAGCTATAAATTTCCCTTTAGCACTGCTTTCACTGCATCCCATGCGTTTTGGTATGTTGTATTTTTGTTTTTTAATTACTCTCAAAGTATTTTCTAATTTTCATTGTGATTTCTTCTTTGACACATTGGTTGTTTAAGAGTGTATTGTTAATTTCCACATATTTGTGAGCTTTCCATGTTTCTTTCTGTCATTGATTTGTAGTTTCATTCCACTGTGGTCAGAGAAGATGTTTGTGTGATTTCAATATTTTTAAATTTATTGAGACTTGTTCTGTGTCCTAAGATATGGTCTATCCTGGAGAATGATCCACGTGCCCTTGAGAAGAATGTATATTCTACTGTTGTTGGGTATTGTGGTCTATATATATATCTGTTAGGTCTAGTTGGTTTATAGTGTTGTTTAAGTCCTCTATTTCCTCTTGATCTTCTATCTTGTTGTTCTGTCCAATTTTGAAAGTGTGTATTGAATTCATCAGCTATTATTGTAGAACTATCTATTTCTCCTTTCAATTCTGTCAGTGTTTGGTTCATATATTTTGGAGCTCGTTTATGTTTATAATGTTTGATGGACTGATCCTTTTATTAATATATAATGTCCTACTTTGTCTCTTGTGTGGGAGAAAGATATGGCAGTCTGCTTCCATAAAGATTTACTGTCTTGGAAACCCTATGTGGCAGTTCTTCTCTGTCCTATAGGGTCAGTATGAGTAGGAAGTGACTCGATGGCCGTGGGCTTAGTTTTGGTTTTTGTCTCTTGTAAAAATTTTTGACTTAAAATCTGTTTTGTCTGATATTACTATAGCTACTCCAGCTCTCTTTTGGTTACTGTTTGTTTGGAATATCTTTTCCCATCCTTTCACTATCAATCTATCTATATCTCTGAATCTAAAGTGCGTTTCTTGTAGACATCATATGGATGGACCATGGTTTTTTTTTTTTTTTTAATCCATTCTGCCAATCTCTGCCTTTAAATGTAGAGTTTAACTCATTCATTTTTACGGTAATTACTGATAAGAAAAGACTTACTTCTGACATTCGTTATTTGTTTTTACATTTCTTATCTCTTTTTAGTTCCACAATTCCCCCATTACTCCCTCCTTTGGAGATTGATTTTTCACAGTGTACTATTTTGATTCCCTCCTCATTTCTTTTTTTTTTATTTTTGAATTATGTTTTAGGGGTTATAATAATAATAATCTTGGGGATTATAATTGTTGTCGTTTTGTTGGGTGCCGTTGAGTCAGTTCCAACTCACAGCAACCCTACATACAACACAATGAAACACTGCTGGGTCTTGCACCATCCTCACAATTGATGCTCATTTTTGCAGCCACTGTGTCAATCCATCTTGTTGAGAGTCTTCCTCTTTTTCACTGACTCTCTACCTTACCAACCATTATGTCCTTCTCTAGTGTCTGATTCCTCCTGATAACATGTCCTGTCTTCCAAGGAGCATTCTGGTTGTACTCCCGAGAGAGAATTGTTAGTTTTTCTGGCAATCCATGGTATATTCGATATTCTTCACCAACACCATAACTCAAAGTCATCAATTCTTCTTCGGTCTTCCTATTAAGGAACTTAAATAACACTTTAATACATGTAGTTTTCTCTTTCTGTTACTTTGAGTAGGTTAACTCTGTATTTTCTAGGTTAATGAATACAGTTAAATTATTTATAGTCAACATTTCAAAGCACCAGTCTAAACATTTATCATGCTTAAATGTAATGAACTCTACATTAGTAAATTTAAGAATTGAGTCAGGTTTGCATAGATTAAATATTGGGCTGGCAGAGAGAAAATCTAGTCTCTGTTGGCACAATCAAACTCCTACCACTTCTAGGCATGAGGATTTCTTCACTGTTTCTGCCATGCTTCCTGGTTTATTGTTTCACTGCATCAAAAACAAGAGGGACAGGTGGCAGCAACAGCAGCAATAGCAGCAGCAGCAACCCAAGAAGCAGCTGCAATCACCATCCCAACCAGATGGACTGGCCTGGATACTTCTCCAAGCTGCTTATAGATTATGACCCCCAACTCTTACATCCCCCAAAGCCTCCCCACAAATCCAGCTCCTACTGCCTTATCAAGCAGAAACTAGGAGGCTAAGCAGAGACCAATGCATCCAAACAGAGGAGTCAGAATAAAAGGTGACTAAATCTCTACCCTCTCAGAGAAGTCTTTCCAAGTTTGCTGTTTTTATTTTTTTTCCCCCTTCTCTGAGTTGCTGCTTTCTGCTGGTGGTAGGGGGAAACACACATGCTTTCCCAGGGACCCAGTAGACCTTTTACCTTAGGCTTACTTTCTCCTCAAAAGCCCCTGGGGCAGAATAAGAAGGACAGTCTTAAGCTCTTGCTGTCTCAGCCTATTCCTTATATGTTTCCTTGGGTGAAGAGTCGGGTGCTTTGTCCCTTTCAGTTCCAGTTAGCAAAGTATGCTGCTTCTTCCTTGAGCGAGCTTCCTCTTTGGGTCTCACAGCCCTCTGACCCAGTTCAGTGGCTTCAGTTCTTTCACTGTAGGTGAGACAGGCAGTGTGGATAAACAGTTATCTCTCCATACCGGTAGTTACCAGTTGCTGTGGAGTCGACTATGACTCATGGCGACCTCATGTGTGTCAGAGTAGAACTGTGCTCCATAGGGTTTTTAATGGCTGATTTTTTGGAAGTAGATCACCAGGCCTTTCTTCCAAGGTGCCTCTGGGTGGACTTGAACCTTCAACCTATCAGTTAGCAATGGAGCATGTTAACCATTTACACCATCCAGAGACTCCATTTCGCCATAGCATATGTGTTATAATGAGCCTCTGTTGCTCTCTGCCTGACCTCAGCTTTTGCTACCTGGAGAGATGAGTGCATGGCTCCCCTGGCAGGCAGTCTGCCCTAGCAGGGCCTGACTAATCCACGCCATCTGCCATCTCCAGCCCACACTTGGACCAGAGAATTCTCCTGCTTAGTGCTTCCCTAACCCCTGTCACCTCCCCGACCTGGGTCATCTTCATCTATATTCCATAGTGAGTCTAGAAATTTTTCTTCAATATTACTTTTCAAGTTGAAAAAAATAATTGGATGAAAAGGAAGTAATACACATACGACCAAATCAGTTTTCAAAAATTTACAGCAAGTTTCTGAAGCCCAGATCAAATCTTTAAAACAAAACAAAACAAAAAATCCTCTAATGCATCAAAAGGAGAACATGATGCCTCCTTTCCCATTGTTGCATAGAAATTTGATGCTTACAAAGTGAGTATGCATATATATGTGCATTTGATTCTCTCAATAACTGTAAAGTTTGGGGAAGGTACTGTCATTCCTATTTTAGATGGAAAAACAAAACAAAAGAAAACCCTGAGGTTTAGAGAGGTGAAATGCCTTGGCTAAGACCACAGAGCCAATTAGAGATAGATCTGGGATTCAAACAAAGAACGCCTACTGAGTCCATGGCATTTTTCACCAAACCATGTGGCCTCTTACAGCTCTCTAAACTTGGACAACTAATGCCCAGTAATAGCAACGGCAGCTAACATTATTGAGAGCTGTTTTCAGGGCCAGATTAATGCATGTGAGGGCCCTAAACACTGATAATCTGTGGTGCTCCTTCCTCTGCTTACTCATGCATTCGAGTGGGACAAAACCAAACCAAACCCATTGCCCAAACCCATTGAGTCAATTCCAACCCATAGAGACTCCATAGGACAGAGCAGAACTGCCCCATAAGGTTTCCAAGGAGCACCTGGTGGATTCGAACTGCCAACCTTTTGGTTAGTGATACAGCTGTATCATTTAACAACTGTGCCACCAGGGCCCCTTGAATGCGATGTGTGAGTTTTATATATATATATATATATATATATGTGTGTGTGTGTGTGTGTGTGTGTGTGTGTGTGTGTGTCTGTGTGTGTGTCTTAGCTATCCATGATGTAACTTCTTTTTAAATGCAACTATAATATTAGCAATTGAATGCAAAGCTGTATGCCATTTTAGTGAAATGAGATGAACCGGATTATAAAATTTTTTGTTGGATGGGTACTAAGATTTTTACTTAGGACATAACTCTGTACATAAATGCTATTCAGTTAAAAACTCCAAGGAGTTGCTGGTAGATTCAAACTGCCAACCTTTTGTTTAGTGATACAGCTGTATCATTTAACAACTGTGCCACCAGGGCTCCTCGAATGGGATTGTGTGTGACACACAAAAGACAACTGCAGCATTTCTTCCGCCTGTGCCAGAGTGAAAAGTCTCCAGGCACTGGAATCACAGGTCATAACCATGTTTGGAACCAAGATAGCACGCTTAGGTTATCACTGGCTGAACATACAATGGTGGTGGGGAGATATGAAGGGATGTCAAAGCTGCAAATACCAAAGGGTCCCTGGTACTGTGCAAAGCTAGTTTGGAAAGAACTAATGGGTAAACACAAATGCAAGTGCCGCGCACCTGCTAAATCACATCATTTTCTGCTGATGCCCAGGAGACAGGTGGCTCATCACCTGGCCTTTAAAGGGGCTTCTGCTAACACAGATATCTGGAACGTCTTAAAAATGGGAGGAACTGTGGGGTGTTTCTTTGAGGTGTGGAAAATGCTATGTCAAGAAGCCCAGAGGAGACTATTTTAAAGCTCCTACAGAGGAACATGAGTAGGTGCCCCAGAACCAGAAAGTTTGGAGAGGTGGGGGCCAGCCAGATCCTCAGTGTCCCCTCATCAGCCTTGCACCCAGGGATGGATTACCCAATAAGCAAGGTATGCATGGGCTTACTTGTGCTTACTTACTAATCTGTAGTGCACAATTTCACCTTTTTTCACCACATATTTGATTTCACCCATGTGAAATTGTTCATTACAAAGTAGTAAGTAAACACATTTAAGCCCATGCATACCTTGCTTACTGGTTAATCTGCCCCTGCTTGCACCCATGAATGCAAATATAAGTAAAGGCAATATGCTGTCTATGCAAATACAGCTTGAAGGCAAGTGCTCTTCCAACCTGATTTTGTTTTCTCCACCCAACCCTCCTATGTAGAAATCCTAGAGCCTTGCCATGTTTTACTGACACAGATTGTGCCTCTGACCCCAGCCAGATGCCTTCCTGTCAATAAGAAGGGGATAGACGACAAGATAAAATGCAAACCCTCAGACAATAGAAACTCCATTAAGTGGTTGGGTTCCTGTCCTGAGGGCAATAGGGAGCCCCTGAGTGCTTTCTAAACAAGGGAGCAACCTGAACTTCTTTCTGTTTCTCATTTTCACCTGCAAGAGAACGAATAGAACGTGTGTACCTTGCCTCTAATGTGCTCATTGGACCAGAAGTGTCAGTAGAGCTGCAGGAAAAGTAGACAGTGATTCATGAAGTTTTCTTCTTTAAGAATTCTTCAGCCAGTGGACTTTCCAGCTTTTGAGACTAGTGACAGCAAGTGGGGTTGACTTGTTTCTTTTCTCTCACTCTCCCCAGAGCGCCTCTGAGACATCATCTGGACTCATTCGCTCACCCTCCGTGACCACACTTGCCTCTTCCAGCAGCACCCAGCTGTCCGTTGGTTTCAGCACCCCAGCCACCTCCCAGGGCTGTTTGGATTCTTCAGCTGCTCGACACAAGATGGCTTTAAACCCCCGGAAACAAAAGAGCAAGAAGAAACTTCAAGCAACTGTAAGTCCTTCAGGAAGCCCAGGAATAAATTCTTTGTATAATGAAAAATGAGTTCCAACATTTGCAATTTGCTCTAGGGAAGTGGTATGGTTTAGAGGACCCATAGCCTAGGTGTTGTTGTTAGGTTCCATGGTGTTGATTTCAACTCATAGCGACCCCATGTGATAGAGTAGAACTGCCCATAGGGTCTTCTAGGCTGTAATCTTTACTGGAAGAGATCACCAGGTCTTTCTCCCGCAGAGCCGCTGGGTGGGTTCAAACTGCCAGCCTTTCAGTTAGCAGCCGAGCGCTTAACATTGTGCCACCAGGGCTCCTATACTCTAGGTAGGGATGGTAAAGTTGAGGGCACTGTCCTGGGCTTGATGCCCCCAGAGGGGTGAGCAATCTTGCATCTAATATTGAGGTAGCCTATCCATTTGGAACTTGTATAAAAGTGACTGAAGAAAGGAGCAACAGTGACAAAACCCCCAGAAACTTCTTATTGGATTAGCATCTGGGAATTCACTCAGCCCTCTGTAGAGAATCTTCAACCCTAGCCCAGATCAGGATTATTTTAGTTATTAATTATATGAAATTCATGAGTTACCAATGGTAGCACTTCCACTCATTTGTAGGTGAGGCTTCCAGAAACTCCAAACATTCACAACTCAGCTATTAACCCTTCAAAAGATCACTGTGTTCTTTTAAAGAATTATCTATAGGAGATCAGATTGACAACAGCAGCTCAAAAGTTAGATGAGAGGCTTAGGGGGCAGTGAGTTTGTGTTGATGATGGTAAAACAATTTGGAAAAGAATGTTGAGAAAGGTGGCACAACTTGAAGAATGTAACCAATGTCACTGAACTGTACATATAGAAATTGTTGAATTGATGATGTTTTGCTGTGTATATCTTCACCAAAAATAGAAAGTCCTCTCAGTGTCAAACAGATGTCACAAAGTCCTGTCATATGACTTTCTAGGAGGCAGAGTTATACTTAGGCCAACTGATTATGTTAAAAACATGATCACAGATCAGACTCAGAGACTGACGACAAAGAGAAGTGACAGCTGATAACAGAGAGAGATGAGAGAAATAATCTGGGGCCATTTAGTATAGGCCAAGAACCTTGCCCAGCTCTATAGCTCCCTTGGGGCCTCACTGAATCACAGTTTAGTGTAATAGATCATGTTCATTGTTTGTCCTAGTCATCAAGAAAAGTTGAATTATGTTCCCTGATTTCTATTTAAGAAGACAGGGAAGTAATGCCATTGGAAAAGATTTTCACTAAAAGTTAAGAATTAAAAGATACTAGTGTTTAAAAAAAAGAGCCTTGGTGCTGCAAAGGTTTAGCGCTTGGCTCCTAACCAAAAGGTTGGAAGTTCAAACCCACCTAGCCACTCTGCAGGAGAAAAACCTGGCAATCTGCTTCTGTAAAGATTACAGCCAAGAAGTATGGGGCAGTTCTACTCTGTCACATGGCGTTGCTATGAGTCGGAAATTGACTCGACGGTACACAACAACAGCGAGTGAAAAGGATGTGTCAGTGAGCTGGAAAATTCACTCTGGTGGAACACCCAATCCCAGTGATTCTGGGCTATAAGTGAGGGGCTGTAAATCAGAGCTGGAAAAGACAAAAAGATTGTGTAGTGCAAGCATTTTACAAGGAAGGACATTAAAGCACGAATAGTTGGAGTACTTGCCCAAAATCAAACACCCAGGTAATATCAGAGCTAGATCCAGAACCCAGTCTCCTGACTTCCAGCCCAGTACTCTTTTCACCCACCCCATTGCCTGTAGCTTAGACATCTCAATTTAGCTTTAGAAAGTAGTTATTGTTGTTAGGTGCCATCAAGTAAGTTCCAACTCATAGCGACCCTATGTACAACAGAACGAAACACTGTCCGGTCCTGCGCCATCCTCATAATTGTTGTTATGCTTGAGCCCGTTGTTGCAGCCAGTGTCAATCCATCTCATTGAGGGCCTTCCTCTTTTTCGCTGACCCTCTACTATACCAAGCATGATGTCCTTCTCCAGGGACTGATCCCTCCTGATTACATGTCCAAAGTATGTGAGACAAAGTGTCGCCATTCTTGCTTCTAATAAGCATTCTTGTTGTACTTCTTCCAAGATAGATTTGTTTGTTCTTTTGGCAGTCCATGGTATATTCAATATTCTTCACCAACACCATAATTCAAAGGTGTCAATTCTTCTTCAGTCTTCCTTATTCATTATCCAGCTTTTACATGTATATGAGGTGACTGAAAACACCATGGTTTGGGTCAGGCACATCTTGGTCTTTAAAGTGACATCTTTGCTTTTTAACACTTTAAAGAGATCTTTTGCAGCAGATTTGCCCAATGCAATGCATCTTTTGATTTCTTGACTGCTGCTTCCATGGGTGTTGATTGTGGATCCAAGTAAAATGAAATCCTTGACAACTTCCATCTTTTCTCCATTTATCATGATGTGTTGCTTTTTGGTCCAGTTGTGAAGGATTTTGTTTTCTTTATGTTGAGGTGTAATCCATACTGAAGGCTGTGGTCTTTGATCTTCATCAGTAACGGCTTCAAGTCTTCTTCACTTTCAACAAGCAAGGTTGTGTAGTCTGCCTACCGCAGGTTGTTAATGAGTCTTCCTCCAATCCTGGACACAAAGTACAAATTGAAAGAATATTGGCAGGAGCAGGGTGTGCAGTTAAGAAGGGTCCTTTGGTGGCTCTAAGAGGATCTCCTTGGTTTGGTGTCAGGCAAGGGGTGACCAGTTACTATGTGCCGAGCCCTGTACACACATTATCCCCTGGACACATCACCACAAACATGGGAGATGGGGGATGTTGGCTGAGGGAAACTTCATTGTGACCCTTCTTTCTTCCTTCTGATAGCTTAACTGAGAAGAAGCCTTGAGAGCACTCTCTGAAAAGGCCTGGACATCTCCTGCTTCCCTATAACTCTCTCTCTGACACATGGATGAATATAAAAGGGTCCAGGGTCATTTATGACACAGAGGCTGCTATCACTTGCTTCTTGCTCTGGAATGGCTTAGATCTGCAAGTCCCACAGGAGGTTTGTCCTTATCCCTAATTTAGAGACACAGAAACTGAGAATCAGAGCATAACTTGCCCAAGGTCACACAGCTAATAGGTGATGGAGCAGTAATTTGAACCCAGGTCTATCAGACCTCATTCACTCAAAAATTATCTTAAGCTGAGTGTCTCTGTGCAGGTACTTCGAGTGGGAGCATAAAGATTTGTATGTCTGTCTTTAGTGCATGCCATAAAGGCTTATACTAAGCAAATTCCAGCTGCCGTTCAGTGCAGTGCTGCTCTGACATTTCCAGAGCTGCAGTGTAATTATCTGCAAACCTTGTTTATGCTAAACCAATTTCAACCCATTCTGTGCAAGGGCTAAACCCTTCATCTTTTACTCTCTTCCATCCCAACAAAACCCCAGTCTTCTTTCTTCTTTGGAGCTGGAAAAACATAATTCATGCTTTCACTAAATTCCCTGAAACAAAGCCAAATGGGATTTGAATTTGGCTCACAAGTCTGGCGAACCAAATTTGAGAATTCCACTGTTGCCAGGGGCCTGATTGTTGTCAGACCCAGCAACCCCATTTTCAGATTAATGGCCTTCCAGTGTGTTTCAGTGGTTTCCGGCATGTTTTAGCATGTCACTCAGAGATTCAACCAAACCAGTTGCCAGTCAAGTTGATTCTGAATCATGGTGACCCCCATGTCTGTCAGAGTAGAACTGTGCTCCATAGGAGTTTCAATGGCTGACTTTTTAGAAGTAGATCACCAGGCCTTTCTTCCAAGGCATCTCTGGGTGGACTCCAACCTCCAACCTTTTGGTTAGCACCTGAGCATGCTAACTCTTTACACCACCCAGGGACTCCCTCAGAGATCAGAAACTCCAAATATGGATGAAACACTTACAATGAGTAAAACAATTAGCAGGGACCTCTGGTTGGATGCCACTGGGAAAAACTTCCATCTTTAATGGTATTGTTATGCTCCCAGCAGAGTCTTTTGGATATCAAGAACATCTTTCCTTATTTTTTTCTTGTGGCAACCATGAAGGGGTAGGTAGAGAACACTTCAGTCTGATTCAAACTCTTTCCCTCCCTGTTTTAGGTGAAACCAAGACAGGAGGAGCCAAGCCTTCCACTGGCTTCTGAAGAAGAGAAGAGTACAACCCAACCAGAAGAAACTGACCAAAAGAAGCCAAAAAAAGACAGTGCAGGTTGGCACATCTTCACCCTCATCCTGAAACATGTATTGCGAGCTTAATTGCACGGTGCTATATGACAGGAGCTATATAAAGAGGAACCTGCTGCCCTTGGTCCTCAAAGAACTTTCCATTTAAGAAGCATACTAAGGTGGTCCAGTTTTCTCCATCTAAACTGCCTAATAAATGCAATTGCCACTTGTGTAGGGTTTAGGTAAAGGTCATACCTGATTGCTATTTTATCTAAATGAACTTCCAGCCATAGAGGTGTTTTGTTAGCTTGTTTGTAAGTTTGTTTTATCCTCTCTGAGTCTATTGCATATGTTGAGTTCCTCAGTGAGCCCATCTTTCTGAGGGCAGCCAGTGATTTCCCCCTCAGTGATCCCCTCAACAACAGAACCAGACAAGAATAACAGAGTTGGCCCCATACTCCCTTTTTAAAGTTACCTTTCTCTTCCAGTAGAGAGAAAAGGTCTTGTGTTAACAGTGAGACCAGTTCCCATATCCGTGGGCAAAACAGTTTGGGCAGCTGCAGACAGATGTCTTTGGCAGCCAACACCTGTCAAATCCTGAAACAATGACCACCACCAGACTGAAAGTGTGTGTGTGTGTGTGTGTTACGCATGCACGTGTACGCGTGTGTGTGTGCGTATGTGGATATTGGCTTCAGCTGATGGAAAGCTAATTTCAAGCAGTACGTACTTGCTAAAACAAAATTCCAGTTCCACAAATTAAGCGGAACAGTTATTTCATGTTTTTGCCACAAAGGATTTCACACGTGGGCTCAAAGACAGGATATCCCTAAATACACTTTCCCATGAAAACTAACGAAACGATCACACGTACACACACACACACACACACACACACACAATAAAAAGAAATTAAATGAGTAATCTCTTTTAATTTCTTTTTATCTTTTTCATAGTTATTTTTAATAGTTGTCCCTTTTCACCCAGAGAATAGAACTGAGTCAGTGTCCATGGGGGCAGATACTTGGGTTTTCCATATAATGAAAGTGGTTTTGAGTGTTACCAGCTATGCTCAGCACTGTATGCTGGATATGAAACCACTAGATGGAGCTAGGGATGCAGTAGACAGGGCAGAGTATTCTTATTTTAGGATGTCAAAACACACATATTTCTCCTTTCCTTATTTCTATTTGGTACAGGTCCCTCAAGCCACGAACAGAGCCACAAGACTGAGATTTATGCTAAGAAGACAACAGATCAGGCTTCAAACACTGATGCAGCTGGGAGTCAGGGCTACCCAGTGTCAGCAGCACATGGAAGAAAACGTGGAAGGAAAAGATCAAATACTTCAGGAATGAGTGAGTGTGGATCCAAAGGAAGAAGACTTAAAAAATCCAGTCAAGGCCGTGGCCTAGGAGATCGAGCTGGGTCCCCATCTGCTGAGAAGACTGCCAGGGATTGCCCTCTCTGGCACCTGCCCTTGGAGAAGCAAGTTATGGAGCAACCCACAACTCCAGAAGCAGAAACAGCTACCCCTCAGGAGTTGCTAAGTGCCGGCATAGATGACAAAGCCAGAAAAGCATCATCAGCACCACAACCCATACCTGAAGACATGAGAGAGTCCATGGTTAGTGGTCCACCACCAAACAATGAAGATAGGGCTTCTGGAGCTGAGAATACAGAAGCCAGGGCTTCTCTTTTACCAGTAGTGGAAAGCCCTTCTACAACCCAAGAAGATGTCATTCCCCCAGTGAGACTGGAGGCTCAGGCAGTTATGGATCCTTCTCCCATCCAGTCAGAAGGGGAAGCAGCTTCCAGCCTTGATTCACAAAATGCCCAATTTAAAATGGAGTCAGCTCAGGATACACCAACCATCTGCAAAGAAAAGCCTCCTGGAAACGTGCTCCAGGCCTTTACAGCAAGCACTGCAGATACAGCAAGTGCTAGGGCAGATAGAGGCATTTCTGCTGCGAGGCTGCCTCCCAGAAGCCTTTTTCAGGCTTTGGAGAGGCCTGAAGACTATCAACAAGTCTCAGATTCAGAGAGTACTTCAGAAGAGGAGAGTGATTCTGAGGAGCAGCTGGCTCCTGGACACTCTTTCCAGTCCTTGGAGAAGCCTGAAGATGAACAAGAAGTCTCCTCAGAATCAGAAAGTTTAGCTGGGGAATCGAGCAGTTCTGGGCAGCAGATGGCTCTCAGACACTCGTCACAGGCCTTGGGGAAGGCTGAAGATAAACAAGAAGCCTCCTCAGATTCAGAGAGTACTTCAGAGGAGGGGACTGGTTCTGAGGAGGGGACTAGTTCTGAGGAGGGGACTGGTTCTGAGGAGCAGCTGGCTCCCAGATGCCTTTCCGAGGCTTTGGGGGAGCCTGAAAATGAAGAAGTCTCCACAGGATCAAATAGTTATGTTGAAAAGTACAATAGTGCTGAGGATTGGAGCAGCTCTGAGGAAGACCTGCCTCCCAAACACCCTTCCCAGGCCTTGGGAAAGCCTGAAGACCAACGAGAAGTCGCCTCAGTTTCAGAGAACACTCCTGAGGAGTGGAGTGTTTCTGTGGAGCAGCGGCCACCCAAATGCCCTTCTCAGCCCTTTATGAGGCCTGTTGTTCAGCAACAAGTCCCGTCAGGTTCAGTGAGTGCTTCTGCAGAATGGAGTGGTTCTGTGGAGCCAATGTCTTCCAGCTGCCCTTCCCAGCCATGGTTGAGCCCTGAATTCAAGCAACAAGTCTCTGCAGGTCCAGAGAGCACTACTGTTGAGTGGGACATTCCTATGGAGCCGCTGCCTCCCAGAGTCTCTTCTAAGCGTCAGAGAAGGCCTAAAGTAGGGAAACAAGTCTTCTCAGATCCAGAGAGTGCTACTGTTAAGGAGATTATTTCTAGGGAGCCTATGCCCCTGATGAGACCAGTAGTTGAGCAAGAAGTCTCTGTAGGTCCAGAAATCACTGCTGCTGAGGGGAGCAGTTCTGTGCAGGAGCTGTCTACCAGATGTCCTTCCCAGCCTTTGGTAAGACCAGCAGTTGAGCAACAAGTCTCCTTGGGTGCAGAGAGTGTTGCGACTGAGGAGAGAATTTCTATGGAGCCTCTGCCTTCCAGACGCACTTTTCAGCCACGGATGAGCCCTAAAGTCAAGCAACAAGTCTCTTCATTTCCAGAAAGCACAGTTGTTGAAGGGAGCATTTCTATGGAGCATCTGCCTCCTAAACTTTTTTCCCAGTCTTTGATGAACCTTAAAGTTGAGCAAAAAGTGTTTTCAGGTTCAGAGGGTGTTGCTGCTGAGAGGATCATTTCTGTGGAACCACTGCCTCCCAGATATTCTTCCCAGTCCTTGCCAAATCCTAAAGTCCAGCAAATCTTCTCAGAGAGCACAGCTGTTGAGGAGGGAATTTTTGTGGAGCCGCTGCCTCCTGGATGCACTTTCCAGCCCTCGATGAGGCCTAAATTCCAGCCACGGATCATTACTTTAGATTCAATGAGTGCTTCTGCAGAATGGAGCGGTTCTGTGGAGTCAGTCCTTCCCAGACACCCTTTCCAGTCATGTGTGAGGCCTAAATTCAAGCAACAAGTCTCTGCAGGTCCAGTGAGTGCTGCTTTTGAGGGGAACGTTTCTATGGAGTCGCTGTCTTCCAGATATCATTCTCAGACCCTGATGAAGCCAATAGGCAAGCAAGAAGTCTCCTCAGGTTCAGTGAGTGCTTCTGCAGAATGCAGCGATTCTGTGGAGCCAGTGCCTCCCAGACACCCTTCCCAGCCATGGGTAAGCCCTAAATTTGAGCAACAAGTCTCTACAGGTCCAGAGAGTACTGCTGTTGAGGTGGGCATTTCTACAGAGCAGCTGCCTTCCAGACATCCTTCTCGATCCATTGTAAGACAGAAAGTCCAGCAAATTTCCTCCAGTTTTGAGAGTGCTGCTATTGAGGGGGGCATTTCTGGGAAGCCACTGCCTCCCAAATATCCTACCCAGGTCTTAATGAGATCTAAAGTCCAGGAAATGTCCTCACATCTAGAGAACACTGCTGTTGAAGAAGACATTTCTACGAAATCGCTGCTTCCTGGGCGTCCTTCCCAGTCATTTGTGAAGTTTATGGCACAGCAAGTCTTTTCAGGTTCAGAGAGCCCTGCTGTTGTGGGGGGCACTTATGTGGATCCTCTGCCTCCAAATCATTCTTCCAAATCTCTGTTGAAGCCTAAAGTCGAGCACCAAGTTTTCTCAGGTTCTGAGAGTGCTGACATTGAGGAAGGCATTTCTATGAAGCCGATGCCTATGAAGCGCCGTTTACAGTCTTTGGAAAGGCCTAAAGACCGACAAGAAGTTTCCTCAGATTCAGAGAATACTCCAGAGAAGTGGAGCAGCTCTAAAGAGCAACTGCGTCCCAGACACCTTTCTCAGGCATTGGGGAAGCCTGAGCACCAGCAAGAAATCTCAGTTTCTAAGAGCTTCCCTGAGGAGAGGAGGAGCTCTGAAGAGAAGCTGCCTTCCAGACACCCTTTCCAAGCCACAGATTCCCAGCCACAGACTTCCTCAACAGGCTCAGTGAATGTACCTGTAGAGTGCAGCAGAGACTCTGAAGAACAGCAACAGAGTGCTACTGCTGAGGGATCCATTTTTGAGAGTGATGCTGGCAGCCGGTCCCTACCAAGAGCTCCGGTTTCTCCAAACAAAACCAAGAGGCACAGCCAAAGCTCCGAAGACCTCATTAAGTCTCTTTCTACCAAACCTGTGAAGTTCATCGCTGCTCCTGCCCAGCAAACATCCATTTCTGGGGGTCTTTACTCTAAGAAAGAAGTTCTTGAGAGAGGTGAACAGAATGATAACAAGCTTTCAAGTTCACCTGCCAGTGGGGCTGATATTGAAAACCTTTTTGGAGTGAAGCTGAGAAGAATCCCTTCCTCGCAGAAGTACAAGAGTGAGAAACAAGGTGAATTTACCAAGCTTCCTACAAGCCCCTTGGGCCCAACTTCATCATCCAAAGGAAGAGAATATCAAATCAGAAGAACCGCTTCCCTGGGGCGCCTGGGAACCTCAGACAATCTCACAAGAATGGCTGACTTGGCAGAGAAGCAACAGGTGGGGCCCAAATCTGAAGGCATAACCAAGAAGCAACCTGCTTACAAGATCCCAGGTAAGACTTTAGCTTACTAGAAGGCAAGTAAGTACCAAGTGGAGGGAAGAACTGGAAATCAAAGACTTGGATGGGAGGGAGTCTGTTCTAGCCTTATCTACTGAGTTGTTAATTTAATAGGGCTGGCTTATGGATTTGGGGGCAGGGTAGTGCCCCCTTCTGAGTAGTGCTCCATTCTAGATTAATGGATTTGGAGGTGGTTAATTTTGACTCTTCCCTTTTCCCAAGGGAGTCTCCGTCTGGATACCCATCCACATTCTGGAATGGGCACATGATCATCTCCCCATTCCCTCTCCCCTTCCCCTCTGTACACCTTACATTTGGATGGAACTTTATGCTTTTCTCAAACTACTTTTACATGTATTATGCCCCCCCAATACCATGTGGATTTTTTTAAGCCAACTCATTAATAGAGAAATATGTTCAGACTCTCAGCCTGAAATCTTTTTTTCTTCTTTTTTATTGTGCTTTTGGTGAAACTTTACAGAGCAAATTAGTTTCTCATTCAACCATTTATCCACAAATTGTTTTGTGACATTACTTGCAATCCCCACAATGTGTCAACACTCTCCCCTTCCGCACCCCAATTCCCCGTTTCCATCCATCCATTTTTGCTGTCCCTTCCTGCCTTCTCATCATTGCTTTTGGGCAGATGTTGCCCCTTTGGTCTCGTATACATGACTGAACTAAGAAGCACATTCCTCATGGGTGTTATTGTTTGTTTTATAGACCTGTCTAATCTTTGGCTGAAGGGTGAACTTTGGGAGGGGCTTCAGTTCTGAGTTAAAAGGGTGTCTGGGGGCCATAGTCTTGGGGGTTCTTCCACTCTCTGTCAAACCAGTAAGTCTGGTCTTTTTTGTGTGTGTGAATTTGAATTTTGTTCTATATTTTTCTCCTGCTCTGTCCAGGATCCTCTATTAAGATCCCTGTCAGAGCGGTTGTTGGTGGTAGCCGGGCACCATCTAGTTCTTCTGGGCTCAGGCTGGTGGAGGCTGTGGTACTTGTGGTCCATTAGCCCTTTGGGCTATTATTTCCCTTGTGTCTTTGGTTTTCTTCATACTCCTTTGCTTCAGACAGGATGGGACCAGTAGGCATATCTTAGATGGCCACTCACAAGCTTTTAAGACCCCAGACGCTACTCACCAAAGTAGGATGTAGAACATTTTCTTTATGAACTTTGTTATGCCAATTGACCTAGATGACCCCCATGACCATGGTCCCCAGCCCTCAGCCCCAGTAGCTCAGTCCCTCAGGGTGTTTAGATGTATCTAGGAAGCTTCTATGACTTTGCCTTGGTCAAGTTGTGCTGACTTCCCCTATATTGTGCACTATCTTTCCCTTCACCAAAAACCAAAAAAAAAAAAAAAAACCCAAACCCGTTGCCGTTGAGTCGATTCCAACTCATAGCACCCATATAGGACAGAGTAGAACTGCCCAATAGCATTTCCAAGGAACGGCTGGTGGATTCAAACTGCCAGCTTATCTACTATCTAGTTAATGATTTCCCCTCCCCAACCACCCCTCCCTCCTAACCATCAAAGATTGTTTCTTTCTGTGTGTAAACCTTTTATTGAGTTTTTATAATAAGTGGTCTCATACAGTATTTGTCCTTTTGCGATTGACTTATTTCACTCAGCATAATGCCGTCCAGATTCATCCATGTTGTGAGATGTTTCTCAGCTTGGTCATTGTTCTTTATCATTGCGTAGTACTCCACTGTGTGTATGTACCACAGTTTATCCATTCATCTGTTGATAGGCATCTAGGTTGTTTCCGTCTTTTTGCTATTGTGACTAATGCTGCAATGGGTGTGCATATGTCTATTTGTGTGATGGCTCTTATTTCTCTAGGGTATATTCCTAGGCGTGGGATTGCTCGATCATATGGTATTTCTATTTCTAGCTTTTTAAGGAAGTGCCGTATTGTTTTCCATAGTGGTTGGACCATTTTACATTCCCACTAGCAGTGCATAAGGGTTCCAGTCTCCCCACAGCCTCTCCAACCTTTGTTATTTTCTGTTTTTCTTTTGATTAGTACCATTAATGTTGGGGGGAGACCATTAATGTTGGGGGGAGATTGTATCTCATTGTAGTTTTGATTTGCATTTGTCTAATGACTAGTAATTGAGAGCATTTCTTCATGTGTCTGTTAGCTGCCTGAATGTCTTCTTTGGTGAAGTATCTGTTCATATACTTTGCCCATTTTTTTAATTGGATTATTTGTCTTTTTGTTGTTGAGGTGTTGCAGTATCTTGTAGATTTTAGAGATTAGGCCCTTGTCGGATATGTTGTAGCCAAAAATTTTTTCCCAGTCTGTAGGTTCTTTTTACTCTTTTGGAGAAGTCTTTTGGTGAGTGTAAGTGTTTAATTTTTAGGAGCTCCCAGTTATGTAGTTTATCTTATGGTGCTTGTGCATTGTTAGTTATGGTTTGTATCCTATTTATGCTGTATATTAGGACCCTTAGTGCTGTCCCTATTTTTTCTTCCATGGTCTTTATAGTTTTAGGTTTTATATTTAGGTCTTTGATCCATTTTAGATTAGTTTTTGTGTATGGTGTGAGGTATAAGTCGTGTTTCATTTTTTTACTGATGAACATCCAGTTTTGCTGGCACCATTTGTTAAAGAGGCTATCTTTTCCCCATTTAATGGACTTTGGGTCTTTGTCAAAGATCAGCTGCTCATAGGTGGATGGATTTACACCTGGGTTCTCAATTCTGTTCCATTGGTCTATGATTCTGCAGTTGTACCAGTACCAGGCTGTTTTGACTACCATGGCTGTATAGTAGGTTCTGAGATCAAGTAGTGTGAGGCCTCCTACTTTGTTCTTCCTTTTCAATAATGCTTTGCATATCCGGGGCCACTTTCCTTTCCATATAGTTAGTGATTAGTTTTTCCGTATCGTTAAAAAAATGCTGTTGGTATTTGGATCAGGACTGCATTATATCTGTAGATTGCTTTGGGTAGAATTGACATTTTCATAATGTTGAGTCTTCCTATCCATGAGCATGGTATGTTTTTCCATTTGTGTAGGTCTCTTTTGGTTTCTTGTAGTAGCATTTTGTGGCTTCCTTTGTATAGATCTTAAACCAAAAAAACCCATTGCCATCGAGTTGATTCCGACTCATAGCAACACTATAGGACAGAGTAGAACTGCTCCATAGGGTTTCCAAGGAGTGGCTGGTGGATTCAAACTGCCAACCTTTTGGTTAGCATCCAAGCTCTTAACCACTGTGCCACCAGGGCTCCTTTATGTCCCTCGTCAGATTTATTCCTACTTTTTTTTTTCCAGGGGCAGTTATAAATGGTATTGTTTTCTTGATTTCCTTTTTGAAGTTCTCTTTGTTGGTGTATAGGAACCCAACTGATTTTTGTATGTTTATCTTGTATCCTGGTGCTCTGTTGAATCTTTCTATTAGTTCCAGTAATCTTCTTGTGGAATTTTTGGGGTTCTCTATAGTATCATATAATCTGCAAACAGTGATAGTTTTACTTCTTTCTTTCCAGTTTGGATGCCCTTTATTTCTTTTTCTTGCCTTATTGCTCTAGCTAGAACTTCCAGCACAATGTTAAATAGGAGTGGTGATAAAGGGCATGCTTGTCTTGTTCTGTTCTCAGGGGGAATGCTTTCAGCCTCTCTCCATTGAGAATGATGCTAGCTGTTGTTTTGAATAGATGCTGTTTATTATGTTGAGGAATTTCCCTTCTATTCCTATTTTGCTGAGAGTTTTTATCAGGAATGGGTATTGAACTTTATCAAATGCCTTTTCTGCATTGATTGAGATGATCATGTGATTCTTTCATTTTATTTATGTGGTGGATTACGTTGATTGATTTTCTAATGTTGAACCATCCTTGCATAACTGGTATGAATCCCACTTGGTCGTGGTATATTATTTTTTTGATATGATGCTGAATTCTATTGGCTAGAATTTCATTGAGAATTTTTGCATCTATATTCATGAGAGATATTGGTCTGTAATTTTCTTTTTTGTGGTGTCTTTGCCTGGCTTTGGTATCAGGGTTATGCTAGCTTCATAGAATGAATTTTGGAATATTCTTTCCTTTTCTATGTTCTGAAATAGAGTAGAACTGGTGTCAATTCTTCTCTGAGTGTTTAGTAGAACTCTCCAGTGAAGCCGTCCGGGCCAGGGGTTTTTTTGGTTGGGAGTTTTTCAATTACCTTTTCAATCTCTTCTCTTGTTATGGGTCTGTTCAGATTTTGTATCTCAGTTTGTGTTAGTTTAGGTAGGTAGTGTGTTTCTAGAAATTTATCCATTTCCTGTAGATTCTCAAGTTTGTCGGAGTACAATTTTTGACAGTATCTGAAATCTTGATTTAATGTAAATGTTTCTACTTCTATAGCCTCTTTATTCACCCAAAATATCTGAGAATCTCCAGCTAGGTAACCTTCTAAGCATTAGTCTCTTCCAAAACCCTCATATCTTCACACTCATCATCACATAGTCTTGTATATGCCTGTAAACCCACCCATGTATATACACACACTTGCATAAGGGACTTGCTGTTGTTGTTAGGTGCCATAAGGGACTATGAAGTAACAAATATTATGTTTTTTCCTTGAGAATGACATCAATGGCCTGAGCCTCTGGTATCCTAGGAATTTTCCCAGCCCACCTGGCAGTGACTGGCCTACCCTGATTTTCCATTGCCAACGAGTCGATTCCGACTCATAGAGATCCTATAGGACAAAATAGAACTGCCAAGGCTGTAATCTTTACGGAAGCAGACTGTTGCATCTTCCTCCTACAAGGCGGCTGGTGGGTTTGAACAGCTGAACTTTCAGTTAGCAGCTGAGCTCTTAACCACTGCGTCACCAGGGATCCTCTACCCTAATTTAGAGATGAGAAAAGGGATGGACAAAAGGATGGAAAGGGACCAGTAAGGGGACAGTATACCCAGGCAGTTAAGAAGTACCGCTTCTCAACCATTCAAGGAACTCCTGCCTTGCCAGGATGGAAGGAGTCACAAGAGAAGGAAGCCCTTCTCTACTTGATATCTCTTTCATTTGGCAATAAACAAGGATCTCATTTGGGCTTAAGGCCCTGCCTGCCTTGCTGCAATTCTAACTCCTTTCATTCCTTTCTCAGAAAAGCCTCCTCGTCGACAGTCAGATCATGCCACCTCAGAGCCAACTTGGATAACCATGGTAAAGCAGAGGCAGAAGACTTCCCAGGCTCACGTTCCTATGAAACAACTTAACACCAAGAAAGGAGATGGAGCCAAGGCTAAGACTAAGGAGACTCGATATGGGGTAGGATCTGGGGCAGCCTTGAAAACACTACAAAAACTTGCTGGAGTCACTGATTAAGCTTCCATTGGGAACTTTGTCAGGCATGCAGCTCCCTATCTCTTTGTGCATTAATCAAAGCAGGAGAAGTCTTCAGGGGGAAAAACCATGCTTGTACTTACACAGATATGCCCTGCCTTATGATCTTAAAGAGTCTGGTGAAAAGTAATGAACATGGGGAGATTTTGTAAACCAAATCCTATCCTAAATACTCCAGAGCAGGGTTCCATGAAATTAGTTGAGAAATAAGGTTGTTGTTGTTGTTGTTAGTTGCCCTTGAGTCAATTCTGACTCATAGGGACCCCATGTATGCAGAGTAGGACTGCTCCATAGGATTTACAAAGTTGTGACCTTTTGGAGTAAGTCATAAAACCCCCAAAGGTAACTTTGGGGTAAGATTTAGTGATTATCTTTATAGATATTTTATGCCTATAAATATGTATATGTATTTAAAAATATAAATGGAATCAAACTATACATACTATTTTTTTCATTTAACATTTCATTCTGGTTACATTTCCATATCATTACAAAATGATTTACCTTCATGGATTTGATGTCTGGATTCTTCATATTGATTTGGTTTTGTGTGGCACCTACCTGTAGGTTAAAAAAATGCTATGTGATAAACTATGCTAATGGTACCACATGTGGATCAGGGATGATGGTCTTACTTCCAATGTCCTATTTTCAATGTCTTTTGAAGTGTTGGAATGAGTCAAAACTGCAGAAAACTGACTCAAGAAAACATATCAAATTTACATATCAAGAGATATGTATAAGTTTCTATACTTTTAAGTGGTTACTGAGTTCATTGAGGGACCACCTGATGAACTGTTTAACTCTCTGTTTCAAAGATGTTTTATTTTTCATCATTAGCATTTATATGGGAGCAGGATCATACAAGTGCAAAGTCCACCTTGGTTAGATGTAGACCTTTATTAGGGTTCTGGAAGGAGGATTTGTATGAAGTTTTTATCAGGGGCAGATGCACTAGACCAGTTAATTTATTCCAGTTGTGGAAATTAATTTGAAAAGTCTAGACTGCATGATTTTGAAAAGACCTACGATTACATTGCTTTCTAACGCAAGGAGTGCTTCAAGTCAGATGTCCACAAGTTTCACTAAGTAGAAATCCTATGAAACTCACTTCAATGAATCGATACAATCTGTAACCTCCACATTCTTTTAGTTTGCTGTTAAGAGCTGGTAAAGTACTAGGAAAAAGGTTATTCTCAAATAATTCTCATGTTACCCTGTTTTGTATGTATGATTAGACAACCTTTTCTTTCAGGTCTGAAAGGTGGTAAATTTGAGCCAGCTTAGGTTTTGTGAATCTAAATTCTAAACCAAAGGGCTCTCAGTGTCATTTCTTTCATTTATCCATCTACCCATACATCCATGTATCCATCCATGTATCCATCCATCCATGTATCCATCCATCCATGCATGCATGCATGCATGCATCCAGCCAGCCAGCCAGACAGCCAGCCAGCGAGCCAGCCATCATCTATATCTTTACTCTTGACCACTGTTGAACTCATAGTACCCTGGATAGGGCTTGCACCTGTGGTCTTCTGAATAAGTAACTTGCTGTTTTCATGTTAGGACTTATAAGTTTTCTGTTTTCTTTGTTTTATTCAAGGGCGCTAAACCTGCAAATGAAAATCGACAAAAGGTTTTTGTTTCCAATGTCTATAGACAGGAGAAGATGGCACAGACAAAGCTACCTAAGTCTACCAAAGCAGGTAAAAACTCAGGCCCCCTACTCCCAAAAAATAATCCTGGCAGAATGTTGTGAAACTTGAAATTTCAAGCTCAGGCAATCCATGTCTCTTGCGCCCAATATCAGCAACCTGATTCTCTTGTGGCCCTTCAGTTAGATACAGATAGCAGCCTGTTTTAGGAAAATTCAATGATTATGACTAATATAAATCCAGTGTGTAACTCTCAGAGGGTCCACCAGTCTTTTACCCCACCTAAGGGAGCTATATAGGCACAGAACTATGATCACTTACTAAAATGTTCCTGTGGCTAGGTATGCAAGAGGAAAGTTCTAAGTTACTTTCCAGTTCACAGCAAAGCACTATTTTCTCACCTTTTATATTCCCAATGTAACTGTTAAAAATAACCTACTATAAAGGCCTGGAGTCCCTGGGTGGTACAAACAGTTAAGCACTTGGCTACTAACCAAAAAGGTTGGAGGTTCGAACCCACCCAGAAGCACCTCAGAAGAAAGGCCTGGCAATCTGATTTTGAAAGGTCATAACCACTGAAATCCCTATGGAGTACAGTTCTACTCTGAAACACATGAGGTCACCATGAGTCTGAATTGACTCAATAGCAACTAGTTTATAATGGCCTAGTGGTATTGAATTGAACCTGTTTTTGACAAAATGCAAATGTCTTTAACTATTTGAGAGACTTGTTTCAGCCCCTCTGTAGTCTGAACAGGGATGTGAGAGGTGGGGAAATAGTGACTGCTGAAAAAACACTGTGCTGGGATATAATAGAATGTGGTCTCATTAGTAGGGCATGTATGCTAGAGGTTTTTTTTTTTTTTTTCAGCTGGAGCAGGGGGAGGGAAAGATGGACTTATATTGAACCATCCTTGTCCTTTCCCTTCAGGGCTTTGAACCAGTTTGTTCCAGTTCAAATCCCAGTTGAGAATTTGCATTTCTAACAAGTTTCCAGGAAGTTATACATAAAAATCACACAGGGATCTTGTTAAAATGTAGATTCTGATTCAGTATATCTGGAGTGGAAATGCAAATTCTCAGCAGGGAAAGAAATAGTTCAAAGCCCTGTCTCCTTTAATCTCCCTCTTGAAGAAATTAGACTGGGAATTTGAGAACCCATTGCCTGGCTGTGAAATAGCAGCACCTGACCTGCTCATTGCTATTAATGGCCTCATAGGTACTATACTCTTGTGGAGTGGTTCACAACACTTGCTGTGCATTAGAATCACCTGGTGAGCTTTTTAAAGCTTAAAAGTGGTCCTGGCTCCATCCCTAGAGAGTCTAATTCAGTTGATTCAGGAAATGGCCTGGGCATTGGTATTTTTTTAAGTGCCCTAGGTGATTCTAATATGTAGACAGGATGGAGAACCACTGGTTGAGTCTAAGCCACTGAGTCAATCAATCATAAAGCATGATGGAGGAGGGAGTGGAATTAGGGGTAGGAAGATGGTAGTCTTCTTGGCTAGGGTAGTTGGTACAATGTTGTTTAGCATAGATTTTTACTCTGTGGATCTACTAAATCATCAGTCATTTCACAGGATGTCGTAGATTGGCAAAATACAGATAACCTTACCTTATTTGAAATTTTAAAAACTGAACAGATACCATACAATATCTTTCCTTTCTTGTCTCATTTCAAAAGTGTAAGACATGACAGTCTGAAAATAATGTCCCAAAGATTGGCAGTTACAGCTGTAGGAATTAGCTCTTAGGCCTTGTCATGTCCAGGATCCTGTAGCCATGTTGTTGTTGCTGCATGACGTTGAGTCGATTCCAACTCATAGTGACCATATATGACAGAGTAGAACTGCCCCATAGGGTTTCCTAGGCTGTAATCTTTACGGGAGCAGATGGCCAGGTCTTTTCTCCGTGGAGCCACTGGTGGGTTCGAACCACTGAACTTTTCAGTTCACAGCCGAATGCTTAACCATTGTGCCACCAGGGCTCCTTCCTGTGGCCGTAGCCATGTTGATTACCTTCCTTTGACATGCTGATACTGCCTTTGACATTGCCCATGCACTGACTTCTAGAAGCCTGGCACTGAAGGGAGCAGGAGTTGGAAAGCATTAAGAGCAGGGGGATCAGAGGAAACCTAAAAGATGGAAAAATGTGATTGCATCCCATAAACAACATACCCCAGTATCTCTGGGGCTTCTTATTGTTTGTGTGTTATTTGCTGTGGTTTCAGTTGAAGATCAGAAGATGGTTCAAGTGCCTGCCATGGAAAAAGAAATCAAAAGATCTGCAACTCTGCCAGCAGTGCTCCAAGAGCCCGCTGAGCCGGCTGAACCAGTTTGGTTCTCCCTGGCCAAGAAGAAAGCCAAAGCATGGAGCCATATAGCAGAAATCATGCAATAAATAGCTCATGGGTTGAGCGTCAGCATTTTAAATGATAATTACCAATAGCTGTATTAATTCCATGTAGTGGTTTCTTGACTGCGATGATTTTTAATTTAGCAAAAGAGCCTTAGAAATGAGAATTAAAGCTTATAATTATTTGAATGACATAAATGCCACGAATGCCTAACCTTCAGTACAGTCACTGCCAGCATCAGGAAACCCAGCATTTCCTCTCTAAAAAATATGGAAAATCTTTGCACTGCTGTAGAATTACAAAATCTTTAACATTGAACAATGTGCTTTGGAAGGAAGAAAGCAAAAACATTTTGTGGGAGCAGCTAAGAGGTTGTCATTTCCCTTAACCAAATAAAGTATTTCTACTGGAAAAATCCAGATGATTTGGCCCAAGGATTGGATTTTAGGCTTCATAAGCCAAGTTAAATGCTTCAATTCTTTGGTAGCTGCTCCCAGTTTTATAAAGGTTCCCAGAATAGGTGGTGGAAGTGAAAATTCTGGGTCTCCGAGAAAAATTTTGCACGGCCAGTCCCCCAGTTACACTACCTTTGGAAACATCTTCCCTGTATCCCTGGGGAGAGGGGCAATGCCTGCAACTCAGGTGACAGTAACACACAGAGCACTTATATAGAGCTGTCCCTTTGCATATGCCCCAGGCCAACCTGCCCCAGGCCTGGCCACAGTGAGAGCCTCCCAATGATGTTAATACTCTGGATCATTAGTCCATCAGTGTTTGGCCTTTTGCCCCAATGCCACTGAGACCCTCTCCAATTGCTCAGTAATATACTGCCCGTCATACATATCCTGTTGTTTAAGCACTTAATACCCTCTCAAAACTCAACATTGTACACATGCCAAAAGCTGTACTTGCAATCTCAAGCAGATGGCAAGCTCACCACCATGAAGGAAGCCTGCGGCCCCTGGAGAGCTTCCTTCCCCTCTGGCTCCAGCCTCAAGTTGGAGAATGCCCTGTAACCCTGCTTCTAGTCCCTTCCCCTCAGCAGCCTCTGCAGCCCAAGGTTTTAGCCCAAAGCAAGACTGCAATCCCAAAGCCATAGAGCAATTGACTTTCTGCCAACTGGAAGCCTTGAGTGATTAAATCAGCATCTCCCACCCTCATTCCTAGAGGCACACACCTCAAAAGTTACTAAGATGGATAGCCTTCACCTCCCCAGGGAACCACACACCCCAGCCCTAGAAAGAAGGAAGCCAAAAAAGGGAGAGTGGGAGAGGAAGAGTCAGGAGGAGAGTGATGGTCAGCTGTGAGGGGAGGGGGCAAGCAGGCCAGCAAGAATTGACTCCTCCCTTCCCACCCTGTCCTCAAGTTTTTTCTTTTGTAGCACCACCTTTATGAAAAACTCATAGGCAGAGTAGTGAAGACATAGGTACCTTTACCACAGAGTCAGTTTGTTACTTGGCAGATCTCCATGAGGCAAACCGCCCTAGATATTCATGCAGGTTCACCAGAAGTTAGTTAAATCTGCCTGTCCATCTCCTTTCCCTTTATTCCATCCCCCAGACACACCAAACACTAAGGGAGAGCGCTCTTCAGCCGCAGCGCAGTGTTTCTAGGGTATTGCTCTGGCCCTGGGTGCGTGGCGCCACTGAACAGTTTCTATTAACCCTGTACGCCCGGCGTCCTTCCTCAAGCACGGTAATGTGTTAATTAAAAGATTAACGAGTTTGACTTGTGTTTTTGAGCTGATATTAAAGTTATCTGAAAGAGTGGTGTCAGGTGTTTGGACGGGTGAGATTTCAGTGCTTGCCATAGGCGCCATTTTCTGTAGATGCGCCATTTTCTGTAGATACGCCACTGGCCGTAACAGGTTAATAGAACCGCTCAGTGGCACCAAGCGCCCAGGGCCGGTGCAATACCTGCCATAACCTAGTTATGCCCCTGGTGGAATGTAAACCTAGCTCATTTTCTTAGGAGACCCAGAAGTGACTTCTTAGTTATCACTGTGTCTGCCTCTGTCACCTCGGAGCTACTTTGCTTAAACAGAAATGCACGCCTGAACATCTACCTGTGCTTTTAAATTCTGAGTGGAGCGGCTGCCCCATGCAAAAACCCAGAGAGCAAGTTAGGTATCAGAACTAATTTAAACCCTTGATGCTTTGTTTTGCTGATGCTGGTATGTAACACTATAAACTACATGCTGGACTTTGTATTTTCGTTATAAAATCTCTTTTTCCCGATACTGTATCTTTGCCTTTTTGATAATTGCAAGGTTTTTGTTGATTGGATTTTACTTCTTTTGCGTTCCCATAGCGAACAGTTCATTTGTAGATGTGCTTTACCCAGGTAACCCTGGTAGAGTAGCTGTTACACCTCCCTCCCCCCTGTTCTCAGAGTGGACCACTACTGGGTTATTCTCACTCTGGGAACTCCCCATTAACATTTTTTTTCCCACAGTAACAACAAAACAGTTTTAAAATGAAGAGGTTAAGTTTTATTCTTTAATGCCTAGAGGCACATTCTGATCAGTTTTCAGCTTCTTTGTAGTTTCTGTGATTTTTGCTGTATGCGAAACAAATAAACACAATAAAATCTTTTCCGTAGCCTGTCTCAGTCTGTAACACTGGGAGGGAAATCAAATAGACTATTGCTAACTCAGTCCTGAGGGTTGTCAGAGAAGCAGAATGTTCTTAAGAGGAGTTGTGCTGACCCTAACTGGCCTCCATCCACGCAGGTGTGCTTTATCAAGCTGATGGCCTCCTGGTGGGAGTTTGTATGGGGAGGCGTGTTCTTGAAGAGAAGGTTTTCATGCGTATAAATATCTGGGAGCAAAGAAAGAGACCACTGGGAAGGGAGTGCAGTTGGGGGTGTGCAGAGAGGGCAAGACGGCTGGTACTCCAGCCTGGCCCAGAGACTAGGTCCAAGCCCTAGAGCAAGATGGGCCACTGGAACCAGCCATTTTCAGAAGCCAGGTGCCACACTGGGCTCAGATAACAAAATGTAACACGGAGTGACGAAGGGGAGGGTGTGATAGACCAGAAATTTAACCTGGCCGCGTATAACATTCTAACACTTGCAGGGTTCAGGCCAAGAGTTCAGCTGGGAGCTCACATGTCATATGTGAAATGTTTAAATCAACTGATAAACCATTAAATAAGTGATATCTCCTTCCATGACAAATGTACCTTCATAACGACCTGAAAGGCCAGGCTGGGATTTATAATTCTTGTACTCCTCTAAGTCCTGCTCCAACGGTACGGTAGAGCTGCTTCTTGCTCCTCCCTAATCCCTCCCCACTGTTTCCCCCCAATACAGCCGCCCCTTAGGCCTGAAAGAACACAGTGCAGTCAAATCTCCCAAGGACAGACCCTGGGAAAAGCACGCAGGCCCTGGAAGCAGGCTTGGGGCTGTTCAGAGGCACCTGGAGCATGGCCTACTCAGGGCACAGCCCTTGTTGTTCCCATGGTCTTGGCTCCTGGCTCTGTGAGGAGTATGACTGGAAGAGGGCCAAAGCAGGGTCTCTGAAGTATAGAGCTCAGGACAGGGCTTTTGCCTGGGTCTAAAAGCAATACTATATTAACTAGTACGGCATAAACACTAACAAATCAGAACCAGTTTGAAGCTCCTCAAATCACACTGTGGATAACTGTCTACTTGCCCTGCCCTTTCAGTTTAAGTAACGGTGATAAGGGGCCCTGTGCCTTTTGTCTCACAATGTGACTCTAGCCATAAGGCATACTAATACATTTTAAATTATCAACACTGGGGACAAAAAAGGCGGGGGGGGGGCTGCAGAAGCATTAATTTTACTTCACTTTAATAGACATTAATTGAGAACCCACTAAATAGAAAATTCAGTGCCTAGGGATATGGGAAAGAAAGATAAAACCCTTTAAGGTCCCAACCATTCAGAAGTTCACAATCCAAGAGATGGTGAGGTGGGGAAAGTACTCATATATAAGTAATGCACAAATATTTGTACACAAATGTTCATAGCAGCACTATTACAATAGCCAAAAGGTGGAAACAATCCAAATGTCCATCAACTGATGTACGGAGAAACAAATTGTGGTGTGTGTATATATATATATATATATACACACACACATACCCAACCAAACCCACTGCTGTGGGTTCTGACTCATAGCGACCCTACAGGACAGAGTAGAACTGCCCTGTCTTAGTTATCTAGTGCTGCAGTAACAGAAATACCACAAGTGCGTGGCTTTAACAAAGAGAAGTTTATTTTCTTACAGTAAAGTAGGCTAAAAGTCCAAATTCAGGGCATCAGCTCCAGGGGAAGGCTTTCTCTCTCTGTCGGCTCTGCAGGAAGGTCCTTCTCATCAATCTTCCCCTGGTTGAGGAGCTTCTCAGCACCAGGACCCCGAGTCCCGAGTCTAAAGGACGCACTATTCTCCTGGCCCTTGTTTCTTGGTGGTATGAGGTTCCCAACTCTCTGCTCACTTCCCTTTCCTTTTTATCTCTTGAGAGAGAAAAGGTGGTGCAGGCCACACCCCAGGGAAACTCCCTTTACATTGAATCAGGGATGTGACCTGAGCAAGGGTGTTTACATCCCACCCTAATCCTCTTTAACATAATCTAATCCTGCCTCATTAACCACAGGCAGAGATTAGGATTTACAACACAGGAAAATTATTATGCTACATTTGTATGCATCTCTCATAGGCATGCTTTTTACTCCATATATATGTATCCACAATCAATAGATGGTGATCATTTGTATGTTTTCTAGACTTCAGATACATGGTATCACAATGTTTGTATCCTTCTGGAGCCAGCTTTTCCCCTTTTGCATTTTTCTGCTGCCATAACCCAGTCTTTGCCCTCAGGGTCTCAGCCCCCTGTGAGTTGTGGTCGCCTCCCCAGTCCAGCCTTTGCAGTCCTGTTTATCTTCAACAGTGCCAAGCCAGTGAATCAAGGCTGGTCCTACCATAGGTGAGTCTCAGCTTCTTGGTCTGTTCTTCTAAACCAGTGGTTCTCAAACCTTGCACTGGTTCTCAAACCTTGCACATCAGAAACCCCTGAAACCCGTTGCCCTCAGAGTCAATTTCTACTTATAGTGACCCTATAGAGGACGGAGTAGAACTGCTCCATAGGGTTTCCAAGGCTGTAATCTTTATGGAGGTAGACTGCTACATCTTTCTCCTGTGGAGCGGCTGGTGGGTCTCAACCACCAGCCGTTCAGTTAGCAGCCTAGTGCTTAACCACTGTACCACCAGGGCTTCTTGGATCCCCTGAAGGGCTTCTTAAAACAGATTGCTGGACCCTACCCCAGAGTTTCTGATTCAGTGGGTCTTGGGTGGAGCCTGAAAATGTACATTTCTAACAAGTTCCCAGGTAATGCTGATTGTTGCTATTTTGAGGACCACACTTTGAGAACCACTACTCCAACTCAAAGCCTAGGTCCAGGCTCAACAGCACCATATGGCCTGCAGGCAAGCTAGGTCATCCATAAGATTTCCTTCCAAACACGCTCTAGAGCAGCACTGTCCAATACACATATAATGTGAATCACATGTATAATTTAAAATTTTCTAGTAGCCACATTAAAAACGTAAAAAGAGACTGGTAAAATTAATTTTATACTATATTTTCTGTAACTCAATAAGTTATTTCAACATATAATCAGGATAAAAATTGTGAGTTTTTTTTTACACTTATAATACATCTCAAATGGAACTAGTCACATTTCAAGTGCTCAGTAGCCACACATGGACAGCACAGATCTAAAGGCTAGAACTCCATCTCTCTTTACAAAGATTGTTTTAAACTTGACATTTTAATTTATTTGGGGCTGAAATAAAATAATTTAAAAGAGGCTTGCGAAATGGTAGAAAGTGTCTTTTTCAATGAAGATAAGGTGGGCCAAAGAAAAGAGAGGTAAAAGAGATTTGAGTCAGGATTATTTATCTAAAACAAAAAACTGCTCATATTTCAGCTTATTCCTTTAAAACAAACCTTTATTTTAAACTTGAACAAATGCTGCCAAACATATCTGTAAAGGTAAGAGAAAAGTCAGATGTCACTGGATATCACTTTCGGGGTGATGAACTTTGTATTAAAATCAGTGTTGATAAAATTCCCTTGGGCTTCAGGAAAATGAAAAAAACTTAAAAACAGTGAAGAATGGATTCAAGCTTCTTCGTCCTTTGATTTCTATTCGTATCAACTGCAGGATAAAATGAAAGAAAATTAACAATTATACAACATTAACTAGCACCTGTGACTTCCTATATCTAAGAAAACAGCCCTATGCATGTCTGCTGCATCTGTGTGCTGTATCTCAACAAGGAGAGAAGACGAACACCCTTTCCTCTTGTAACTTGCACCCTTGGGTATCAGGGTGCTTGTGCATCCCATGGCTTCAGTCACCATCATATACCAGCCTCATCTCTCTCTTGCCCAACACCATAAATGCTTGTTTTGTTGTTGTTGCTTGCTTTTTTCTTGAGAGACCATTCTGGGATAGAAATAAACCTCTCCTTAAAAACCTGTGCTGGTTCTACCAACGATACTCCCTCACCCTCCGAGACCCCCAGTTCCCACAACTATTGTATGGGAAAGAGGCTCTTATTATGAAACCCACAGCTGTGAAAATGCAAAAAGAAAGAAAAATGTTAATCATTTAAATATACACAAAGACATCCCTTAAGATTTAATGACCAATTCAGCGATAAACAATAATCGTACTATGACTCTTTCCTTTTGACTGTCACATAAAACATGAAAATCTAAAACTGAACAAATATTTAGATATTAATCATTAAATGTGGTCCTACTTAAAATTTTTAACTTTTTGCTATTTGTTAGTCACCTTCTAAAAGGCACCGTCTCCTTGTTAGTATACCCAAATCATTGCGGTCGAGTCGATTCCAACTCATAGCGCCGCTAGAGGACAGAGTAGAACTGCCCCCTAGGGTTTCCAAGGAGCACCTGGTGGATTCCAAGTGCCAATCTTTTGGTTAGTAGCCGAGCTCTTAACCACTACGCTACCAGGGCTCCACTAGTTAGTATGTTGTTGTTGCTGCTGTTTTTAGGTGCCATCGAGTCAGTTCCGACTCACAGCGACCCTATAGGGCAGGGCAGAACTGCCCCATAGGATTTCCAAGGAGCGGCTGGCGGATTTGAACTGCCGACCTTTTGGTTAGCAGCTGAGCGCTTAACCACTGCACCACCAAGGCTCCCTAGTTAGTATAGGAGACTGCATTTCCATGGCCAAGAGACGAAGGCCCAGGTAACGCATGGCCCAGCTGCTTTAGCTGCTTCTTCTGATAACCGTTTTCTAAACAAAAGTGGTCTCCATTACTAGAGCTGATACATTTACCACCTGTTAGTAGTCTCACAGGTGGCGGACAAAGGACATCACAAGGACAAACAAGTAGCCATGAAGCATATTTCAGACATAGTACATTTTATATTATTAGGGACATGAGTATTCTATTAACATTCTAAGTAAGTTAAACTGAATTTTAAAACTTATTTTAAACAAACTTTTTATTTAATTTACTGGGAGAATTAAAAAATAAAGGTCTCACTAACCAGTAAATACCAGGAATGGTTGGGTGATATTCAAGGCTACCTGGATTCAAAGCTACTATAAACCCACACAAACCCACTGTCGGCGAGTTGATTCCGACTCATAGCGACCCTACAGCACAGAGTAGAACTGCCCCATAGGCTGTAATCTTTATGGAAGCAGACTGCCACATCTTCTGCCTGTGGAGCGGCTGGTGGGTTTGAACCGCCAACCTTTCGGTTAGCAGCCGAGCGCTTAACCACTGCGCCACCAGGGCTCCTTAAAGCTACCACAGATACCTGTATTTTCCCGGCCTTCCTTCTGCTGGGTCCAGATCCTTTTTGGGTTCTTGTTCTTCATTTTTGTTCTCCTTTTCCTCCTCTGCTTCTTTCTCTTTCTCACCTCCTGCTTTTTGGGCCTCTTCATCAGAGTTTTCATGCTGATATTGAGTTGCTTCTTTAGTGAAAAATAATACAGATTTTGGAACCAGGTATTCATAGAAAAAATATTCCAATTCATAACCAGTAGTGACATCACCTTCCTACTGGTTGACACAGCACTTCCATGGCCCTCACATTTCTGCTGCTTGATAGTTTTCACAGTGACATTATTTCCTTCTTTCCAGAAAATTTCACACCCTATGCTGCTGAGTATTTCTGGCCCTTTGGAGAAGAAAGGATCAGAACTATTGGGGTCTGACTGCATTTTGTATGTTTTGGTTAGATTTTGTTGGGAAAATATTCATTTGCCTCAAAGACCAATTTTATGGTGAAGCTCACAGTTCCTCAACCCCCCGAATATTTAATTTTTACCAAGTGCTCTCATATCAGTTCATCATTTTTTGGGATCAACTTCCTAAAAATCTATTTTTAAAAGCCGTCCACCAAAAATGAGGTATACCACGTGTTTCCGCTTTTCCTTCAGGCTTTCCTGCCACTTCTTCCCAAGCTCCCTCCTGCACACCTACCTCCCACTGACATTCCTTTCATAAATGGCACCGATAACCTCAGATCTCGTGTCAGAACTGGTGGAGGACTTTATGTAAAGGTCGCTGTAGGACTGGGCTTCTATTTGGGCACTTTTGGCCTGACTTGGGTTGAGGCGCCACCCCAGCATTCCCCACCCAAGGGAAGCGCTGCCATGGGCAGCAGGTGACCCTGTGGTGCCACCAGTACACGTGCAGAGATGCTGCAGAGAGCGTGAAGGACGCGGCCTCCACTCGGTCGCAGGCCCCAGTGCTCACAGCCCCTCCTGATCAGCGGCTCACAGCTCTGCAGCCCCACCACCCATCCTCACCCTGTGGAGCCGCAGCCTTGTCTGCCGGCTCCCCAGGTTCCGGGGCTGCAGCCCCGTCCGGGGGCTCCATGGGTTCCCTGGGCTCCGGGGCTGCGGCCTCGTCCGGGGGCTCCGTGGGCTCCGGGGCTTCGGCCTGGGCCGAGGGCTCCACGGGCTCCGGGGCTGCAGCCTCGTTCGGGGGCTCCGTGGGCTCCGGGGCTGCGGCCTCGTCCGGAGGCTCCACGGGCTCCAGGGCTGCGGCCTCGTCCCGGGGCTCCACAGGCTCCGGGGCTGCAGCCTCGTTCGGGGGCTCCACGGGCTCCAGGGCTGCGGCCTCGTCCGGGGGCTCCGTGGGCTCCGGGGCTTCGGCCTGGTCCGGGGGCTCCACGGGCTCCGGCGCTGCATCCTCGTTCGGGGACTCCACGGGCTCCGGGGCTGCAGCCTCGTTCGGGGGCTCCGTGGGCTCCGGGACTGCGACGTGGCCCGGGGGCTCCATGGTCTCCGGGGCTGTGGCCTGGTCCAGGGGCTCCACGGGCTCCGGGTCTGCGGCTTCCTCCGGGGACTCTGGGGCCGCGGCCTCGTCAGCGGGCTCTGGGGCTGCAGCCTGCTCCGCGGGCTTCTTGGGCTCCGGGGCTGCAGCCTGGTCGACGGGCTCCCCGGCTGCCATGGCGCCCCCGTGGGCAGGCAGTGGCAGCGCGGGCGGCAGCGGGCAGGAGCGGTGGGGAGGGCGGTGGCACACCACCACGCGCCCGCCGCCGCGGGACCGGATGAGGACGTGGTCGTTGTAGGAGATGTGGCGCAGCAGCAAGTAGATCAGGTCCAGGAACACCCCGCGGAAGCCCGTCATGGGGAACTGGTGCGCGTCCACCATCTGGCCCTGGCCACCCTCGTGGCCCTCCTCATCCTCGTCTGCCGGCCCGATGTCCGAGTCCTCCTCGGCGCTCGCGCCCGCCTGGGCCCCGGCGAGGGCCCCCTCTGGCCTGGCCTGCTCCTGCTCTGCCCGAGGGGTGCCCCCCTGCTGCTGCTCGGCCCGAGGGGCACCTCCCTGGTACTGCTCAACCTGAGAGGCGCCGATCCCTGGCCCGCTCTGCTCCTGCTCAGCCCGTGGGGCCCCCACCTGCTCCTGCTCCTGCTCGGCTGGAGGGGCACCCGCTCCTACCTCCCCAGCCACCAGTGCCGCCAGGCCTTCGACAGGCCCGGGGTCGCCGACCACCCCATCGTCATTTCCCACCGCACCCACTAGGCCCTTCTGGCTACCTGGGGCCAGGTGTTGCTCCTCAGTGGCGGACATGGCACCAGGCAGTACCTCAACCAGGCGGTGACCCGGCTGTGGCGACGACGGCAAAGATGGCGGCCAACACCGAGGTGGCTGCCCCTGAAGCGAGGTCGTCCACAGTGGTGGCTAAGGAGAGGCAGAGCAGGCGATGGAGGTAGCCCCTGAGGGGACAACAGTCTATGTGGGCGCCTGAAGCGGCGACGGGAAGGGCAGGGGGCTAACCCCAGAAGCCGCCACCAAGGCTGCCCTTCAGCTGGCGGTGGGCAAGGCGGGAAAGAGGCCACTGGGCAGGCGACAGGGGGCAGGGCCAGGAAGGGCCAGCAAAGCCCACCCCTTGTTGCAAGCTCTAAGTTCATTTGCTGACAATCAAGGATTGACATGCCCTGCACCCAATGAACGATCAAGAATCTCATCTGCCCTGGCTAAGAATCGCTTAGATTTTCCTTGATGACTCAGGGTCTTGGATTACCCTTTAGGCCAAATAAGTCCTGCCCTTTTAATTTTGCAATTAAACCACTAGTAATCTGGAGTGAAGAAACTTTTTCTGTAAAGGGCAGAGAGGAAACATTTTAGGCTTGGTGGGCCCAGAGGCAAAATTGAGGCCATTATGGAGATACTTAGATAACAGGGGAAAACAAATTTCTACGATTTTTTATTGATGAAACTCAAAATATAATAATAAGTGAATATGATTTTTAATAATATAGGTCTACTAATGAGAAGAAAGGAATTCTTTTGGGGGAGAGATAACATTTTGCTTAATAGGGGTTCAGAGTTAATGTAGTTCATCTTCGAAAACATCTTTTGACACACATAGGCACTTCTGATAACACTTAACAATAATTTTAATTAACATGTTCATCTCTTGCAGGGCATTTATAGAATTTCATTAGATTCTTCTCTTGGTATTTACCTTTTAGCATGTCATTACAATGGCAGATTAACCACTTTCAACTGAAGTTTAGGTGGAAGCTCAATTGAACAGTTAAGTGGTTTTGAAATACGGAATCTTTTTGCATTTGCAAAAAAAACAAAACCAAACCCATTGCCCTCCAGTCGATTCCGACTCACAGTGACCCTGTACGACAGAGTAGAACTGCCCTATAGGGTTTCCAAGGCTGTAATCTTTATGGAAGCAGACTGTCAAGTCTTTCTCCCGAGGAGTGCCTGGTAGGTTCAAATGAATCTTTGGGTTAGCAGCCCAGCACATAGAGGTAAAAAAAAAAAAAAAAAAACAAAACGCTGCTGGAACTGTAGATTTACCTTGGAGAATATATCTATTGAGAATTTGTGAGAGAATGGAGATCTCACTTCTTGCTTTAACTATTTTTTTCATAATTTTTTCCCCATACAAAAATTTATACATACGTTGTTACGTGACTCTAATTGCTCTCCCCATACTGTGACAGCACACGCCTCTTTTCCACCCCTGACTCCTCATGTCCATTCAACCAGCTCCTAACCCCCTCTGCCTTCCCATATCACCTCTGGGCTGATAGAGAATCCAGGGGCCATGTCCTCCTTGGTCCCTCCAGTCTCAGTCAGACCATTAAGCCTTGTCTTTTTACTAGAATTTGAGTTCTGCACCCCACTTTTCTCCTGCTCCATCAGGAACTCTCTGTTGTGTTCCCTGTCAGGGCGGTCATTGGTGGTAGCCCTGCACCATCTAGTTCTTCTGGTCTCAGGCTAATGAAGTCTCTGGTTTATGTGGCCCTTTCTGTCTCTTGGGCTAATACTTTCCTTGTGTCTTTGGTGTTCTTCATTCTCCTTTACTCCAGGTGGTGGGGACTAATTGATGCATCTTAGATGGCCGCTTGCAAGGTTTTAAGACCCCAGATGCCACTCACCAAAGTAGGATGCAGAACATTTTCTTAATAAGCTTTGTTATGCCAATTGACCTAGATGTCCCCTGAAAGCATGGTCCCCAGACCCCTACCCCTGCTGCTCTGTCCCTCAAAGTGTTTGATTGTATTCAGGAAACTTCTTAGCTTTGGTTTAGTCCAGTTGTGCTGCCTTCCCCTGTAGTGTGTGCTGTCCTTCCCTTCACCTAAGAGAATTCTTATCTACGATCTAGTTAGTAAATAACCCTCACCCTCCCTCCCCACCCTCATAACCATCAAAGAATGTTTTCTTGACTTCTGGCAACATGGCGCTCTAGGCAGAAGCACCACGCCGTCCCTTCACGGCAAAGATCCAAAAAACTAAGCCAAACAGAGAAAACAACAAATGAAAGGATAAAGAACTCAGCCAAGCACCAAATGGAGTGAGAAAATGACAGAGAATGGAGATCGAGGAGAGATGCATGCAGAGGTCCCCTATCAGCTAACGCAGCACGGATCCGCCATCTTGGACTCCTATCGGAGACCAGCGAACAGGGGGTACGAGAAAGCAGCTTCACAGAGCTTCCAGCAGGAGACAGAAAAACCGGTAAAGAGCAATATATGCTTTCCCACCCCCACCCTTCTTCACCCCCACTTGGGCTCCTCTGCTTCCTGTGGCCACAGTCTTTTGGCTGGGAAGCACCGGCTGCTTGAATTCCACGACCCACACTGGCCGACTCTCTGAGTGCCATTTGTTGGCTGCTGATGTTGCTTTTTTCTGCTTCTTTTGAATTCTTCCTTACCTCTCACCACCTCCCCCTCCTTTCGCTCAAATACCTGGCTCCAGGCACCATCTCTGCTTTTTCCTAAGGGGCTGCGGAGCTCCGTTCGAGTGTGGAACTGCTTCCCTGTCTGTGCTGTCACGCTGGTGGGATCCCGGGGCTTTTTTTTGTTTGCTTGTTTTGAATGATTTCTTTGTTTTCTTTTTCTTTTCTCAAGTTGGGAGCCCGTTATGGCCGGGCAGTGCCATGCAGCTTGGGACCTACCCACTCAGCTTGCACAGATGCGCAAAGGGATCCCTGAGAGCATTTCTTTTTCCCTGTTTTTTTCCTCCCTATTTTGGGGGGGGGCTTTTCTTGTTCTTTTTTTTATTTGTTTTGTTTTCTTTTCCCTCTTTTTCGCATTTTCTCTTTCTTCACTACTCAGTTTCTCGTCTCTCTATCCCTTCCTTCTCTTCCTGTCCCCTGAATACCTGTGCTGAATACCTCAATGCATTCTAGCCAGACTGTACTTCAACACCTGGGAACAACTTCCCCAGACCTTGTAGCCACACCAGTGGGATCCCTGGGAGCTTTGCTCTTCTTTTTTCTTTCTAATTTTTATTTATTCATTCTTTTCTTTTTTTTCCCCTTCTTCTTCCCCCTCTTTTTTTCCCCATTTCATAGTCTCTCATCACTGCACTCCAACCACAAACTCCCTTAGCACTCTTTTTAGTTTGTTTGTATGTTTTTGGCTCCTGTTCCTCTCTTCTCTCTCTCATACCCATATTAGCTCCACACGTCACAATCTCCCCCCTTAATCCTGCCTACCTGCACCGTGTGCTTAACATCACACCACCAAGCAGCACAGGCACGGCCTACCAGAACCTGCCCTGCACTGATTACTGACCCGCCCTGGTGGCTGTAGTAAGTGCCACAAGTAACCAATCTTAGCAACTCCTCTTCAGCTAGACTTGCCCTGCTGTACCATATCTGAGGAACTGACCCTGCCGATTGGAGAAGGAGGCAAAAAGTATCGTGCCTACAGATGAGCAAACAACAAAGAACACACAGCCTGCCTGCTCAGACAGAGCCAAATAAAAAAAAGAATGAAACAAACAAATCTACAATCAATAAATGAGAAAAATAACTACTGAATGCCCCGAAGACAGCAGACAATATCAAAACATTTACCAAAACAGGACAGGATGGTTCCAGTACGTGTCCAAAATAAAACACCAGATGGCTTTCCAGTGGAACAAAAGGCACTAGAACTACCTGATAGGGAATTCAAATCTCTAATATTCAGAATTATCCAAGAGTTGAAGCAAAAAGCAGACAAAAATGAGGAAAAAATAGACAAAATTCATGGAAAAGACAGACACATTCACGGAAAATACAGACAAAAAATGGAAGAACTCAGGAAAATAATGCAGGAACAAAATACCAAAATAAATTCAAAACTAGAAATTATGCAAAAACAATTAGAAGTCCAAAAGGGAAACAACAAGATTTCAGAAATGGACAGTTTCATAGAAGGGCTGAGGAGCAGATTTGAAGCAGTGGAAGACAGGATCAGTGGAATTGAAGATAAACACCTGGATACAACACTGTTTGAGGAAAACTCAGAAAAAAGAACAAAGAAAAATGTAGAAACCCTGAGAAATATGTGGGATACAATCAAAAGCAAAAAAATGTGAGTGATCGGAGTACCAGAACAGGGGGAGAAAATGGAAAACACAGAGAGGATCATTGAAGAACTGCTGACAGAAAACTTCTCCAGTATCATGAAAGATGAAAAGCTGGCCATCCAAGAAGCTCAAAGAACCCTATATAGGATAGACCCCAAGAGAAAATCACCAAGGCATATCATAATCACACTCGCCAAAACCCAAGTCAAACAAAGAATCCTGAGAGCAGCTCATGAAAAACAAGAAGTCACATACGGAGGAGAAACAATAAGACTAAGCTCAGATTATTCAGCAGAAACCATGCAGGCAAGAAGGCAATGGGAT
>NW_004444004.1:13243270-13256489 GCF_000243295.1 Trichechus manatus latirostris | reverse complement strand
TGTCTTTTGTTTTATTTATGTGATGGATTACATTGATTGTTTTTCTAATGTTGAACAATCCCTGCATATCTGGTATAAATCCCACTTGATCATGGTGAATTATTTTTTTTATATATTGCTGAATTCTATTGGCTAGAATTTTGTTGAGGATTTTTGTGTCACTATTCATGAGGGATATTTGTCTGTAATTTTCTTTTTTTGTGGTGTCTTTACCTGGTTTTGGTATCAGGGTTATGCTGGCTTCATACAATGAGTTTGGGAGTATTCCATCTTCTTCTATGCTCCAAAATACCTTTAGCAGGAGTGGTGTTAACTCTTCTCTGACAGTTTTGTAGAATTCTCCAGTGAAGCCATCTGGGCCAGGGCTTTTTTTTTTATGGGAGTTTTTTAATTGCCTTTTCAATCTCTTCTTTTGTTATGGGTTTATTTAGTTGTTTTACCTCTGTTTGTGTTAATTTAGGTAGGTAATGAGTTTCTAGAAATTTGTCCATTTCCTTTAGGTTTTCAAATTTGTTAGAGTACAATTTTTCATATATTCTGTTATGATTCTTTTAATTTCAGTTGGGTCTGTTGTGATAGCACCAATCTCATTTGTTATACAGGTTATCTGCTTCCTCTCCTGTTTTTCTTTTGTCAGTTTGGCCAGTGGTTTATCAATTTTGTTGATCTTTTCAAAAACCAGATTTTGGTTTTGTTAACTCTTTCAATTGTTTTTCTATTCTCTATTTCATTTAATTCTGCTCCAATTCTTATTATTTCCTTTCTCCTGGCACCTGAGGGCTTCTTTTGCTGCTCTCTTTCTGCTGGTTCCAGTTGTAGGGTTAATGTTTTGATTATGGCCCTTTCTTCTTTTGGGTGTGTGCATTTATTGCTATAAACTGACCTCTGAGCACTGCTTTTGCTGTGTCCCAAAGGCTCTGGTAGGATGTGTTTTCATTCTCATTTGATCCTATGAATTTCTTTATTCTACCCTTAATTTCTTCTATAACCCAGTAGTTTTTGAGCAAGGTGTTCTTCAGTTTCCATGTGTTTGATTTTTTTCCTTGCTTTTCCTGTTATTGATCTCTACATTTATGGCTTTATGATCAGAAAAGTTGCTCTGTAATATTTCAATGCTTTGGATTTTGTTAAGGCTTGCTTTATGGCCTAATAAGTGGTCTATTCTGGAGAATGTTCCATGTGCATTGCAAAAGAAAGTATACTTGGCTGCTGTTTGGTGGAGTGTTCGGTATATGTCTATGAGTTCAAGTCGGTTGATTGTAGCATTTAGATCTTCCTTGTCTTTGCTGAGCTTCTTTCTGGATGTTCTGTACTTCACTGAAAGTGGTGTGTTGAAGTCTCCTACTACTATTGTGGAGCTGTCTATCTCTCTTTTCAGTGCCGTTAGTGTTTGTTTTATGTATTTCGGAGCCCTGTCGTTGGGTGCGTAAATATTTATTATATTTATGTCCTCCTGGTGTAGTGAGCCTTTAATCATTATATAGTGTCCTTCCTATCCTTTGTGGTGGATTTTACTTTAAAGTCTATTTTGTCAGAGATTAATATTGCCACTCCTGCTCTTTTTTGATTGTTGTATGCTTGATATTTTTTTTCCATCCTTTGAGTTTTAGTTTGTTTGTGTCTTTCAGTCTAAGGTGTGTCTCTTGTAGGCATCATATAGGCGGATCGTGTTTTTTTAATCCAATCTACCACCGTCTATCTCTTTATTGCTGCATTTAGTCCGTTTACATTCAGCATAATTATTGATAGATATGAGTTTAGTGCTGTCATTTTTATGTCTTTTTTAGTGTGTTGTTCATAGTTTCTTTGTTCCACTTAATTTTCTGTGCTGAGTCATTTTTCTTTATGTATTTTCTTTTCATCTTTTTCATTGTTGATTTTGTGTTTGCTGAGACTATATTTTTATAGTTTTTTATTTTGACTTGTTGGATTGTTAGTTTCCTTTGTGGTTACCTTAATATTTACCTTTATTTTTCTAAGTTTATACCAGTCTTTTATTTCTTTATATCGCCTTGACTTCCTCTCCATATGAAAAATCTATGTCTACATTTTTTAAGTCCCTCTTTTTTGTTTTAATGTTGTCATCTGTTACATATTCACATCTGTTTCCCTATTTTCAGTGTTTTAGCTTTGATTTCCTTTTGGGACTTCCCTATTTGGGTTGATACCTGGTTGCTCTGTCCTGTGTTCTAGTCTTGGGTTGTTATCTGATGTTACTGATTTTCTAATCAGAGGACTCCCTTTAGTATTTCTTGTAATTTTGGTTTGGTTTTTGCAAATTCCCTAAACTTCTGTTTATCTGGAAATGCCCTGATTTTGCCATTATATTTGAGAGACAGTTTTGCTGGATATATAATTCTTGGCTGGCAGTTTTTTTTTTTTCCTTCAAGGCTTTATATATGTCATCCCATTGCCTTCTTGCCTTCATGGTTTCTGCTGAGTAGTCCGAGCTTATTCTTATTGAGTCTCCTTTGTAGATGTCTTTTCGTTTATCCCTAGCTGCTCTTAAAATTGTCTCTTTATCTTTGGTTTTGGCAAGTTTGATTATAACATGCCTTGGTGACTTTCTGTTGGGATCTACGTTATGTGTGGTTTGATGAGCATCTTGGATAGATATCTTGTCATCTTTCACAGTATCAGAGAAGTTTTCTGCCAACAAATCTTCAACAATTCTCTCTGTATTTTCTGTTATACCACCCCTGTTCTGGTACTCCCATCACTCACAGGTTATTCCTATTGATAGAGTCCCACATAATTCTTAGGGTTTCTTCATTTTTTTAAATCCTTTTATCTGATTTTTCCTCAAATAAGTTGGTGTCAAGTGCTTTATCTTCAATCTCACTAATTCTGACTTCCATTGCCTCAGTTCTGCTCCTATGACTTTCTATTGAGTTGTCTAATTCTGAAATTTTATTGTTAATATTCTGGATTTCTGATTGCTGTCTGTCTGTGGATTCTTGCAGCCCGTTATATTTGTCATTATGCTCTTCTCTAATCTTTTCAATTTCCTCTATTGCGTGTTCTGCATTTTGCTTAATTTCCTTCCTAATTTCTTGAAGAGTTCTGTCTATTAATCTCTTGTATTCTCTCTCCAGTAATTCCAAGAAATTTTCCTCCTCTGGAAAATTTCTAGATTCTTTATTTTGGGGGCTTCCTGAAGCCATTATAGATTGCCTCTCTATGTGATTTGATATTGACTGTTGTCTCTGAGCCATCAATAAGCTATTGTATTTATTAATTTTATGTTTGCTTACTGTGTCCTAGCTTCTTATTTTGTTTTGATATACCCAAATAGGCTGCTCGTATGAGCTAGTTTGATTATTGACACTTTTCAAGCTCTAGTGTCCTGTTGCCAGGTGGTTAGATCTGTTACTAGGTATGTGAGCTCAGGAGTCTGCCCACTTCTCCTGTATGGATTCAGCTCAGGTGCCCAGGTAGATAGCCACCAACTGTGTGGTGTAGGCTCTCACTTACAGTCCTAGACAGGCATGGGTGATTAGTGTAGGCACAGGCATCTGGCTGCAGCAAGGGGACACACTCTGAGCAAGGCAGGGGGCTGACGGCCACCCCCGAGTGTCCAGGAGGAAGGCGTGTCCCTGTTCCCTAGAGCAGTAGGTGGGTGGGTTTTGCAGCCAGACTATGAGCACCTAATGTTGTTGGCTGTAAGGACTGGGGGCACCTCTTATTCATGGGCCCCTCTCGCAGGTGGCTAGGTGGCGTGGGTGGAGCCACCAGTCCTCAGGCCCCTGATGTGATTAGGTGAAGACCCTGCTTAATGGGCAGAGCAGTGTCAAATATCAAGAACCTGCCACTTCACAGCTGAGACAGTTCAAGTTAGACTTCAGGTATATACCCTGCTGTACTGCGGTAATGAGGGCCTACGATGTTGGGATGGGCCCACACAAGTCTTTGCAGGGGAAAGGCACTCAAAGTCCATGGATCCCTTATGCCTGTCCCTAGGCAAAGGAGCTGTGCCTACCCTGGGTTCCTGGCTTAGGGGAGCCGGCAGTTTATTTTTTCCTGTTTGTTAATTTTTTCACTCTCCAAGGCAGGGAGAATGGCTCCGGGCGTGTGATGGATTCTACTTCCAGCCCAGGAGACTTGGCAGTTACTGAAGCCGGTCCGGGACCCAGTGTAGAGCAGGGAGCGGGGAGGTAAATGGGAGAGAGTTTTTTCCCTAAGAGGAGTGTTTTTGATCCGCGCAGTAGGCTGTACGCAATTATTTTTTGCCGGATTGAGGGCTGCTTCTCACTGGTTCTGGGTGGCCGTGTAGACTCTCAGCAGCTGGATTTCTCCTGGTGCAGAAAACGCGCCTCCAGAGCACAGCTGCTTGCCTGCCTCACCACTCACCCATGAGCTTCTCAGGCCTGAGGGGCTCGGGCTCTCACTGGGTCAGGTCTGGCAATTCCTCGCTGCTTCCAAACCATCTCTCCCTCCCCCTGCCACTCTGTCCAGTTCCTCAACTCTGCCTTTGATGTTCAGGGCTCCCAGATTGCCATATATAATCGAATCACCTGTTTTTTGGGGTCTTTGTTGTAAGAGGGTCCACAGGAAACATCTGACTACTCCACCAACTTGGCCCCGCCTCCCTTGCTTTAACTTTTGACAGCATACCCATACCCATTGCCCTCGAGTTGATTCCGACTCATAGGGACCCTGTAGGACAGAGTAGAACTGCCCCATAGGGTTTGCCAAGGAGCGGCTGGTGGATTCGAACTGCCGACGCTTTGGTTACCAGCTGAGCTCTTAACCACTGTGCCACCAGGGCTCCTTGGCAGCATAGGAGGTGTATAAAGCAGCTTGGCATTACTTTGATTCATATAATGTTAATTATATTGAAGTGATTTTACCATAGTATAAGTTTTTTTATGCAAAAGGCATTGTTTGCCTTGTAATTTTAGGTTGAATTTATTAAGAAACATTATCACACCTACATCAGAAGCTAATTCCAAAGCCGGGCAAATTCTTCTCAACCAAAAATAATTCAATCTCATCCCCGAGCTAAAAAAATCACACACACACAAAACTTTTCCACCGTGAAACCATTTAATTGCTGCATTGCAGGGCAATTCAGGATATTCAGCTTCTATTTCTGACAAAAATTCAGGGAATTGTGATGGCTAAGTTTACGAGAATGAATGAAGTTCTCCAATGACACTGCTGGTTCAATGACACATAATAGATTCAAATATTTTCCTCATTGTAACTGCTGATAAATAAAATAACAAATAACCACAGGGATTAAACACCTTACATTTTCACAAGTTTTGTATATTTGTTCACTATCCTTCTTTCTTCCTCACACATATTTTTTCCACCATCAGTTGTAACACAACATATTTCACTTCAGGTTGTACTAAATTAATTTTTTCTCAAATTCTTCAAAAATATTCTCCCTTGTAGTTGTTCCATGCAGACTACTTACAAAGGCTAATTCTTTAGTCACTTTCAATTCAGCAATGACTTCTTAAATAAACAACAACTTAGCAATATCAAGGACATCTGTTGACTCATGAAGCCATGGATAAATACCCCAGACCCGAGTCACTCATTCACCAAGCATATATATGCTAAGAGTTGTGCTAGGGGCTGGTGACTCACAGGTGCCTAAGACCCAAGGCGTGTCCTAGTTAACAGTCTAGAGGGGAAGACAGATATATGGATGATGATGACACAGGATGTAAACTGCTATAACAGGAGTGAGCACAAAGTGCTATGGGAGCATGGGAGACAGAATGATTAGCTAGGCAGAGGGGAGGAAGGAGGTCATTTGGTGTCTGGGAAGGTGCTCAAGATAAGGCATTTCACTTGGATCCCAAAGTATCACTAGGAGTTTAACTGGCAGTGAAGGGAAGGGAAGGAGGACAGTTACTACAGGCAAAGGGAACAGCTTGAACGGTGGCAGAGATGTGTGTGCGCGTGGGCACTTGTCCTGGGAACGAAATGACTAGAGCATGAGGCAGAGGGACAGATGGGCCTGGAAAGCAGATTGGGGTCATGAATGCTACACTTTTCCCTGCACAGTAGGGCTTCTGCATACCGAACACACACAGATTCCTCTTTCCACCACCATTTCCTTACCACTTGTATGGTTCAGTGCCCTAGCTTCCTACCCAAACTGGTGAACTTTATTCATTAGATCATGTACTTATTCATTTATCAAACTTATTGGGTGCCTCTCCATGTACCACTGCTGTGCCCCTTGGAACACTCATTTGTACCTGTTGACCGTTTGACATATGAAACCAAGATGGCAGAACTGTCTACAGTCCCCATCCCAGTGCCTCTCCCACTGCATCATTCCAGTGCCCTTCTGGGGGGTTTGGACAAGACCTCTGGCAGCCGGCCCCTCCCAGCTACATACAGTGTCGGTGTTCTGCCATATTTGCCAAGACCCTAGTTCTTACTCAATCATCTCGTCTCCAGTTGCGTCCTCCACTTGTCAGCGGGGCTGAAACACGACATGAGGACTGCTGCCATCATGAAGCCTCTGGCACGGAAGTGTGCACCTGGAGCCTGTTTTTTGTGCTGGGAGATGGAGTGGGCATTGGGCTGGCTGTGGAGGAAGCTGTTGACAGGGAGTGGAGAGGACCCCAGAGGAGATGGCTCTCTGGCCATGGCAGCAGCCAGCTCCCCTGGTGGCTGGAGTTGGCTGCAAGTCCCTGGGAGGGGGACCTGGTTGACACCAGCAAACAGAGGAGAAAGGAAAAGGCTGAGCAGGTGTGCCCTCAGGAAATACCTGAAGCAAAACTGAGGGAGGGAGCCCACATTGGGGCTCTCGTCACAGTAAGTATGTGACCTCGAAGTCCATGGGTTGGTCTCCATGGCCTCTGTCATCTGCCTGGACCTGCGCGGGGGTGCAAACCCATCCAAGGGCTCATACTTCCTACCTCTGATGGGCGGTGGTGCCCGTCACCAGGATCAGAGGAGGGAGGGGAAGGACCCGAGTCCACAACAACCTGAGGAGGTTACCATTTTACCTTGGGATGGCAGGGAACACCCTTGGAATACCAATCCAAAACTCTCCTTTACAGCTGGCTCAAAACTCACCACCTCCAGGAAGCATTCCTTTCTGTATTTCCCCCTCACCCCAGACTGAATTGCAGTGATATGTGTGGACATTTTTCAGCTCCCCTGGGGAAACACAGGCCCCTCAAGGGGAAAGTCCAGGTGTTCACTAAATGTTCGTTGACTGAATTCCATGGGTTTTGGAATCACTATCACAATGAATGGTGCTTCCTTTTTTCTCACCTAAGGCTTGACTGTTTACAGAGGGCCTTTTTTTTTCTTTCTCTCTCTCTCTCTCTCCCTCCCTCCTTCTCTTTCCCTTCCTTCCTCCCTCCCTCTCTCTCTTTCTCTGTCTTCCTCCTTCCCACCCCCATCTTTCTTTCTCTCTTTCTCTTTCCCTCCCTCTCTCTCCCTCCCTCTCTTCCTTTCTTTTCGTTCTCCTCTCCCTTGTCTCTTGTGGAGTTTCTGCCCTTGAGGCAGGGTGGGATTCTGCTGTGATGCTGGGTGCAGTGGGGGATTTCACCCCACAGGGGAGACCCTGCACCTGCCTCGCACATACACGGAGTGACTCGGCCCATTGCTGGTCCTTGAGTCCACCATGCCACAGCCAGAGCGGGATGCGGGTGCTCACCGAACAGAAACACCCATGCAGGAGTGCCACCTCCCTCCAGGTCCCGAAAGCCCCAGAGTAGAGAGCTCAGGGTCCTCAAGCCCAGCACTCCTGCTGCTGCTTGAATCCAGGGAGGAGCTGGAGGAGGACCATCAGGAGTGCTAGTGTCTCAGGACTTGTTCTTGCCACCCACATCCCAAAGGAGTCACTGCACAGGCCCTGAGAACTGAAGTCCCTGCCCCTGGGAGAGGCGTTGCTCGTCAGGGCTCCATCCTTCCTGGGGAGCAGCAGCTACAGCCCTGCTGGGGCCTGGTCATGGACGAGTTTGCACCATTTCACTCACAAGCTCCCCTAGCGCGTTGGGTTTGAGCCTTTCCCTTCGGGCTCAGTTGTCCTCCCCATGCTGATGCAGGTTCGTCATTCTCAGTGACTTTAACATCCGTTTGGATATCCATCCTACATACTGGCCTTTCAATTCCATGACCACCTCATCTGATATCTGATCTTTTCTACAATCTTACATCAGATACTCACTCCCTTGGTCCTACATTTTCCTTTTTCATTGCCAGAAGCTGCAGCATTTTGGGAATTTCTACTGCACTGCTACTTCAGCCCCATTAGATTACTCCTCCAATTCAATGACCTCACAACTTCTTTGCTCTTCATCAGCCCACTGTCTTCTCCATTTGCCTGTTTAGCCAGTTTAGATTCCATCCATCATTTATTATTATACTCACTCAATGGTAGGCGGAATAATGGTCCTAATTTCCAGAACTTTGTGAATATGTTATATTACATGGCAAAGGGGTATTAAGGTTGCAGATGGAATTAGGGTTGATGGTCAACTAACTGACCTTTTGATAGGGAGATTCTCTTGGATTTTCCTGGTGGACCCAATGCAATCACAAATGTCCTTAAAAATGGAAGAGGGAATAGGAAGCGAGAACCAGAGAGATAGCAGCATGAGAAAGACTCAACTCGATGTTGCTAGCTTTGAAGACAGAGGAAGAGGGTCACAGCCAAGGAATGCAGGTGGCTTCTAAAAGCTGAAAAAGGCAAGGAAACAGATTCTCCCTAGAGCCTCCAGAAGGAACTCAGCCCTGTTGACGCCTTGATTTTGGTTCAGTGAGATCCTTGTCAGACTTCTGACCTTCAGAGCTGTAAGATAATAAATTTGTGTTCTTTTAAGCCACTAAGTTTGTGGTAATTTGTTACAGCAGCCATAGAAAACTAATACACACTCCCTTGTTACAGTCACTCCACTCTCTTTCTCACCTGTCTATCATATCCATAGGGCCAAAACCCTGTCCTAGCTGAAACAACTTGCATTCTTTTTCCTTTCCTGTGTCAAAAACCTAAATTCCTTAGAGAAACACCAAACACTAGCATAACAGAATATATTTATTGTGAGTAGATACGATTTGAACATGTCGTGAAGTTGCTCCAAAGAGGGGACGGTGAAAGTGGGTTACATAGGTCATTGTTATATGTTAATTTCTCAGAAGATAACATCAAAGCACAAGCTTTGGCTTCAGGGTCCATCTAGTAAAGAAACAGAATCACCAAGTATACACCATACATCCTAAAACACAGCCTCTAGACAGACCCTGGAGTTCCTGCTTCTCAAAGCTGACTGCACATAGATAATTCTACGAAAGAACCCAATTCCTAAGGCCAAATGTCTCCACTAAGCTGCTCTCACTAAGCTACTGTTTGACCTGAAGGTGACTCTAGGGAATCAGTTCCATCAAGGTTCAAAAGGACACTTAAAGGCCAATGGCCTGGGTGGGTTGCCCCAATTTCATGAACCCAGAAATCTGGACCTGGGGGTCCCGCACAGAGAAGCTCCTAGTCCAGGGGAAGATTGATTACAAGGATCTTCCTCCAGAGCCAACAGAGAGAGAAAGCCTTCCCCTGGAGCTGACCCCCTGAATTTGGACTTCTAGCCTCCTAAACTGTGAGAAAATAAATTTCTGTTTGTTAAAGCTATCCACCTGTGGTATTTATGTTACAGCAGCTCTAGATGACTAAGACAGGCACCCCGTGAAGAGACCCGGCTTCAACTCTTCCAGTGACTGGCTTCTTCTCATTCCTCAAATCTCAGCTTCAATGCCACCTCCTCAAAGAGGGCTTTCTGACTTCAGTCATTTTCTACTCAGAAATGTTTGTTTCCTTCATAGCACTTACCACCATTGGTAAGTATAGATTTACTGGTCTGTCTCCCTCACTGTAAGCTCCATGAAAATAGAGACTTTGTTTTTTTTGTGTACTGCTGTATCCACAGCACCTGCTAGAGAATCACCCACTGAGAAGTGGCAGTTGATAACTAGATAGCAGACAAGAATTATCCTAGGTGAAGGGAAGGACAGCACACACTACAGGGGAAGTCAGCACAACTGGACTAAACCAAAGCTAAGAAGTTTCCTGAATACAATCAAACACTTTGAGGGACAGAGCAGCAGGGGTAGGGGTCTGGGGACCATGCTTTCAGGGGACATCTAGGTCAATTGGCATAACAAAGCTTATTAAGAAAATGTTCTGCATCCTGCTTTGGTGAGTGGCATCTAGGGTCTTAAAAGCTTGCAAGCGACCATCTAAGATGCATCAATTAGTCCCCACCTCCTGGAGTAAAGGAGAATGAAGAACACCAAAGACACAAGGAAAGTAGTAGCCCAAGAGACAGAAAGGGCCACATAAACCAGAGACTTCATCAGCCTGAGACCAGAAGAACTAGATGGTGCAGGGCTGCCACCAATGACCGCCCTGACAGGGAACACAACAGAGAGTCCCTGATGGAGCAGGAGAAAAGTGGGGTGCAGAACTCAAATTCTAGTAAGAACACCAGACTTAGTGGTCTGACTGAGACTGGAGGAACCTTGGAAAGCATGGCCCCTGGATTCTGTATCAACCCAGAACTAAAATAATTTCTGAGGCCAACTCTTCACACAGGGATTGGACTGGACTGTGGGACATAAAGTGATACTCATGAGGAGTGTGCCTTTTAGCTCAAGTAGATACAAGAGACTAAATGGGCAGCTTCTGTCCAGAGGTGAGATGGGAAGGCAGAGAGGGTTAGGAGCTGGTTGAATGGACATGGGAAATAGGGGTGGAAAGGAAGAGTGTGCTGTCACAGTATAGGGAGAGCAACTAGGGTCACATAACAATGTGTGTATAAATTTTTGTATGAGAAACTGACTTGAGTTATAAGCTTTCACCTAAAGCACAATAAAAAAGACAAATTAAAAAAAAAGAAGAAGAAAAAGAAGTGGCAGCTGATGAGAAGGAATGAAACTACCGAGGAGAGAATGCAAAAAGCAAAGACAGTCTAGGTTAATACCTTGCCCCTGTGCCTCTGCCATCCTGTTTGGCATAAAAAAAGTCACAGGGAAAGCACAAGTTTGGCCAGCAATTCTAAAATGTGACAGCACATCAGAATCCCCTAGGAATTAAAAAAAAATCCATAGCCAACCCTCCCCACCATCTCAAGGTTCTGGTTCAGTGGGTCTGGGTGGGTCTAGCAGATACTCTCAGTGCACTAGCTAGTGACTGCCACTAGGTGGAGCAGTGTGACTCTAGTTCACAGAAGAGGCGAGTCTTTGCTCTAGGTGGAGAGAAGACAAAAATTAGAAGAGGTTTTTTTTTTGTTTTTTGGTAACTCTGACCTCAGATCTTCTCATTTCAGGAAGGTGGTCCAGACAATGTCTCCAGGAAAGTTCTAGTCCTGGTTTCTTTTCCTTCTAGGTTCATAATAAAAGAACACCTAAGTAAAGTTTTCCCACCTCTCTTAACTCCCTCCCCACAGAGGTCTACCACCATCTTCTCACCTCCATTCTTACACTCCACCTACCATTATTTTTCCTTTTATTTCTCTTCTCTTTTACATCTTTATTCTTTCTTCTTATTTTTCTGGGGCCTACTCTGTGCTTCAGTTTCCTTATCTGTAAAATGAGGGTAAGAGTAACATTATTGTGAGGACCTAAGGAGATACTGTAGGCCAAATTGCATGGCTCTAACCTGGCATGTAGTATCTTTGTAGGTCCTCAAAACAATACTACTCTGATGCACATAGTAATGTAGCTGTTCTGTTCAAGCAAACAATTTTATCAGCATCTATTTTCAAGAACTTGTATTATGTAAAGTGAGTTATGCCTGAATATTATTTGGAGAGCAGATCCACACACGCACCCTTGCCTTTTGCTGTTATTCATCATTAACCAGCCTCTGAGTGAACTGGAGGGGAAAGGGGCACAAAATGTGGCAGAAGGGGCTATGAAAAGGAATGTTTTGGAACCAGCTGCCCTAATCATTCCTCAGAGGCAGCCATTGTCCCGGTGCCTCACAGATCCTTCCAGAACAGAGCTACAGATCCATATCTATGGCAGATCCAGGACTGGGAAGAATAGACCCCATATCAAAGGAATGAGAACAAAAGTCAGGTTGCTCTTGACCATAACAATTTTAATTACATATCAGATTTTCCCCTTTATCCGTTTTCCAAGTTGTTCGCAGAAAGAGTTCTTGTCTCTTATGGCAGGACTGTTGATGGAGTCATGGAGGGAGCTATTGTAAATGACTAACCAAAGGAAATTTAGAGATGGCCCTGTGGGCTGTTTGGCAGATCTGGTTCAGGAAGCCCCTGCCACCAACAAAAACAACTCCCGTTGCAGTATAGCCCACAGCCCTAGCCTCTGAGCTGGCTCAACTTCAAAAGCTCACTTGGCATAGCTTGGCAACAGACTGCCTTACCAGGCCTCTGACGTGCAGAGCCTTCTGGGAATTAAAGGGACACATCGACATTGTCATAAGTTCTCGAAACCTACCACATGGTCCCCACTTGGGTCACTACAATGGCTGGTATCTGGGTAGAGTTGTGAAGAGATGGGGGAGGGATGGAAAGGGAACTGTAGATCAGAGCCTACTTGAAATGCATTTAGGGTACATCATCTTTGAAAGAATATGTAGAGAAGAGTTTTTGATTTTTTTTTTTTTGTAAAACATAGTTTATTTAACAGCTTGTTAGGTTGATTTATTACTTCTAGTATATAAGTATATGGCATGTGGACTTCTGTTTGTATTCCTGTCCAGGGCCCCACAAATGTTAAAGGCAGGCCTGGTTATGGTCCAAGAGCCTACTTCACAGATAACAAAATCCAGTTTGATAAACTCAGATGCTATCAATACATTTCATCATTTAAAAGTCCTTAGAGGAGCTCCATTTTCTCTACAAGTTCTATATTTTTTTAAATTGTACTTTAGATGAAGGTTTACAGAACAAACTAGCTTCTCATTAACAGTTAGTACACATATTGTTTTACGGCATTGATTAACAACCCCACGACATGTCAACACTCTCCCTTCTTGACCTTGGGTTCAAGACCAGTGGAGTATCTTAGATGGCCACTCACAGGCTTTGAAGACCCCCAGACTGTACTCACCAAAGTACAATGTAGAACATTTTCTTTATAAACTATGATCTGACGATTGTGCTAGATGTTCCCCAAGACCATGGTCCCCACAGCCTTCAGCCCAGCAATTCAGTCCCTCAGGGAATTTGGATGTGTCTATGGAGCTTCCATGACCTTTCCTTGTACAAGTTGTGCT
>NW_004444004.1:13236601-13242721 GCF_000243295.1 Trichechus manatus latirostris | reverse complement strand
TTGTACCATTTTACATTCCCACCAACAGTGTATAAGTCTTCCAGTCTCTCCACAACCTCTCCAACATTTATTATTTTGTGTTTTTTGGAATAATGTTAGCCTTGTTGGGGTGAGATGGTATCTCATTGTAGCTTTGATTTGTCTTTCTCTAATGGCTAATGATTGTGAGCATTTTCTCATGTGTCTGTTAGCTGCTTGAATGTCTTCTTTGGTGAAGTGTCTGTTCATTTCCTTTGTCCATTTTTTAATTGGATTATTTGCTTTTTGTTGTACCAGTGTTAGATTTTCCTGTACATTTTATAGATTAGACCTTTGTCAGATTTGTAATAGCCAAATTTTTTTTCCCAGTCTGTATGTTCCCTTTTAACTCTTTTGGTGAAGTCTTTTTTAAAATAAATAAATAATTAATTTTTATTGTACTTTAGATGAACGTTTACAGAACAAACTATTTTCTCCTTAAACAGTTAGTACATGTATTGTTTTACAACATTGATTAACAACCCCATGACATGTCAATACTCTCCCTTCTAGACCTTGGGTTCCCTATTAGCAGCTTTACTGTCCCCTCCTGTCTTCTAATCCTTGCCCCTGAGCTGGTGTGCCCCTTTAGTCTCGTTTTGTTTTATAAGCCTGTCTAATCTTTGGTTAAGAGCTACAGCTGCTGACCAAAAGGCCAGCAGTTCGAATCCACACGATCTTTGGAAACGCTATGGGGCAGTTCTACTCTGTCCTTTAGGGTCGCTATGAGTTGGAATCAACTGGACTGCAACAAGTTTGGTTTTTTTGGTTTGTTTTATACCTATTTTATAGAAAGTTTTTATCAGGAATGGGTGTTGGACTTTGTCGAATGCCTTTTCTGTGTCTATTGAGATGATCATGTGATTCTTTTCTTTGCTTTTATTTATGTGGTGGATTACACTGATTGATTTTCTAATGTTGAACCACCCTTGCATACCTAGTATGAATCCTAGTTGGTCATGGTGTATTATTTTTTTCATATGATACTGAATTCTATTGGCTAGAATTTTTTGAGAATTTTTGCATCTATATTCATGAGAGACATTGGTCTGTAATTTTCTTTTTTTGCAGTGTCTTTGCCTGGTTTTGGTGTCAGGGTTATGCTGGATTCATAGAATGAATGCGGAAGTATCGTTTCCTTTTCTATGTTCTGAAATAATTTGAGTAGTACTGGAGTAAGCTCTTCTCTGAATGTTTGTTAGAATTCTCCAGTGAAGCCATCTGAGCCAGGGCTTTTTTTTGTTGTTGAGAGTTTTTTAATTACCTTTTCAATCTCTTCTTTTGCTATGGATTTATTTAGTTGTTCTACCTCTGTTTGTGTTAGTTTAGGTAGGTAGTGAGTTTCTAGAAATTTGTCCGTTTCCTCTAGGTTTTCAAATTTGTTAGAGTACAATTTTTCGTAGTATTCTATTATGATTCTTTTAATTTCAGTTGAGTCTGTTGTAACGTCCTCCATTTCATTTCTTATCTGGGTTATTTGCATCCTCTCCTATTTTTCTTTTGTCAGTTTGGCCAGTGGTTTGTCAATTTTGTTGATTCTTTCAAAGAACCAACTTCGGGTTTTGTTGATTCTTTCTATTATTTTTCTATTCTCTATTTCATGTATTTCTGCTCTGATCTTTACTATTTCCTTTATTCTGGTGGCTGTGGGCTTCTTTTTCTGTTCTCTTTCTATTTCTTTGAATTGTGTAGCTAAAATTTTGATTTTGTCCCTTTCTTCTTTTTTGATGTGAGCATCTGTTGCTATAAATTTACCTCTGAGCACTGCCTTTGCTGTGTCCCAAAGGTTTTGATATGATGTGTTTTCATTCTTGTTTGAGTCTATGAATTTCTTTATTCCATCCTTAATTTCTTCTATAACCCAGTAGTTTTTGAGCAAGTTGCTGTTCAGTTTCCATGTGTTTGATTTTTTTTCTTTGCTCTTCCTGTTGTTAATTTCTACTTTGATGGCATTGTGGTCAGAGAAGATACTTTGTATTATCTCAATGTTTTGGATTTTGTTGAGGGTTGCTCTGTGGCCTAAGATGTGGTCTACTCTGGAGAACATTCCATGTGTGTTGAAAAAGAATGTGTACTTTGCTGCTGTTGGGTGGAGTGTTCTATATATGTCTGTGAGGTCAAGTTGGTTGACTGTGCCCTTTAGACCTTCTTTATCTTTGCTGGGTTTCTTTCTAGATGCTCTGTCCCTTACCAAGAGTGGTGTGTTCAAGTCCCTCCTATTATTGTGGAATTGTCAATTTCTCTTTGCAGTGCCATTAGAGTTCGTTTTACGTATTTTGGAGCCCTGCCATTGGGTGCGTAGACATTTATTATGGTTATGTCTTCATGATGCAAAGATAGTACCCTTTAATCATTATATAGTATCTTTCTTTGTCTTTTATGGTGAATTGTGTTTTAAAGTCTATTTTGTCTGAGATTAGTATTGTCACTCCTGCTCTTTTTTGGTGGCTGTTTGCTTGATATATTTTTTCCATCCTTTGATTTTTAATACATTTACATCTCTGTTTCTAAGGTATGTCTCTTGTAGACAGCATATTGATGGATTTTGTTTTTTTAATCCATTCTGTCACTCTCTGTCTCTTTATGGGTATGTTTAGGCCATTTATGTTCAGTGTAATTATTGATAGGTGTGAGTTTATTGCTGTCATTTTATAGTGCTTTTTTTGTGGTGCTGATGTTTTCTTTGTTTCTCTTACTCTCCTGTGCTGAATTCCTTTTGTTTGTGGATTTTTTTCATTTCTTTTGTTTTTGTAGATTTTGTTTTCACTAAGACTTTATGTTTTTCTTCTTTATTTTGATGAGTAGGTTTGTTATTTTTCTTTGTAGTTACCTTGAAATTTACCCTTATCTTCCTAGGTTTGAACCTGTCCATTATTACTTGGTATCGCCTTGCCTACTTCTCCATTAGAAAGTTCTATACCTACACAGTTTATTCCCTCTTTTATTGCTCTGACGTAGTTGTCATTTATAGATTAACCTCTCTGGTTCCCTGTTGTAAATATTTTGGTTTTGGATAGTCCTTGAGAGTTCATTTCCTAGGTTGGTATCTGGCTGGTGTGATCTTGCATCCTAGATTCAGGCTGTTGTCTGATGTTGTTTGTTGTCAAACCGAAGGACTCTCTTTAATAATTCTTGTAAGTTTGGTTTGGTTTTTACATATTCCCTTAATTTCTGTTTATCCAGAAATGTTCTAATTTCACCATCATATTTGAATGAGAGTTTGGGAGGATATATTATTTTTGGTTGGCAATTTTTTTCTTTCAAGGTTTTATATATGTCATCCCATTGCCTTCTTGCCTGCATGGTTTCTGCTGAGTAAGCAGAGTTCACTCTTATTGTTTCCCTCTATATGTGACTTTTCATTTTTCTCGAGCTGCTCTCAGGATTCTTTCTTTGTCTTTGGTTTTAGTGAGTGTGATTATGATATGCCTTTGTGATGTTCTTTTGGGGTCTATCTTATATGGGGTTCGTTGAGCTTCTTGGATGCTCAGCTTTTCATCTTTCATGATATTGGAGAAGGTTTCTATCAGCAGTTCTTCAATGATTCTCTCTGTGTTTTCTGTTTTCTATCCTGTTTTGGAACTCTGATTACTTGCAATTTTTTGCTTTTGATCATATCCCACATAATTCTCAGGCTTTCTTCATTTTTCTTCATTCTTTTCTCTGATTTTTCTTCAAACAGAGTTGTATCCAAGTGTTTGTCTTCAATTTCACTAATCCTGTCTTCCATTGTTTCAAACCTGGTCCTCAGCCCTTCTGTGACCTTGTCCATTTCTGAAATCTTGTTGTTTATCTTTTAGATTTATAATTGTTGTTTTTGTATGATTCTTAGTTATAAATTTATTTTGGCATTTTGTTTCTGTATTATTTTCCTGAATTCTTCCATTTTTTGGTCTGTATTTTCCATGAATTTGTCTTGTCCATGAATTTGTCTATTGTTTCTCATTTTTGTCTGCTTTTTGCTTCAACTCTTGGATAGCTCTGAATATCAGAAATTTTAATTCCCTATCAGGTAGTTCTAGTGCCTTTCTTCTACTGGAAAGTTATTCGGTGTTTTATTTTGGATGCCTTCTGGAACCACCCTGTCCAGTTTTTTTTTAAATATGTTTTTATATTGCCTACTGTCTTTAGGACATTCAGTAGTTATTTTCTTAGTTTATTGATTGTAGATTTGTTTGTTTTGTTCTGCTTTGTATTTGGTTATGCCTGAGCAGGCAGGCTGTGTGTTCTTTGTTGTTTGCTTGTCTGTGGGTGTGATAAATTTCACCTCTTTGTCCAATGGGCAAGGCCAGTCTCTCAACTTTGGTACAACAGGGCAGGTCCAGCTAAAGGGGAGGGGCTGGGATGGGTTGTTTGTGGCACGTATTAGCGCCAACAGGTTAGGCCAGGAGTCAGTGCAGGGCAGGTTCCTGTAGGCTGTGCCTGTGCTGCTTGGGGGTGTGATGTTCAGTGCATGGTGCAGGTAAGCAGGAAGGAGGGGGAAGGTTGTGATGTATGGAACTAAGATGGGTATGGGAAAGAAGAGGGAGAGGAGAGATGAACAGAAGCCAAAAACAAAAAACAAACCAAAAAGTGCTGAGGGAGTTTGCCACCGGAGTGGAGAGATGAGAAACTGAGAAATGGAGAAGAACAAAAAGGAAAAAAGAAAAAGAGAAAAAAATAAAAATTAAAAAAAGTAATGCTCCCCCCCCAGTGATCCCACTGGCGCGACTGCACAGTCCAGGGAAGTAGCTCCCAAGCTGCGAAAACAAACAAAACAAACAAACAAAAAAGGCCTCAGAGATCCCACCAATGTGGCATCGTGTACCAGGGAAGCATTTCCCAGTCTGAGTGGCACTTCACAGCCTGTCAAGAAGAAGCAAAGATAGCACAGAGCCAGGTGTTTGAGAGAAAGGAGGGTGAGGAGGTGAGAGGCAGAGAAGAAACCAAAAGAAGTGGAAAAAAGCAACACCAGCAACAAAGAAGTGGCACTGAGGGAGCCAGCCTGTGTGGGTGGGATGAATCCAAGTGGCATGGAGCCAGTGCCTCCAAGCCAAGAAACTGGCCGGCAGGAAGCAGCAGAGGCTGAGTAGGAGGTAGAAGGGTAGGGGGGTGGGAAAGCATATATCGGTAGTTACCGGGTGCTCTGTCTCCTGGTGGGGGCTCCGTGAAGCTGCTTTCCTGTACTCCTTGTCCACCAATCTCTGACAGGATTCCAAGATGGCAAATCCATGCTGTGTTAGCTGATAGTGGACCTCTGCTTGTATCACTCTTCACTCTCTGTTCTCTGTCAGTTTCTTATTTCATTTGGTGCTTGGCTGAGTTCTTTATCTCTTCATTTGATGCTTAGGGTTCCAGGATTGACATTTGTCTCTGTTTTCCTTAGTTTTTTGGGTCTTTGCTGTGAAGGGACAGTGTGGTGCTTCTGTCTATAGCACCATGTTGGGTCCACCTCCACCTCCCCACTGACAGCATCCAATCTAGAATGAACCACATCTTCCTTTGATATCCACCAAGTTACCCAAGGAAATAAGTCTTTTCTAACACCTTCTTCTTCAGATGTATCATTTTTCCCCATGGTGTATGTTCTCCCTCACTCTAACAAGTGATAAACCCAACTTGTTCAACTACGGGTGTGTTCCTGATAGTCTTTGGCTGGAGGACATTGACAGTGTCACTAAAATGATTGCGGGCTAAGAGCTCAGACCTGCCACTCAGCTACACTTCTAGAATTCGAGGAAATAAGTCAAGAAATGGTTGAAACAAAGGCAGCCCCACCTCATAAAACACAGCATGCAAAGTGAAATGACAGAGGCAATAACAAGGTACTGTAGGGTCAGAAGAAAACCTTCTTCCTGTAACTTTTCTTTAGCATCTTCTGTGTCTGAGGCACTGGGGAATACAGCAGTGAAGCAGTGAACAAGATTATATATATTTGTTGTTGTTAAGTGCTGTTGAGTCAGTTTTTGACTCCTAGTGACCCCATGCATCAGAGTAGAACTGCCCTATATGTTTCCTAGGCTGTAATCTTTACAGGAGCAGATTGCCAGGTCTTTCTCCTTCAGCACCTCCGGGTGGGTTCAAACCACCAACCATTGCACCAAGGCTCTCTCTCTATATATA
>NW_004444004.1:13214858-13227585 GCF_000243295.1 Trichechus manatus latirostris | reverse complement strand
AATAACAGCACGATTCGAAGAGCGTAGTCAATGTCACTGAACTGTGCATGTAGAAATTTTTGAAATGGTGTATCTTTGGCTATGTTTATTTTCACCAAAAAAAAAAAAGGTTGAGAATTCAGAGGATGTTGTGGGGTTGTTAACCAATGTTATAAAACAACGTGTAGTTCTGTTTCATGAGAAGCTATTTGTTCTGTAAGCCTTCACCTGAAGTACAATAAAAAATAAATAAAAATAAACTAATAAAAAAAAGAACATGGGTACAGAAGTAAAAAAACAGTTGCTGTTGAGTGGATTCCAAATTATGGCGACCCCATGTGTGCCAGAGTAGAACCATGTTCCATAGGGTTTTCAATGACACCCCTGGGTGGGTTTGAACTGCCAACTTTTTGGTTAGTAACCATGCTCTTAACCGTTTGCAGCATGCAGGGACTCATGGTCCTTTGAATGCCACTTGAACTTGTTCCATACATGCAGGAGGAATTCATCAAAGGAAAGCTCATGGCAGGCCAGGTGAATCTGGGAAGATTTTGTGGAAGAAGAAAGGGAGATAAAATAAAACTTAGATCAAAAGGGTTTTGGGGGGCATTTTGTTCTTTATTTTTAGTATAAAATGAGTGGGAGTCCCTGGGTGGTGCAAAAGGTTAAGCACCGAGCTACCAACCGAAAGGTTAGAGGTTCAAACCCACCCAGAAGTGCTTCAGAAGAAAACCCTGACCATCTGCTTCTGAAAGATTACAGCCATGGGGGAAAAAAAACCTTTGGAGGGTAGTTCTAGTCTGAAACACATGGGGTCACCAGGAGTCAGAATCAACGGCTACTGTTTTGTTTTTTTTTTTTTAATAAGGTGAATTGGGATAATTAAATAATTTTGAGGGGATTTTGGAATGATCTTTTGGAGCCAACTCCGGGTGTCCTGAAAACAGTGCTAGAAATTGTCACTGTTTACTGCCATCCCAACTCTCTGGGGAAATGCTGCCGAGCAACTGAACATTTCACCAAATATAATCTTACCCACCTGTGGAAAAATCAGAGACTCATAAGTGTGGAAATGCCTGTAGCCTCTGATTTGAAAGGTTGCCAGGGAGAATTCCTGTATCACTACCACCCACAACACCCCCTCACAAGTGCCTGATATCCCACCATTAGAGTAGCATTCCTTTGTACTAAGACATTGACTCCCTTATCAAAATCCTGTACTAGGGGTGGAAGAAGGGAGAGGTCGTGTGTCACCTGAAGCCAGTGTCAGACATTTAGAACTTGTGCATTCATGTATAAGATTCTCTCAACCAAACAAGAGCTAGAACAGGTTTTAACAGAAGGGAGGAGAGAGAGAGGGTGAGAGTACTGGGTGCCTGACTGTGTGTACGGTGGGGAGTGGGGGGAGGGGGAAGCAAGCCAGTAATTAATTGACAATTCTACTGAGGTCCCATCCTGCCAACATGTGTATTCCTACTGCCCACTGTTGAGTATCACCCCCTCAATGCCTAGCCCCAGGCCTTGTCAGTCATGGAGCTATTCCAGCCATTGACAGCAGATGGCACTCGAGCATTTCTAAGGAGCAAAAAGCCTGCCCACTCAGATTCTGCAAATTGGCCTTTGTTCGGGGGCGGGAGGAGGGGGGGGGCGCGGGTAGGGCGGGGTGGAGACAGACGAAGAAGCTACCTAGAGATATTATGTAAATCCACCAGTTAGGAAAGGAAGAGAAAGGCAGATTAGCCTTGTTGTTTGGGGCACACCCTTCACCCCCAGTAGGAAAGAGCAGCTAATGCAAAGACAGAAGATAAGACTCCTCGGATTTTAGAAATGCTCAGTCTGATACGGTCGCCACTAGTTACATGTAGGTATTTAAATTTAATTAAAATAAAATTAAACGAAAACTTCATCTCCTCAGTCGCACTAGCCACATTTCAAGTGCTCGATAATCACATGTGGCTAGAAGCTACAGTACTGGACAGTGGAGATATAGAACATTTCCATTGTTACCGATAAGTTTATTGGATGGCACAGTTCTAAGAAAATGATTAGGCTCTGGGTACCCAGAGAGAAGCATGGATAATAAAAACACCATGGATGGGGCTAGGAGAGAAGGAGATTCCAGTTTGGAAGATAGGTAAGGGTCTTTGAGACAAGACCTCAGTCAGTCAGCCACACTGTGGTAAGGCTGCCACCTCCTCCCCATAGCTCTCCAGTCACACCACAGGCTGTAAGACGATTTTCCTGATCGCATTTGAGTTTGTTCTTACTTGGTCACCACTGTGAGTAAGGGCACCCATGGACAAACCAACAAGCATGCTGGGTCCCTCAAAGATAGGAAGAAAATTGACTGGTGATGGCTTCCTCATCATGATCCAGTTAACAGAGTGGCTAACCCAGTCAAAAGTATCTGAAGAAACCACAGGAGGATGATCCTAAGACTCCCACCATCCAGACAATTATATGAAAGGCAGCTAGTTCTAAGCTTGATGGAGCAAGAATGGACAAAGTAATTGGGCCTGAGAGGCAGGGCAAAAATTGTGTGCGTTGGAGAGATTGAGAGGGAGCTGAAGAGAATTTGATCCAGTAAGCAGAGAACCAGGGGGCTAACTTTGTGTGCCCAAAATCCACAAAACAAAACAAAAAACACCTCAGCTCCTATGAAGGAGAATGGGATATGTATGTTTATGGAAGACCAGGTAGGGTTCTGGAAAGCACGGCAAACTGAAGTCTCTCAACCAGTTTGTGTGTGTGTCAAGAGGAAACTATGCCTTCTCATGAGGTTGTGGAAAGAGGAGTGTATTGTCCCTCTTGGAAGCTGCAACATTAACGAAAGACATGGGGGAGCCAGTGTGAAGGTAATTTCCCTTGGAGATCCATTGTCCAGGGTAAGTTTCTCAAAACGTGCTAGCTACGAACCACCTATAAGAGAATCACCTGAGGGGGCATTGTTAACCTTACTTATTTCTGGGCCTTAGCCCCACCCAGATCAACTGAATCAAAATCTCTTGGGGTAAGGAGGCAGTAATCAATATGTTATATTAGCTACCATGGAGATGAAACTTTGAGAGCCTCTGGGCTAAGAACTCCGTGGTCTACTGTACTGTGGATCACACCTTCCAAGAAGACTAATGAGCCTCTCTTAATTAACTCCAGGGAGCTCTGATCCTTCTTGAAGTACTCATTAAGGCATTGTGACTAGATGAAGGCACTTATTAGAAAGCTGCTGTCTCCAGCTCCCAGTTTAAAGGGTGGAACTTGAAAAGCACAGCTGAAGTCAGATCTGTACTTTCCAACTAAAGAGTAGCTAAAGGCCACTAGGAAAATTAGTACCTAGCCTTTGATATTCTAGAAGCAAGAGTTTGAGGTTGCATTGGTTCATTTTCACGGATGGTCAGAGGTAGGGAAAATCATAGGCTAAGTTCCCCCCGGGGCCTGGCTTGGCATTTAAAGTATATAATAAAAAACCAAGCCCGTTGCCATGGAGTCGATTCTGACTCATATCAACTTTATAGGTCAGAGTAGAACTGCCCCATAGGATTTCCAAGCAGCAGCTGGTGGATTCAAACTGCCAACCTTTTGGCTAGTAGCCAAGCTTATATAATAGGCCCTCAGTTAAAAAAAAAAAAAATTATACTAAAGTGGTGTCATATGGGATTTAAATAGGGAAGGACTAAAACAAAGGCTCTCAAATTTCAGTGTGGTTCTGAACACCCTCGGTATCAAAGCACACTGGTTGCTGTTTAATCGTGAAGAGTCCCTGAATCCATACCACAGAGTCTGATTCAATAAGTCTGGGGTGGGGGTAGGGGAGGGTAGGAGGTAGGGCCCCTGCACTTGCAGGTTTAACAAGCCCCCTTCTTTCTTTGATATTGCTGTGGTTGGTCCTTAGACCACACTTGGAGAAAGCCTGGTCCAGCCTCACTAGGTTCCTACCAGAGATCTTATCTCTGTACTTGGGAAAGGCCCTCTGTTATGGATTGAATTGTGTCCCCCAAAATGTGTGTCAAGTTGGCTAGGCCATGTTTCCCAGTATTGTGTGATTGTCCACCATTTTGTCATCTGGTACAATTTTCCCATGTTATAAATCCTACCTCTATGTTAAAGAGATGGGATTAGCAGGAGTTATGTTAACGAGGCTGGACTCAATCTAAAAGATTAGGTTGTGTCTTAAATCAATTTCTTTTGAGATATAAAATAGAGAAGCAAGCAGAGAGACATGTGGACCTCATACCACCAAGAAACAAGAGCCAGGAGAAAAGCACGTCCTTTGGACCTGGGATCCCTGTGCTGAGAAGCAACTAGTCCAGGGGAAGATTGATTACAAGGACCTTCCTCCAGAGCTGACAGAGAGAGAAAGCCTTCCCCTAGAGCTGATGCCTTGAATTTGGACTTCTAGCCTACTAGAATGTGAGAGAATAAACTGTTTGTTGAAGTCATCCACTGGTGGTATTTCTGTTATAGCAGCACTAGGTAACTAAGACATCCTCCCTTTCAGTGTTTTTCTTCACTGGCTACTTAGCTAGCAGATGACAGGCCTTGACCTCTGGTCAAGCTCATGAAACCCATGTCAGCACATGGGGGATGGAGACACTATCTGCTAACAAGATCTGCATCATTGTGAGCTTTAGAAAGAGGTTTCTTTGGTATCTTGTTATTTCAATTGTGGAGTAGAAAGATCAGAAGCTGACCTTGGTGATCATGACTATTGTTGACTAAAGCCATTAAAAAGGGGGAAGACGGAATTGTTCTTTCCACTGGGAAACTGATGATTTATAATTAATAAAGTACATCATTTAGAGGATATTTTAGAAAGACATTGGTGTCCCTGATTGGCTGCTAACAGAAAAGTTGGAGGTTCCAGTCCACCCAGAGGTGCCTCAGAAGAAAGCGCTGGTGATCTACTTCCAAAAAATCAGCCATTGAAAACCTTATGGAGCACAGTTCTTTGATACACATGGGGTTGCCAACAGCAACCGATAAAAACAAAGAAACTCCTCTCAAAGCCAAGGAGGCCCCAAGTTGGGCCAACCTCATTCTAGACAATTTTTATGTGATTCTGTTGTGTGCAGCTAGACAGACAGAAAGCCATTAAAGAAATTACCCAATCTCAGAAACAATACAGAAGACTGTACTTTAAGAATTTCCTTGTTAAAACTAAATTGGAATGAAGGGACTTTGAGGGAATGAAAAGCCAGCTGGGAAAAGAGGGCTGGGATCAGCTGAGTGGGCTCTGCAAACAAAGGGAGAATTAGTTTGGTATGCTTGCAAGTAACGGTTTATATACGTATAGATGCAGAGAGTGCTACCCTGGAAGGGACCTGCAAACTCACGCAGGTTAATCTCCTCACATTACAGGTAGGAAACCAAGGCCCAGAGAGGTGAAAACACTGGCTCAAGGTGGCACATAGCTATTTAGGGGCAGAACCAGGAGCAAATCCTAGGTGAGAGCGATGCATGTAGGTTACCTTTGAAGTGACTTTACATTGATAATCACTGGTATGAGATATATCTAATTTTGTTGGTAGGTGAAGAAGTTGGCAGATGTGTGTGTGTCAACACTTTAATGGGTCACTATCACTTTGCACACCCTTCATCACCTGGTTATTTCTCTACCAGACAATTGTAGCAACTCAAAGTTAGGAAAACAGTTTTTGCAGCAGAAATTCCTCATCAACTTGTTACATAGTTTATTCTTTTCATGAATGAATTAATTTTTTTAATTTTTTTTGATACTATGTGTTTTCATTAATGGAAGGCATGCTGAATCAAGGAGTATTTCTGAAATTTTGTTATGAAATACGGATTTTGATACATATCCTGTGGGACGTGTATGTCCCTTGTGACTCTGGGAGTAGGATTATGTGGGGCACATATATCACTCTTGACTTTGGGGGTAAAATTACATGGGACACATACATCCCTCTGGACTCTGCACCACCTTCTAGATCCCTTGACAGGTGTATACAATGTATGGCACCTGAAAATGCAGTATTCACCCAAACATGGAATCATTGAGAGAAATGCAACTTCCAAATAGCGTACAAGAACCAAGAAATATACTTACAAGACTTATCTTGCTGTACAAAAGCCAAATGAGGCAAAATTTTTTGCACAATCACAGCTCCAGAATGAAACACCCCATACAATACCCTGTAAAAACAGTAATTTGCCGCACAAGTCCGTTTTTTCTATTTCGAACAGCTACTTAGGTCCCTGCTTGATGGCAACGCATACTATTAGTGGTATAAAACCAAAACTCATTGCCATCGAATCAATTCCAACTCATAGTGACCCTGTAGGACAGAGTAGAATTGCCCCATAGGGTTTCCAAGGAGAGGCTGGTGGATTCAAACTGCCGGTCTTTTGGTTAGCAGCCAAGCTCTTAACCACTGTGCCACTAGGTCTCCATCAGTGGTATAGTAGCTTCCCAATAAACCTGAGAGGCAGAAAATGTAGGTGGGCAAACATATATCCCATTACTCATGAAAGGGTTATGGAGAGTTGAAGGAAACCAGTATTCTGGAACTGTATAGGATAAGTCACCCAAGGAAAAATGCTTGGGCAAAATATAGTGCTTATTCTATGCTAAACACTTCTATGTGGCATATCTCGTTCACTAAAACTGCCTCATGAGTAGTTAGTTGCCATTGAGTCAGCTCCAACTCATGGCAACCTTATGTATAACAGAATGAAACACTGCCCAGTCCTGTGCCATCTTCATGATCGTTGGTATGTTTGAGTACACTGCTGGTTATGGTATCAATCCACCTCATTGAGTATTTCCCTCGTTTCCGCTGACCCTCCACTTACCAAACATAATGTCCTTCTCTAGAGATTGGTCTTTCCTGATGACATGTCTAAAGTAAGCAAGCCAAAATCCGACCATCCTCACTTCTAAGGAGCATTCTGGTTGTATTTCTTCTAAGACTGATTTGTTGTTCTTCTGGAAGTCGACAGTGTAGTCAGTATTCTTTGCCAACACCACAATTCAAATGCATCAATTCTTCTGTCTTCCTTTTTCACTGTCCAGCTTTCGCATGCATATAAGGCTATTGAAAAGACCATGGCTTGGGTCAGGCACATCTTGGTCATAGCTTTGTGAGTCAGTACCTTTATTAGCCCCATTTTACACATGAAGAAACTGAGGTACAGAGAGATAGACTGCTTAAAGTCTCACGGCGACAAAGTATCAGAACCACTGCTATAAAACATTAGGCATTTGTTGTTGTTGTTATTGTTAGGTGCCGTCAAGTCGGTTCCGACTCATAGTGACCCTATGTACAACTGAACGAAACACTGCCCTGTCTTTCACCATCCTCACAATTGTTGTTATGCTTGAGGCCATCATTGCAGCCACTGTGTCAATCCATCTGGTTGAGGGTCTTCCTCTTTTTTGCTGACCCTCTACTTTACCAAGCATGATGTCCTTCTCCAGGGACTGATCCCTTCTGATAACATGACCCAAGCTGTGAGATGTAGTCTTGCCATCCTTGCTTCTAAGGAGCATTCTGGTCATACTTCTTCCAAAACAGATGTTTTCGTTCCTTTGATAGTCCATGGTATATTCAATATTCTTCGCCAACACCACAATTCGAAGGCATCACTTTCATCCTCATTTTACAGAGGCAGAAACTGGGGCTCAGAGAGGCTAAGTAACTTGCCCAAGGTCACACAGTTATTAAGTGGTGGAGGGGTGATTCAAACCCAGGAAGTCTGAGTCCAGAGTCCATGCTCTGAGCCACTAACCTCTGATCTGTTATGGACTTTTGCAGCAGAACCTCAATACATTTTAATTTACTCCTGATTACATGCCTTATAAATGAATTTTAAAACAAAATTTAATAATTTTTTTGAATATTATTTGTAGATTAAAATAACAAAATTGTGCAGGGAATAAGGGAACTAAATTAGGAGAAAAGTAGTTTGGCCAGTGGTTAGTCATTGGTTCCTGGGCCTGTTTTTGTGTTTGTTTTTATTTTGTTGCTGTTGTTACAAGGCAGAGAGTCTACCTCTATACTGAGCTCCAACATGAAATTAATATTTGCTATTATATAAGCAGAAAATGTTAAATCTGAAATGGATGTTAGTGTTCCAGTTGCTTTCATTCTCAACCTTCTTGTTTTTCATGGATTAAAAAACTGAGTCCCCAAAAGGGGAGATGTTTTGCCCAAGATCACATATCTGGTTAGTGACAAAACCAGGATTTGAACATGTCTCTTGACTCTGTCACACAGGTGATTTTTGGTTCAAATTCAATGTTTTCAAACTTGAAATTTTATTTCCTTAAACATAATCCTCCTCCTAGGATCTGTGTCTTTGTCAAAAGCATCAGATTCACTCCTTTTCCCCACTGGCCTTCCACCAAGATTCCTCCAACATACAAAGGTATTTGCGTATCATATAGTGGAAAAAAAGCAAAAAACCAGGTGTAAACCACATTAAGAAAATCGTTACATACCAAGGGCGGGAGGGAAGGGGAAACAGGGAGTCATTGTTTAGGAAGCAGTAATTTTCTGTTTATGGTGATGGGAAATTTGGCAACAACAATGCGTAATGGTTGCACAACATGATTAATGTAATTGAGATTGCTAAATTGCACACCTGAAAAATGTTGAGTTGGCAAATGTGTTATGTATATTTTTACAACAATAAAAAAGAAAATCATTAAAAGTGATTTAAGATACTATATGTGTGTGTGTGTGTGGTTTTTTTTAATCAGCTTTGAATGCCATGGACAGGAATGACCTCTGGGCCAAGTTGTGTGTTCTTGAAGGAGAGCACTAGATTTACAGGTTCTTTTACATTCCTGATCACAATTCCAGCATTAGAATCAGAGTGCATAGGAATTAGCTTCTGTGGCAGTAAATTTTATTCTTAAGAGGCATGAAAATGGACTGTGTCCTAATTCCTCACATATTCAACTTATGTAGAAAAAACATGGTAAAGCATATCAATGAGCTGATTTCAGACAGGAATATGAGCATCCTTCTCTGTGGTTGTGCTCTCAGTTTCAGGACGGACCTCAAGACATAACTGATTCTATTGGCCACTTATTGTGCAAAACAAGAGCTTGCAATCAACTATGACCAATTTAAAATAGTCATATGTGGCAGAAGTGCACACTACACATTTAGACAAGATTAAATGATCCCCATTCACCAAGTCAATTTTTCCATTTTCCTAGAGGACAATTTTGCTGCTCATACCTTGACAGGCCAACTGGAGTGTTGTTAGTCCTGCTTCAAATCAAACTTTGGTCACAGACATGCTAAAGTTCTTTTATGGCGGAGATTGATGAATGCTAAAACTGTCTTCAGAATCTTCAAGGCCAAGGTCATCTATTTCACTCTTTATGCCCTTTGGCAGTGGCAGCTCCATAATTTCTACATACTCATTGCCATTGATTCTGTCTCATAGCGACCCTATAAGACAGAGTAGAACTGCCCCATAGGGCTTCCAAGGAGAGCGGCTGGTGGATTACGAACTGCTGACCTTTTTGTTAGCAGCCGAGCTCTTAAGCACTGCACCACCAGGGCTCCAGAATTTCTACATAGGAGGGACTTAAGTATTGCGTGCAATATGCTTGGAAGATGGGTCTAGGGGGTTGATTTTTGAAGTTGTGTTTGCATAACAAGCAAGCAGTGTAATAGATTCTTTGTTGAGGAGTAGCTGATGGGGCTTGGAGAGGAGTCTAAAGCTGCAGACACAGGAAGTAAGAAAATGCAATGTAAAAATCAATTTATGGTAACAAAAATGGAAAGCAACTAATGATAAATGTAACAAAATTTTCAAGATCTTTCTGGATAATAGGACATTATTGAATGACTAAGAGAGACTTGCATAAATGGTGAGACTTGCCATGTTCAAGGATTTCAAAATTCAATATTTTACTGATGCCAATTGATTAAAAAATTATTTATAATTCAATTCATTCTAGTCAAAACCCCATCGAGTTTATTTGTGGAACTTGAAAGCTAATTCTAGTATATATATTGAAGAGCAAAGGATAAGAACAGCTAAGATACCAAAGAAAAAGAATAAGATGGGAGATATCCTAGAGAAATAAAAGCATCACTCGAATAGACATATGCACTCCCATGTTCATGGCAGCATTGTTCACAATAGCAAAAAGATGGAAACAACCTAGATGCCAATCAACAGATGAATGGATAAACAAACTATGGTACATACACACAATGGAGTACTATGCAACGAGAAAGAACAATGATGAATCTGTGAACCATCTCATAACATGGATGAATCTGGAGGGCATTATGCTGAGTGAAATAAGTCAATCACAAAAGGACAAATATTGTATGAGACCACTACTATAAAAACTCATGAAAAGGTTCACACACAAAAAGAAACAATCTTTGATGGTTACGAGGGAGGGGAGCGAAAAACACTAAATAGACAATAGATAAGTGGTAACTTTGGTGAAGGGTAAGACAATACACAATATTGGGGAAGCCAGCACAACTTGTACAAGGCAAGATCATGTAAGCTCCTTAGACACATCCGAACTCTCTGAGGGACCGAATTACTGGGCTGAGGGCTGTGAGTTCCATGGTCTTGGGGAACATCTAGCTCAACTGGCATATCATAGTTTATAAAGAAAATGTTCTACATTCTCCTTTGGCAAGTAACATCTGGGGTCTTAAAAGCTTGTGAGGGGCCATCTAAGATACTCCACTGGTCTCACCCCTTCAGAAGCAAGGGAGAAGGAAAAGAATAAGACACAAGGAAAAGATTAGTCCAAACGACTAACGGACCACAGCTACCACAGCCTCCACCAGACTGAGTCCAGAACAGCTAAATGGTGCCCAGCTACCACCACTGACTGCTCTGACATGGATCACAATAGAGGGTCCTAGACAGAGCTGGAGAAAAATGTAGAACAAAATTCTCACTCACAAAAAAAGACCAGACTTAGTGACCTGACAGAGACTGGAGAAACCCTGAGAGTATGGCTCGCAGGGAGGGTGGTACAGGGAAAGGAAGAAAGTTACAAGGGGTTTATCAAACTATAAACTTTCTTAACATTAATTCCTAATTTAACATTAATCTCTAACCTCCTGGAACATGTTTGACCAATACTCTTCTTAATATCAGCAAGTCTATTTGTGAATATTCTGGGGAACAACTGAGTCGACTTTCTGCATGTTTGCCTCTCCCTCTTATCTTAAAGTCTCCTTAGTTACAGATTTACAAGGAGTCAGCAGTAATGGAGCAAAGGCCTCAGTGAGTGATTTAGGATGAAGCCGAATTTAAAATTCTCTAATTTGGGGGAGTCAGCATAGAAATTTAGGCACTATAGGGCTAATCTTGGCTACAGAGTTACAAGACAATAGCAAGGCTTCATCTTTGCTTAACATTAATTCTGTTTCCTAACCTCCTGGGAAATGTTGACCAAAGTCATTTCTCTACGGCAATCTGTACATTCTTGACAAACATCTTTTAAAAATCAACTCCTCATACAAGCTGAAACCTTGACCCTTGCTTCTTTTATGTTACAAACAGTTAAACTTTTATAACAAGCTAAATTGTTTTGTCAGAAGAGTAGAAGTGAAAATTCCAGGCCTAGCTACAGCTTAATTTAAAATGGAGTTTTACATTTTACTTCTGGAGTAGCTATGTAGTTATGCCAAACTGCCTCAGTTGTAAGGTTTGCTTACTCAGGAGATTTGATTCATGACAGGGTTGGAATTGCAGATCAGGGAGGCAAGTTTAAGGGGGCTTTTCAATAAATGGGGAGGGGATGATTGGTTATTTATATGGAAAAAAATTGAATTGGATTCCTACCTCACACCTTACATAGAAATTAGTTCCAGATAGATTAAAGACTAATGCGAAAGCTAATGTTGTTGTTCAGTGCCATTGAGTCGGTTCCGACTCATAGCGACCCTGTGTACAACAGAATGAAACACTGCCTGGTCCTGCGCCATCCCCACAATTGTTGATATGTTTGAGCCCATTGTTGCAGCCATTGTGTCAGTCCATCTTGCTGAGGGTCTTCCCCTTTTTTTGCTGACCCTCTACCTTACCAAGCATGATGTCCTTCTCCAGGGACTGGTCCCTGCTGATAACACGTCCGAAGTGTGTGAGATGAAGTCTCACCATCCTCGCTTCTAAGGAGCATTCTGGCTGTACTTCTTCCAAGACAGATTTGTTCATTCTGCTGGCAGTCCACAGTATATTCAATATTCTTTGCCAACACTATAATTCAAATGCATCGATTCTTTTTCTCTCTTCCTTTTTCATTGTCCGACTTTCGCATGCATATAAGGAGATTTAAAATACCATGGCTGGGTCAGGCACGGACCCCTGGTGGCACAGTGGTTAAGAGCTCAGCTGCTAACCAAAAGGCTGGCGGTTTGAATCTAGTTTCTCTTCTGGTGTTTGTGCATTGTTACTTATGGTTTGTATTCGGTTTATGCCATGTATTAGGGCTCCTAGCCTTGTCCCTATTTGTTCTTCCATGATCTTTATTGTTTTCGATTTTATATTTAAGTCTTTGATCCATTTTGAGTTAGCTTTTGTGCATCGTGCGACGTATGGGTCTTGTTTCAGTTTTTTGCGGATGGATATCCAGTTATGCCAGCACCATTTGTTAAAGAGACTGTCTTTTCCCCCAATTAAAGGGCCTTTGTCAAATATCAGCCGCTCATAGGTGGATGAATTTATGTCTGGATTCTCAATTCTGTTCCATTGGTCTATGTATCTGTTGTTGTACCAGTACCAGGCTGTT
>NW_004444004.1:13198610-13214758 GCF_000243295.1 Trichechus manatus latirostris | reverse complement strand
AACTTCTGTTTATCTGGAAATGCCCTAATTTTGCCATCATATTTGAGAGACAGTTTTGCTGGATATATAATTCTTGGCTGGCAATTTTTTTCCTTCAAGGCTTTATATATGTCATCCCGTTGCCTTCTTGCCTGCATGGTTTCTGCTGAGTAGTCCGAGTTTATTCTAATTTACTCTCCTTCGTAGATGACTTTTCTTTTATCCCTAGCAGCTCTTAAAATTCTCTGTTTATCTTTGGTTTTGGCAAGTTTGATTATAATATGTCTTGGTGACTTTTGGGATCTACCTTATGTGGCGTTCTATGAACATCTTGGATAGATATCTTCACATCTTTCATGATATCAGGGAAGTTTTCTGTTAACAAATCTTCAACAATTCTCTCTGTATTTTTTGTTATCCCTCCCCCCATCCTGGTACTCCAATCACTCATAGGTTATTTCTCTTGATAGAGTCCCACATAACACTTAGAGTTTTTTTCATTCTTTTTAATTCGTTTATCTGATTTTTCCTCAAATAAGTTGGTATCAAGTGCTTTATCTTCAGTGTCACTAATTCTGACTTCTACTGCCTCAATTCTGCTCCTATGACTTTCTATTGAGTTGTCTAATTCTGAAATTTTATTGTTAATCTTCTGGATTTCTGATTGTGTCTCTCTACGGATTCTTGCAGCCTATTAAATTTGTCATTATGCTCTTGAATAACTTTTTTAAGTTCTGCTACTGCTTTGTCTGTTTGTTCTTTGGAATTCTCTGCATTTTGACAAATTTCCTTTCTAATTTCTTGAAGAGTTTTGTATATTAATCTTTTGTATTCTGCCTCTGGTAATTCCAAGAAATTCTCTTTCTCCAGAAAATTTCTAGATTCTTTATTTTTAGAGCTTCCTGAAGCCATTATGGATTGCCTCTTTATGTGATTTGATACTGACTGTTGTCTCCAAGCCATCAATGAGTCATTACAATTTTATATTTGTTTATGTGTCCTAGCTTCTTGTTTTGTTTTGATATGCCCAAATAGGCTGCTCGTGTGCACTAGTTTGATTATTGACACCTTTGAAGCGCTAACATTCTGCCACCAGGTAGTTAGGTTTGTAACTATGTGCGCCCAGGAGTCCATTAAATTTTCCTGTATGGATTCAGCTCTGGTGTCCAGGCAGTTGGTCACCAAGTGTGTGGTGCAGGCTCTCACCTACAGTCTTAGAGAAGCATGGGTGATTGGTGTAGGCACAGGTATGTGGTTGCAGTAGGGGGTAAAGCACTCAGCAAGGCGGAGGCTGTCAGCTCCCTTTGAGTGTCTGAAAGGAAAGTGTGTCTCTGTTCCCTATAGCAAGTAGGTAGGTGAGTTTTGCAGCCAGACTATGAGCACCCTACTCTGTTGGTTGTAAGGACTGGGGGGCACCACTTATTCTAGGTGGCTAGGTGGTATGGGTGGAGCCACCAGTCCTCAAGCCCCTGATGCAGACAGGTAAGGCGCCTGCTTAAAGGGCAGAACAGTGTCAAGAGTCACAAATCTGTCACTTCACAGCTGTTGAGATGAGTCCAAACAAGTCTATACAGGGGTGGAAGGCACTCAAAGTCTGCAGACCCCTTATGCCTGTGCCTAGGCAAAGGATCTGTGCCAACCCTGAGTTCCTAGCTTAGGGGAGCCAGTAGCTTATTTTTTCCCTGTTGGTTAATTTGCTCCCTCTCCAAGGCCAGGAGAATGGGTCAGGGTGCCTTACGGGACCTACTTCCAGCCCAGGGGACTCAGAATTCGCTGAAGCCAGCTGGACCTGGTACAGAGCTGGGAGGGAGGAGGTAAACGGGAGAGAGGTATTTCCCAAATGAGTTTTTTTTTTTCAAATCCCTGCAAAAGGCCCCAGACATGTACTTGTCTTTAGCCACTTGGGTGCTGCTTTTCACTGGGTGGGAGTGTCCAAGCAGAATCTCTGCTGCTCAATCTCTCTTGATGTGGAAACTGCCTCCTGAGCCAGCGAGCAGAGCTGTATACCCACCTTCCTGCGCAACTCTAGCCAACCCGTGCTGAAGGACTGTGTGCGGGTCCAGCCAGGTCAGGTCAGGCAACTCCTAGATGCTTACGAACTGTTTCTCTCTCCCCCTGCCACTCAGCCTTGTTCAGGGCTCCTAGGTATTCATATACAATCAAATCACTTGTTTTTCCAAGTCTTTGTCATAAGAGGGACATAGGAAGTCGTCTGACTACTCCATCATCTTGGCCCCACCTCTCCAGAGTGTCTGTCCCATTTTACATCCCCACCAGCAATGTATAAGTGATCCATTTTCTCCTCATCCTCGCCAGCATTTGGTGTTGTCATTAATTTTTTTTAAGCCATTCTGATAGATGTGAAGTCATATACTTATTTTTATAACTTTTCATATAGTTTTTTCCATGCATTTCTCCAAGATTTCATTTTTCTATATATTTTACACAGGAGTCCATACAGTTTGATTTTTCACATGTTCTGTTTCTTATTGGAGTGCAATTATTTTAATTACATTAAAGATTTATTTTTAGTGAAAGAAAGATGAAACCTTTTACTTCCTGTATAGTTATTACAACATTCTTGGTCTGTGTTTTTATCTTTAGTTTCTTGAGTTACAACCCTCATGAGAGATAAAGGGAGGAGATGTGTATTTGTCACTTTTATTACATGTGTTCAAATTTTTTCAGAATATTTTAACTGCTTAACATGTCCACCAATTAAGAAATTAACTTTATTGAGTTTTTAAATTTCTTGCTGAAAGGCACATTGATTCCTATCATTATCTTTTTGCTTTTTTCTGTATGAGATGTTTAAATTACTTTGTATATGCAGCATGATTCCCATTTTACTTTTTAAATGGTTATAAATATATATGCAGAGAAAAAAGATTAGAAGAGAAAAGACAATGGTCATTTTAGAGTAGTAGAATTTTGGGTAATTTTGATTTTATTCTTTATGGCTTTCTAAATTTCTTAATTTTCTATAATGAGTATATATTATTTTTAAAATCAGAAAAAATATTATCAAGGCAAACCCAATATAATATATGTGGGAAGGCTATCATATAGCAAGTATAAATAAATGTTTATTGAATCTAAAAGATCCCCTTGTATATTTATAGATTTTCATGTCCTTTCTTATAAAAATTGTGTTAACTTCTCTTTCTCTTTTTATGCACGTGAATCCAAAATCTGGCTTTTTAATTTAATTTAATTTTGTTGCATGTGATTCAACATAATACTAGTAGTAGTGTTTTAGTTTATGTTTCAGTTTTTTAATAGTGTCCCATTTGTTTTTTCTTTATCTTAGCACAGTCACTTCTCATTAATGTCACTGGCATCAAAATAATACATGGAGCAGAAAATCAAAAGTGGGTATGAAATGACTATATGTTGAAGAGGTATTCTTGCATAAAAGGATTTTAGTTTTATTTTACGGGCCTTCTCTAAATTGAAGGAACATGTTTACATACTAAATGTTCAAGTCTTTTTCTTATATCTAACTGTTAAAATGTTCTTTGTAGAAGGAACAGCAAAATTTTTACTTAATCATTTAAAACACAATAATCTCAGGTAGTTGAACTGCAGTTAATGTAAGAAAACTGTGACACTTACAGAACATTTCTGTATACTAATTTGATTTTCTGTATTTTATAATAAAAAGTATTCAATTTGGGTTATAATACATTTAAAAAATTTTATAGCTAGGTGACTCTGCAACTATCTAAACATAGCTTAAATATACTTCTGTTTAAAAATGTTCTTTAACATTTTGATACGTCATCTTTTCAATTTAAAAAGCATACTACATTTTTCTAACATTGAGCATAATGTTTCCTTAGTTATGAATAAATCACTGACCCACAATAACCGAATTCAGATTTATACTCCTGTACCAATTACTTTAAATTTAGATTTGTATTTGCACAGGAGCAACCCACTCACTATAACACAAGGTAGAGAATGTCTGTGTTATGACTTTAGAAATGTTTGAAATACATGAAGTGTTCTTAGTGAAATGTTCAGTCTTATTATCTTCATTTCATTGAGTGTGCTACTAATGGAAAACCAGTTCTGAGGGTCTCCAGTTTCTGGCTATGCACCCTTTTGTTGTTTAACATTGTTTCCCATGGTTCTCCCCCATAGACTTGTCCTTTGATGAGTTGCTCTGGATGACACAATGTATACAAGAAAGGTAACACCTGGTAACATGCATCTATTCCTACTCCGTTAAATGTAGGTTTTCATTCCAAACTGAAGTGCCAAGCAGTAGAAACCAAATTGCCTTGTTATTAGGTGCGGTCGAGTCTATTTTCGACTCATAGCCACCCCTCATGACAGAGTAGAACTGCCCCATAGGGTTTTCTTGGCTATAATCTTTATGGGAGCAGATTGCCAAGTCTCTCTTCCGTGTAGCCGCTAGGTGGGTTCAAACCTCAACTTTTGGGTTATCAGCTGAACGCTTAACGATTGACGCACCAAAAACAAAAAGCCCGTTGCTGTCCAGGCACCAGAGCACCTTAATTGCCTCAGAAGTCCTGAAAAATCTGTTAGGATTACTAACACTGAAAGGTTATCCAGCAAGCGTTCCTGAATTTGGCTGGGTACGTTTGATATGATAACCAAGAGAATATTGAACCTCCTTGAACTTCATTAGTATACAAGTGCCACAGATCTATGTAAATAATGCTCAAGTCTTCTGAAAAATAGAAGCACTCCAGGGTTGTTCTCTTTTCCATAGCAAACATAATGAATTTTTCCCATCAAGAAAATTTTAAAACAAGAAGCAATGGTTATGGGCTAAGTTATCTTTTCGTGGCCATAGCACAGTGAGTGAGTGGTGTTTCTGGGTAAGATTTTGTGACAAATTTTTTTTCCAGAAACAGAAGCTAGCTTGTCACACAACCTGGCAAATCCAATCAGCATTTAACCTCAGTCTATAGAATATTTTCTTTTTACAATAAACTATTCTTACCATGGAATATAGAGCTACAATGGATTTAGACTCTTTACACTGTTCTCCCTGTTTGACTACTTACTTAAGCCTTACTCTTATAGGCAATTTCTATGTGTGGAGGAAAAACTGTGCCAAATCCTTGGTTCAGGCAAGATCTTCTTCTCCATTACTTTACCTGTCTTCCTAATCCTCCACAAAGTCCCTTCGCTTTTTCCATCCGCTGATTTCAATTCTCTGAAAACCTGTACCCGTTGCCGTCAAGTCAATTCCGACTCATAGTGACCCTATAAGACAGAGTAGAACTGCCCGGTAGGGTTTCCAAGGAGCTGTTGGTGGATTTGAGCTGCCGACCTTTTGGTTAGCAGCTGAATGCTTAACCAGTGCTTAACCAAACAGACCTGGGGTCACTTAGGAGGGGAACTGCCTACTTCACAGCCTGCCCTGACTTTTCTGGGATTTGACCACTGCTTCTCCTGGCCTATTCACCCGTCTGGCTTAGTCTAAATTCCAGGGTCACCTGTAATCAGTGAATGGGTCATGATCCTTCCTCCATGGGCAAGGAATAGATGATCTTAGAATACGAGAATAAAAAACAATAACCAAAATAATCCAATAATAATAATAAACAGAGGGGCCTTGTGTTTTTCTTCTCTTACATTCATTTTTTAAGTATGTTTATTCATTTTTATGACATAGAAGGTAAATTAGGCAAGATACTGTATTACGGACATGAATTCTCAAAGAAAGGGGGATTTTCTTTAATTCCAGAAATGCTGGTGGCTTAGTGGTTAAGAGCTTGGCTACTAACCAAAAGGTCAGCAGTTCAAATCCACCAGGCGTTCCTTGGAAACCCTATGGGGCAGTTCTACTGTGTCCTATAGGGTCGCTATGAGCTCGAATCGACTTGACAGCAACGGGTTTGGTTTTTTTCCCCTTAATTCCACAATCAATCCATTTTTAATATAGAAAATTAGCAAGTGCACAAAGACAAATAGCTCAAGTTCTGTCGTTAGAGATTGTCATTGTTAGCCTTTTTATGTGTTTACTTTCAGGTTTATTTTTATATATGTGCAAACATGTAGACATACACAACACCAATCTATCTATCATCTCTCTGAGTCCCCGGGTGGTGCAAACGGTTAACACACTGGGCTGCTAACTGAAAAGTTGGAGGTTTGAGTCCACCCAGAGGTACCTAAGAAGAAAGGCCTGGTGATCTTCGTCCAAAAAACCAGCCATTGAAAACCCTATGGAGCAGTTCTACTCGGACGCACAGAGGGATGCCGTGAGCTGGAATCGATTTGATGGCAACTGAGTTTGTTTTTTTGATCTATCTGTTTTTTAAAGGTATTCGTACTCAGAAATTTGTCGTGTGGATTTCAAAAGTGCGTGTGAAGCCTCCATTCCCATCAACATGGCTGTTTTTCCAGTGTCATACCATAACACACTAAATATGAGCTGCCCACAGAAATGACTTCTAGGTCTTCCTTATCATTTAAGAGTCCCTCACAGACTGGATTGGTATAAAGAAAAGATGAACAAGTTCTAAAATGCCCCTCCGTGGAGCTATTAACTGGCCTAGGGGGAGCTACATGAGGAGCCAGAGCTTGGGCCTCAGCATCCTGAGGATGAGCGCCTAAGGAGCTTCTAAAGCATCACATGCAAAACTGTCACTTAAGCTTTTTAAATTATCTTGTTTTTTAAATATTAATATTTGCCCAAAAAGGTAATTAGGGAGAAATAAGTCTTCCTGCTGCCTCTTCCTTAAGCTATCCTCCTGAGACAGACAGGGATACTGGTTTCTTGTGTATATTTCAAGAGATAATCCACACTTCCACAAATTAACCTCTGTTTATTACAAATGTCAAATACTAGACCCACTGTTCTGCACTTTGCTTTTCCCTTAACATTGTGTCTTACAGATCCTTCCATATCAGGCCACAGAGAGCTGCCTCATTTTTTTAAAGGTTACGTAGTATCCCAGTGTATGTATATATCATATTTTATACAACCAGTCCCTACTGATGGACACTGCTTCCAATGTGTTGCTATTACAAACAATGATGGAATGAATATCACTGTGTATGTGTGTGTGTGTATTTTCACATATGTATATCTTTAAGATAAATCCCTAAGTGCAGAATAGTTTTGTCAAAGAATAAATGCATTTTAAGTTTTAATAAGTATTTCCAAATGGCTCTCCAGTTAGATAGGTATTGTCAGTTTATACTCTCAGCAGCAATGCATGAGAGTACTTATTTTTCCGTACCCTGGACCACACGTATGTAATCAAAAGTTTTGTCTTGGTCAATGTAATTGGTAAAAATGGTATCTGAGTACTCTTTTATTTTGCATTTCTTATGTTATTACTATGGATGGGTACCTTTTCATGAATTTAAGAGTCTCTTGTATTTCCTGTGAACTGTTTATTCATTCCTTTGCCAATTTTTCTATTGAATTGATGTTTTGTTTTATTTTGTCAATTTGTAGGAGTTCTTTATAATATAAAGGAAATTAGCCTTTTGTCTGTGATATGAGTAACAAATATTATTCCCAGTCTTTTTTTCACTTTTTTTTTTTTTGGTTTATAGTATATTTTGACACGCAGAAATTGTTTTATTTATATAATGTCAAATTTATCAATGTTTTCATTTATGGCTTCTAGATTTTTGTCATACTTAGAAAGGCCTCCCCAACTGGAAAATTATATGTAAAAGCTTCTCCTGTGTTTCCTTCTTGTTCTTAATGATTTTTTTTTTATTTTTAAAATCTTTGATGCATTTGGAACTCATTTTGGTGTAAAGTATGAGGTTAAAAAAAAAAAACCATTGCTGTCGAGTCAATTCCAACTCATAGCAACCCTACAGGACCGAGTAGAACTGCCCCATATGGTATCTAAGGAGCCGGTGGTGGATTCAAACTGCAGACCTTTCGGTTAACAGCTGAACGCTTAGCCACTGTACCACCAGACTGCTTAAAATAAATGAGATTTTTGTGATTGACACTAGCTTAGAAAAACCTTCCAATCACTGGGTTTTAAATTCTTCTTTAAGTCACATCTAATTTTCTTTTGTTATTTCAGTTTGTTCAAAAGCAAAATGAATAGCAAAAAAAAAAAAAAACTATAAATATGTGGTGCAGTGAATTACTTAATATGGCCCTTCTAGCCATAGTCTTCCCCCAAGTGTCCATCCGTTTGTCGTTCTGTGGGGGCTCGCGTGTTGCTGTGATACTGGAAGCTATGCCACCAGTATTCAGATACCAGCAGGGTCACCCATGGCGGACAGGTTTCAGCTGAGCTTCCAGACTAAGACAGACTGGGAAGAAGGACCTGGCAGTCTACTTCTGAAAAGAATTAGCCAGTGAAAAACCTTATGAATAGCAGCAGAACATTGTCTGATACAGTGCTGGAAGATGAGTCCCCCAGGTTGGAAGGCACTCAAAAGACGACTGGGGAAGAGCTGCCTCCTCGAAGTAGAGTCGACCTTAATGACGTGGATGGAGTCAAGCTTTTGGGACCTTCATTTCCTGATCTGGCACGACTCAAAATGAGAAGAAACAGCTGCAAACATCCATTAGTAATCGAAATGTGAAACATACAAAGTATGAGTCAAGAAAAATTGGAAGTTGTCAAAAAATGAAACAGAACATATCCTAGGCATTAGTGAACCGAAATGGACTGGTATTGGCCATTTTGAATTGGACAATCATATGGTCTACTATGCCGGGAATGACAACTTGAAGAAGAATGGCATTGCATTCATCATCAAAAAGAACATTTCAAGATCTACCCTGAAGTACAACCCTGTCAGTGATTGATAGGATAATATCCATATGCCTACAAGGAAGATTATTCAAATTTACGCACCAACCTGTAAGACCAAAAATGAAGAAATTGAAGATTTTTACTAACTTCTGCAGTCTGAAATTGATTGAACATGCAATCAGGATGCATTGATAATTACTGGTGATTGGAATGTGAAAGTTGGAAACAAAAAAGAAGGATCGATATTTGGAAAATATGGCCTTGGTGATAGAAACAGTGCCGGAGATAGCATGATAGAATTTTGCAAAACCAACGATTGCTTCATTGCAAATACCTTTTGATTAAATGGTCAGAGACCATTTCTACTAAATAAAGAAACCATAGGCTTCAACATATTTGCTTTCAAATTTTAGAAAAGAGACCACAGAAAGTCTAAAATAGGCTAATAAACATAATCAATCTGCATAAGGGCAACTTAACACATAATCAAGAAAAAATAACTTAAACCCATATATTTGACGAAAATATGACACTTGAAAAGCATTATAGTTGGAAATTAAGCAAGCCAGTCTATAAATTAGACATGGCCTCAAAGCACACTGAGACAGCTAAGAGACCCATGCACTTTGTGGATGGGAGTGGGGAGAGTAGTGCTGGCACTCAGCAGCCTCTCGTTGTAGGGTGCTGCTACTTCCTGTGTTCACTTCTAAGACTATCAGAGATTGTATCTGAATGTTCCCACCTTCAGTTCCACCCCCAAAGACCATGAACTCTTTGAACTTTTTATGACTTTTACATCTTGGTTTCCCCCCAGTATCTGGCAAAAAAAAAAAAAATTCTCTCTCTCTCTCTCTCTCACGCACACACACACGCACACGTACTTTTTTAAATTAAATGGAAGTGAAAGATTTGAAGTCTATGCATTCCATGTACATATGGCTAACAAAAGGCTGAAAACTCAGCAGGAATTCAGAGATGGCTATTAAAACTATCGAGGCTGGAGGATTGACCAAGATTAAGAACTAAAGTTCAAAAGTAGCACTTCAGTCATAGCATTTCAAAGATAAAAAGGGCTGGAGGAAATATCCTATTGTGGAGTCCTCGTAGTCAAGGTGAATTCAGTTCAGCTCCTAATAGTGGTTATACTAGGTGCTGCAGGAATATAGCAAAGTAAACATGAACTATGACCTCAAGGGATTCCAACCTAATAATGGGCATAAGACAAGGACTAACAACTACAATACAAGTTAGAGGATCTGGTCATTGACAAAGGAATGGGGATAGATCTCAGAGAATGGATGAGATTCCCGCAGGGAGAAATAGGAGGGAATTAGTTGAGCTTAAACAAATGCACAGAGGCAGGAAATTACAGATTAAAATTGGGGAATGGAGCTTAATGAGGTTTGGCTGGAAGCTAGGATGTATATAGAAGAACAGTGAGAGACAAGGCCAGCACGAGAAGCCATGGAAGGCTTTTTAATTTTTTTAACAGATCTATTGGTATATGATTCACATACACCCATTTGAAGTGTACAATCCAATGTCTTGTACTATAGTCACAAGGTTGTGCATCCATCATCACAATCTAATTTTACAACATTTTTGTCCCTCTAGAAGATGCTCTGTACCCATTAGCAGTCAATACCTATTCTCCTTTATTCCCACCTTCACTCCCAGCTGTAGGCAACCACTAGTATACTTTCTGTCTCTATAGATTTGTCTATTCTGGACATTTCATTTAAGTATAATCACACAGTATGTGGCCTTTTGTGTCTGGCTTCTGTATTTAAGGTTCATAATGTCTTTAAGTTTCATCCATGTCATAGCATGTATCAGATATTCATTTCTCTTTATGACTGAATAATACTCCATTGTATGTATATACCACATTTTATTTATCCATTCATCTGTTGATGGACACTTGGGTTGTTTCCACATTCTGACTATTGTGAATAATGATGCAATGAACAACATTCATGATCAAGGTTTTGTGTAGACATGTTTTCAGTTTTCTTGGGTATATACCTTGGAGTGGAATTGCTAGGTCAGAGAGTAAATTTTACGTTTAACTTTTTGAGGAACTGCTTATCTATTTTCCACAGCAGTTGCACCATTTTACATCCTCATCAGCAGTGTATGAGGGTTCTAATTTCTCCACATTGTCACCAACACTTGTTGTTGTCTTGATTTTTTATTATAGCCATCCTAGTGGGTGTGAAGTGGTAGCTCAATGTGGTTTTGATTTACTTTTTCCTGCTGACTAATGATGTTGAGTGTCTTTTTATGTGCTTGTTGGCCGTTTCTATATCTTCTTTGGAAGATTCAAATTCATTGCCCATTTTAAATTGAGTTGTCTTTTTATTGTTGACTTGTAAGAGTTCTTTATAGAGTCTGGGTACTAGATCCTTATCAGATATATAACTTGCAGGTATGTTCTCCTCTTCTGTACGTTATCTTTTCACTTTCTTGATGGTGCTCTTTGAAGCATGAAAGCTTTCAATTTTGATGAAATCCAAATTATCTAGCTCTTCTTTGGTTGTCTGTGCTTTTAGTGTCATTTCTAAGAAACCATTGACTAACCCAAGGTCACAAAGATTTATGCCTATGTTTTCTTCTAAGAATTTTAAAGTTTTAGCTCTTACATTTAGGTCTTTGATCTGTTTTGTGTTGATTTCGGTATGTGGTGTGAGGTAGGGGTCCACTTTATTCTTTCGTATGTGGATATCCAGTTGTCCCAGAACCATTTGATGAAAAGATTACTTATTCTTTTCTCATTGAATTATCTTGGAATCCTTGTTGCAAATCACTTGTCAATAACTTGTGGTTGTATTTCTGGACTCTCAATTATATTCCATTGATTGATATCTCTATCTTTATGCCAGTACCACACATTTTTTATTGCTGTAGCTTTGTAGTAAGCTTTGAAATTGTGAAGCATGAGCCCTCCAACTTTGTTCTTTTTCAAGGTTGTTTTGGCTATTTGGGGTCCTTTGCAATTCCATATGAATTTTAGGATGTTTGTGAATATCTGCAAAAAAGCCAGCTGGGAATTTGATAAGGATTGTGTTGAATCTATAGAGGGTTTTGGGGAGTATTACTATCTTAACAATATTAAGTCTTTCAATCCATGAACATGGGAGGTCTTTTCATTTATTTAGGTCTTCCTTTATTTTTTTCAACTATATTTTATAGTTTTCAGTGTACAAATCTTGCATTTCTTTAGTTAAATTTATTTCTAAGTATTTTGTTATTTTTGATGTTATTATACATTAAATTGTTTTCTTAATTTAATTTCATTGCTAATGTATAAAACTACAGTTGATTTTTTTGTATATTAATCTTGTACAGCCATGAAAGGCTTTTATGTGAGGACATGATTTGCTTAATATTTTGCTTCAGGAAGCATTAGATAAGAGCTTAGTATGGATAAATTTTAGGCTTTCTCTAATCCCATGAGTCTAGAGCTAATGAAATCATGACATAGGAACAGTCAGAATGGAGAGGAAGAAGTGGTTATGAGATAACTTTGAGTTTACTTTTTTAGAGATCTTCTGTGTGTATCTCCTCCTCTGCACTCCCATTACCACTACCTCAATCCAGGTCTTTGTGATCCTTCACTAGAAGTTGTAGTAACAGTGATCTTCTAACTGGTATCCCTGTTTCCAGTCTTACCACTCTCCACCCCCCAAATACTTTCTCTATGATGACACTAGAATGATCTTTTGGACATAAATATAAACATATTGCCAAATCTAATAGTTATTCTTTTAACCTTTAACTTTATCTCTTACCAACATTCAACATGGTTGACCACACTCTCCTTCGTGAAACACTTTCTTATCTTGGCTTCTGGGACACCATCCTCCTGATTTTCTTCTTCCTTCACCAGCCCCTTCTTCTAACTCTCCTTTACGGGCTCTTACTGTTCTGCTTACTCTCTAAATGTTGGAGTGCTTAAGGCCCTGCCCTGGGATTCTTATTCCCCATCCACAGTCTCTCTAGTAATTTCATCCAGTCCCATGGCTTTAGATACTGTCAATACCGATGACTCTAAAAATCTTATCTCTTGGCCTGACTTATTCCATGAACTCCAGACTTGTATATCCAACTCTATTTGTTTCGCACCTCAAACATAATATATCCTAAGGGGTACTTTTGAGTTTCTCCACCTCCAGTTACAGGGTTTGCCATTTCAGTACATAGTTGCTCAAGCCAAAAACCTAAAAGACATCTTTGATTCCTTCCATTCTTATACCCCCACCCACCTCTGCAATCTCTTAGCAAGTCCTATTTCCTCTACTTCCAAAACATATCCCAAATGCATCTATTTATCTCCATCTCAACCACCACCATCCTAGCCCAAGCCACTATTATCTCTTGCTCAGACTACTAAATGGCTTTCTAACTGGTCTCCCTGCTTTACTCTTTACACATGCACACATATACACATACACATGCACACACACACACACACACACACACACACACAGACACACACTCACACACAGTGACCAAAGTAATCTTTTAAAAACATAAACCAGATCATAGCACTCCTTTACTTAAAAGTTCTCAATGGCTTCCCCTGGCACATAGAAGAAAATCTAAATCTATCATGGTCTACATGTTTTACACAATATGGCCTCTGACTATCTCTATGATTTCATGTTGCACCGTTCCCATCTTTATTCACTATTTTCCAGTCACTCTAGCCTTCTTTGTTTCTTGAACACACTAAGCTCATTACAAACCATAGTCTTGCTTTAGTACTTCCCTCTGCCTAACAAGCTCTTCCCCTCGTATTTTCTCTCTTAAACAGGCTTTTTCTTGTCATTCTACTATTACCTTGAAAGTCATTTTTTCTGGAAGACCTGACCACCCAATCTAAGTTAGCCCCTTCCGCAAATCCCATCACTACCATATCACCCTGTTAAATATTTATCATAGAACTTATTACTATTTGATATTTCCTTGTTTATTTAATGTTTTACTTGATTATTTTCTCTTTTCTCTCCGCTAGAATGTAAGCTGTGTGAGAGAAGTGATCTTCTTTATCTTACTCAGCACTTCATCTACAGCATCTAGGACAGACAGTCAGTAAATATTTATTGAGTGAATAAACCCTAGGTCTGGAGAAAAAGTGAGAGGTTGGAGTTAAAGAGCAAGAAAGAAAAATTTAGGAATATCGACAGATGTGGCCGACATTACTGAAAACAGAGGGTAGAGGACTGAGTGTAGGCCAATTTGTACTTCTACCGATATATAATGAAAACTTATGTTTGTATAATTTGTAACATTTTAAAGAATGTTCACATATTTTATCACATTATCTTTATAACTACTCTGTACTTTGGAAAGGTAGGTATTAAACCTAGGGGAAACTGAGCCTCAGAGAGAGTAACTGAGACTAAAATCTAACTCTCCAGATTCCCAACTCTAGGGCTCTATTAGCTCAACTATACTTCCAAGGAACAGTAAATGTCTGGACAGTCTCGTGGAAATAATAGAAACCCTAGTGATCTGAACACAAACTGAAAAAGGTATTCACTAAATAACCACACAGGTCCTCATAATCTGTTCATTCTAGGATGGTTTCTCCTGCATTTTTTGCCCATTTGTGGTATTAGATGAGTTGCTTCACAGTGTTGCCTTATGGTTACCCGGGTGCTCTAGATGGCACCTGGGGCTTAACTGAAGAGGAGAAGAAGGGTGGGAAGTCTGTGTGAAGGAATCTTGGGGGGGGAGGGGAAGAGATAGAAACAAAACAGAGGCTAGATCTGTTAGCTCAAGAGGCTTTTATTTAAGTGGATTTGTTCTGCCAAAAATCAGAGTTGTGGATAGCTAGAAATGACAAATGGAATAAATGAATGCATTCTTTCCCAACAGCCCAGGATACCCTACCTATTCAATCAATATGTGAATTCCCCAGTCTCTACCTGTGCCCTCTTAATTCCACCCTGTGCACATTTGGAAAGGCTGATTGTGTTACTGCTGCTAAACACAGTGGCAGATGTCAATGAGAGCGTTCACGGGGGGTGGGGTGGAGAATCACCCAGAAATAGACTTGTAAGTGTTAATGCAGGAAATTGTCTTCTCGGGATAAAAATAAACAAATGTATACATCATTCTGACATTCTGTCTTAAAGATTCTGGTCAACTCAAAATATTTGCCCTAGTCTGAGTGCTCTTATTCTTGGATTGGGTTATTTCAATTAGTAAATTAGATATTAAAATAGTTGGATAGTGTGATGTGTAGACTTGGTTCAGTTACTTGACCTCTCTAAGCTTCCAACTCCTCATCTATAAAATGAGGAAAATAACAGTCCCTCCCTCTCAGTGTTTTGTGGATTAAATGCAATAATGCACCTAAGCGATTTGCCCAATACCTGGCATACAGGGGTTGGTAACTATAGATTAGTTGTTATTATTCGTTGTTAGTTGCCATCCAGTTGGCTCAGATGCATGGCGACCTTATGTATAACAGAATGATGTTGGAGTCCATTGTTGTGTCAACTCACCTCATTGAGGATTTCTCTCGTTTTCATTGGCTAACTTTACCAACCATGATGCTTTCTCTAGCAATTGATCTTTCCTGATTACTTGTGTCTAAAGTAACCGAGCCAAAGTCTCTCCATCTTTGCTTCTAAGAAACATTCTGGTTGTATTTCTTCTAAGACTGATTTGTTTGTTCTTCTGGCAGTGCACAGTATATTCAATATTCTTCATCAATGCCATTGTGTGAATGCATAAATTCTTCTTCTGTCTTCCTTTTTCGCTGTCCAGCTTTCACATGCATATGGGGTGATTAAAAAGACCATGGCTTGAGTCAGGTGCACTTTAGTCAGCAAAGTGATATCTTTGCTTTTTAAAACTTCAAAGAGGTCTTTTGCAGCAGATTTGCCAAATGCAATACATCTTTTGACTTCTTGATGGCCGCTTTCATGGTACAACAAATGTCATTAAAATGGCAAGAAGCGTGCTGTCCTGGAAAGAGCACTGTATTGAATATCAGAACTCCTGGATTCTAGTTCTGATTCTGCCACCAAATAGCCATAATGGCCTTGAATAAGTCACAGGATCTCCTACATTTTAGTTCATTGTTGTTGTTCTTAGGTGCCATCAAGTCAGTTCCTACTCACAGCGACCCTATGTACAACAGAACAAAACATGGCCTGGTCCTGTGCCATTCCTACAATCATTGTATGCTTGAGCCCATTGTTGCAGCCACTGTGTCAATCCATCTTGTTTAGAATCTTCCTCTTTTTCACTGACCCTCTATTTTACCAAGCATGATGTCCTTCTCCAGAGACTAGTCTCTCCTGATAATATGTCCAAAGTAAATGATATGAAATTTCGCCATCCTTGTTTCTAAGGAGCATTCTGGCTGTACTTCTTCCAAGACAGATTTGTTCATTCTTCTGGCAGTCCATGGTATATTCAATATTTTTC
>NW_004444004.1:13120767-13198371 GCF_000243295.1 Trichechus manatus latirostris | reverse complement strand
GTTTTCTTTATGTTGAGGTGTAATCCATACTGAAGGCTGTGGTCTTTGATCTTCATCAGTAAGTGCTTCAAGTCCTCTTCACTTTCAGCAAGCAAGGTTGGGTCATCTGCGTAACACAGGTTGTTAACGAGTCTTCCTCCAATCCTGATGCCCCATTTTTCATATAGTCCTGCTTCTTGGATTATTTGCTCAGCACATAGATTGAGTAAGTATGGTGAAAGGAAACAACCCTGATGCATACCTTTCCTGCCTTTAAACCACACAGTATCCCCTTGTTCTGTTAGAAAAACTGCCTCTTGGTCTATGTCCAGGTTCCGCAGGAACACAATTAAGTGTTCTGGAATTCCCATTCTTCACAATGTTATCCATAATTTGTGACGATCCAGAGTCGAATGTCTTTGCATAGTCAATAAATAAAACACAGATAAACATCTTTCTAGTATTCTTTGCTTTCAGCCATTATCCATCTGACATCAGCAATAGTATCCCTCGTTCCATGTCCTCTTCTGAATCTGGCTTGGATTTCTGGCAGTTCCCTGTTGGTGTACTGCTGCAACCACTTTTGAAAGATCTTCAGTAAAAGTTTACTTGTGAGACTTTAGTTTATTCCCTTGTAAAAAATGAGGACATTGGACCTGATGATTTCTAAGGGCCCTTCCAATTTTAAATATCATTCCACAACCATTCTCTAATTCCCTTATTACAGAAAACTCCATTCTGTCTTCCTCCTACTACCCCAAAGGTGAGGAAAATGAAATATGCTCTCGTAAGTCACTGGATAAAAAAGTGTCCATGAGGTTATCAGAGGAAAATCCATAGAGGCTCCTCACCATACTGCAGCACATTACCCACCCACCCCCGACCCGTGGCTATAGTCTGCAGTGAAGGATGGAAGGCAGCAGGAGTCTTGCTGTTGGAAAAGGTGTGCCCAGCCATGAGTGCATCATTAACATGCTGAATGAGGACTTGGAGCCCACTCCTTAACATTGGCATTTACATGGTTCTACTCTTTGCATTTAGAACACTTGGGGGTGCTTCAGAGGCACCCACAAAATAGTTCTTTGATGACTGTGTCTGGAACAATTAAGACATCCATACTGATCTCGCCTTTGGCTTTGTGTGTATGAGCCATTACCAAAGTCTGTTCTTGAAGAAAATCAGCCTCTGGAGCCTGGAAACTTGTCAATTTCCTGTGACCAAATCTGGGATTGAAAGTCTATGTGGCAAATCGGTCCTTATTGATTTGGGGGAGATGTCAAAAACACATCCTGTCCTGAAATTGTCTATCTGACCCTTTTTTGGAAAGCACTTAGTAACCCTCGTAGAAGCTCAGTTGTAGACTTATCTTTCTCTGGAGGAAAATAATAAATAAATAAATGAAGAAATTTGGTAGGAAATATGTTTATTAATGTGTTGTTTCCACAGAAAAAAAAACTAGCAAAATGGCCTTTAATTTGAGGGCTGGTCAGTTCCATTGGTTGAGTATGATGTCAGGGAGGCCAAAAGACTTCTATAAGGTCAAGTGTGCTGGGCACACAGGGGCACCCAGTGGCCAAAGAACTGGGTATACTGATAGTAACAGTATCATCTTTCTATATGGGTTGAACAAACCACTTCCTTAGTAAAACCCGGAGAACCCTGAAATACCTCTGGTCCCTGTTATTGTTGTTGTTAGGTGCTGTTGAGTTGGTTCCGACCCAGCAGCCATCTAACAAGCAGAAGGTAGCTAATGCATTCATCCATGGCTTATTATGTACTGGAGTCCCTGAGTGATGCAAATAGTTAATGCGCTTGGCTGCTAAATGAAAGTTTAGATGTTCGAGTCCACCCAGAGGTAACTTGGAAGAAAGGCCTGGTGATGTACTATGTACTTCCAAAATATCAGCTGTTTAAAACCCTATGGAGCATAGTTCTACTCTGATACACGTGGGGTTGTCACCATGAGTCAGAGTCAACTCAATAGCTACTATTGTTCGTTTGTTTTTACCATGTACTAGAGAGTCTCCTGGTGGCACAGTGGTTAAGCACTCGGTTGCACTCCGAAAGGACTACAGTTTGAACCTACCAGCAACTCTGTAGGAGAAAGATGTGGCAGTCTGCTTCCCTAAAGAGTTACAGTCTTGGAAACCCTGTAGGGCAGTTCTACTCTGTCCAATAGGGTCACTATGAGTTGGAATGGACTTGATGGCAATGGGTTTGGTAGGGAGTCTTAGGGAGTGCCTGGGTGGTGCAAATGGTTAAGCACTTGGCTACTAACTGAAAGGTTGGTGGTTTGAATTCACCCAGAGGTGTCTTGGAAGAAAGTCCTGGCGATCTGCTTCTAAGAGATTACAGCCATTGAAAAGCATATAGAGCATAATTCTACTCTGAAGCACATAGGGTCGTCATGAGTTGAATTGAATTTCTGGCAGCTCCCTGTTGATGTACTGCTGGTAACTTTTTTTTTAAACCATGTACTAGGGAGTCTCAGAGAGAAGCCCATGTGCTGTTTCATGCAGAGCCTTGTGTGGTATGTGCCCTTTGATGGGGTCAGCACATGCTTAGGGTTGGTACCCAGCTTTTAGGATGCAGAAATTAGATAGGATCACTATGTCCCCCTCCAGGATGATGAGGTTCTGAGGAAATCAAACTCATAATAAATGGATTTTAAAACCAAAAGGCCAATTTATTAATTTACAGTGGGGAGTAACGTTCTATTGACCTCTCTCTAGCAAGGATTCCCAGACATTGAGATTTCATTAACCAATTAAATTTCCAAAATAATTTGGGAGAATAACAATAATTCACACTTATCGAGCACCTACTATGTGACAGGCACTCTGCCAAATTTTTTACATGATTAATCTCATTTAAACCTCACAATAATCCTGTGATATACTATAAGGTACTATTTTTATTCCCACTTTGTAGAAGAGGGAATTTTGCCTCAGACACAAGAAGGTATCTATAAGTGGTAGATTACTCTATGACTCCAAAGCCATTATTCATAGAATGTTACGATAATAATGGAAGACATAACCTCTTCCTAAAGTAACTTGGAAGAATATGGAGGAGGGAATGGAGAAGAAGTCTAATAAACAGAAAACATAGCCTTTCTCCTACTGCCTATGACTCAGCTGCAGCTGTGACTCATAGAGGACTGAAGGTCATTCAGCAAGCTGGAAATGACCCCGGACGTTAGTATTACAGCCAGTGCATGATTGCTGTAGCCTTGGTTGTTATCCCAAACTGACCTCTCTCACCACCACCACCACCCAAAGTTATACATTCTTCAGTCCTCCATCCCTACCTTCCCTCGGAGAAATGCAATCAAAACAACAAATAAGGTGCCTGGCTGTGCTGTTTGGGAGATGGAGAGGGCAGAGGTGGGTTCTGAGATGCAAAGAAAGTTGACAAAGGAGCAATTTCCGGAGTCCAGGAATTAGGCAGCATCCTAGACTGGTTCCTCAGCATTTGCATGGTTGGTGAGAATGAGGACTCTGGCCCTGGTGGCATTGGGTGGGGACTAATGTTGATCTGGCAACAGGCTTCCGTTCCACATGATGTTGACAAATAGAATGCATTTTTCTTTCTCTGCTTCATTGCCTTATATAATGTTTTATATAATGTCTTATGTAATAAAATAGCTGCCTTCATCTCTCTTACTTTGGACACGTTATTAGGAAGGATCAGGCCCTGGAGAAGGACATCAGGCTTGGTAAAGTAGAAGGTGAGGTAAAGAGAAGAAGACCCTCAAAGCGATGGGTTGACACAGTGACTGCAACAACGGATTCAAACATAGCAACATTGTGGGGATGGCACAGGACCCAGCAGTGTTTTGTTCTGTTGTACACAGGGTTGGAACCAACTCGAAGGCACCTAACAACGGCTTATATAATGCTGTGCAACTCCCCATATTAAATTAAACTGGGTTGGTTAATCTATTTACATCTGGTTTGCAGAGGTGTCGCTGAGGTATGAGGACTAATGGTGAGTATCCATTTCCAGCAATCTCTGCATTCATCACCAATTTTCTACCTAACACTTGTAGGCAGAATGGGAATTTATGATTGTTGTAATAGCCTATGGGATGGAGGAGAAAGAACTGGAAGGGATGTGTCTCCTAGGCAGTTTAACCCTCTTAGAACCTTGATACGGCTTCAGGTGCCCACGCCTAGGTTTTTGGTACTTGCCAGCACACCCATCCTGGTCTTCCTGTGGTTTCTTGCCCACACATAGCTGTCCTCCCAAGTCCAGCTGGCTATAGGGGAATAACAGTGCCCACCACCCATTCTAAAGAGTCCACAGAAGGCCTGCCCACTCTTGCTAGAGTAGCAGGCCAGCAAAGATCACCTAGTCTAGGTAGCACCAGACTTTTCAGACTCTAAGCCTTAGGTTTTCTGTTTTCTCAGGTTGTTGTCTCCCCCTCCTCTTATCCCAAAAACATACAGCATATCTACTCCCACCCTCTAGTTGAAGGCCCTCTTAACAACAGGGCAGTATGACACAGCCTTAGGCATTTGTAAATACCTACTTGTCTCCTCTTGGATGGGTTAGCTGTAACCTTCACTTATAATTGTTGGTCAGCCAATTCCCACAAAACTCTTCTCTGACCTAGTTGCACCTCTCAATTTAATGATTTCATAGATTGCAAGAGGTGTGGTTGCCAGGTTGCTATAGAAACCTATGCTCTACGATCTTTTTCCCCCCTCCAATAAAAAGTTAAACCAGGAAAAAAAAAAGTTAAATCAACTATTCGATGAGGAATTGGGTATATTTTAAGTATAATGTGCCCTTTCACACTGAGAATGCTTGAAATCCTCTTACGTCAGACAAATTCATTTTGTCTCCTGGGTTTTTTCTTCTGTTTTGTGTTTTATTTTTTACATTTCCAGTCAAAAAATTTTATTGAGTTCTATAAATGTAGAAGTAATAACTGGGGAATTACCCCTGTTGCTAAAGGACTAGCTTTATTGTCATGCCTGAATTCTACAGGCTAGAATGGGGTGGAGAAGGCTGGGGAATTGATAAGATGCGGCAGAAGGAAGTTGGGGGTACCAGACTTCTGGCAAGCCTGAGGTCAGTTAAAAAGAGATCAGCTGAGGACTACTGTCTAAGCCTAAAGGATGAGGCCAAACAAGTCGTGACTCCCGTACTTGGGAGACTAGTGAGGAAAGATGTGCCTGGGTAACAGGAAGTCAGGCTCCAGGCAGGAACCTGAGAAACAGTATTAACTCCCTAACAGCAAAAATAGAATTTGCAGCTGCTGAGGTATGGTTGGGGGTCCTAGATGCCTCCTTCCCAGGCAGTGGTGGCACCATGAAGTGACCTGAGAGAGCAATAGAGACTCCCTTATCTCCATGAGTCTCCCAAATCTACCTTCAAATAAATATGATAAAAATGTTCCTTGATAAGGATAACATATGTTAGATAAAGGGTGGAAGAAAAGCATATTTGGAAAACTTTCTATTTCTGCTCCTCTACTACATAGTCTCTGTGGCACAGTCGGTTAGCCCATTTGGCTGTTAACCTAAAGGTTGGTTGTTCGAGACCAGCCAAGGATGCATCCCAGATTTTAAGAACACCTGCTGGCATAGTGGTTAAGAGTTTGGCTGCTAACCAAAAGATCGGTTTGAATCCACCATCTGCTCCTTGGAAACCCTATAGGGGCAGTTCTATTCTGTCCTATAGGGTGGCTATGAGTCAAAATTAACTCTACGGCAACGGGTTTTTTTTTGTTTGTTTGTTTGTTTACTACATAGGCTCTAAATAGAAGTAGTATGCTTGCTAGGTAAACTCAGCTTCCAGATAATCCCGTGTCCACACATACTACCTTCCTTTCTTGGCCCACCTCCCTATCTCCCACTGGTAACCATTTGTTGCTTTTAGTAGACATATAAATATCATTCCTATATAGATATTCTAGAACTGCCACTGTGTTCTAAGTTGACCCTTGGTTTCTGAGTATTAGGGAATCAAAGTTTATGTACAAATAACGTGGTGTTATCTTCCAATCTTCATGGTTAAGTGCAAGAAGGGCTGATACAGGGTGGGGTGAGGGGAGCCATTCTGAGGTAGCTTTTATTCTCAACAGAGCTCAGACACAGCAGGACTCACAAATGTCTTACTCCCAAGGGCCCCACTTAGGGCTGAGCAATGTCTGTGGCAAGAGCCCTGGTAGTGCAATTGTTATTAGGTGCTCAGCTGTTAACTGAAAAGTTGGCAGTTTGAACCCACCCAGCAGCTCTGCAGGAGAAAGACCCATCAATCTGCTCTGTTAAAGATTACAGCCTAGAAAACCCTATGGAGCTGTTATACTCTGTGACACGAGGTTGATATGAGTTGAAATCAACTCAGCGGCCCCTAAGTTACTAACAGCTGTGGAGCCTACTGGCCTAGCCAAAGCATTGGCTAAAGGGGAGGCGGTGGGGAAGGGGAGGACAAAAGGACAAGAAGGAAAGGAAAGGAAAAAGGTAGGGAAGGAAAAAGAAGAAGAAAACACCTCAGACTGGGTCACGTGTTCCTCTTTCCAGTATCTCTGATGGTTGGAGCACTGTTCAAAACTGCCTGACCATTGGCAACCCTGAGGCCATCACCCATCCGACTTTGAATGCCCCAATACCTAGTAAAGTTTGCAATTGAGTCACATCCACCAAGTTACCTCCTCTCCTGGGATATAGATGTAAACCTAAATCATAGAAGCTATGGTTCTTAATTATAAGCCACAGAAACCACCCCTGACTGATTTAGGGAGAAACGAAATTTATTTAAAAGTTCTTGGTATCTCACAGAGTCTCTGGGAGAACTGAGGAGCCAAGCTCAGGTCTATGCAAACAAGAACCATCACACTACACAGTGATTACCAGTGGTGTGTGAGAGCGAGCGGGAAAGGAGGACTCAACGCTTAGGGGACACTGAACTTCTGTTAAGGGTGTTGGAACAATTTGGGAATGAATAAGGGTGATGGTTGAACATGATGAACATGAGTTAATGTTACTGAACTGTACATGTGAAAAATGTTGAAATGGCAAATATTTTGCTACATGCAAATTTACCACACACACAAAAAAGAACCATCACACTGCAGAGCTAGCCTGTTCAGGATGTTGCTGTTATTGCCACTAATGGGCACTATGTGTGGCAACCAGCACTGTTAACACTCCCAACGCTGAACCAGCAACTCTGTCTTGACATAACAGCTGGCACTGCTAGTGAGGCTCTGCTTCCCACCAACATTCATCACTGGGAACTTCCCCAAATGTTGGAAGGGGGTTTGGAATCTGGGAAGCCAAAAAGAGGGACAAATGTTTATTTCCCTGAGTTTACCACCCTGCCTGGGCACTGCTGGTTTGAGATAGATCACTACTCCATTCCCTCCACCCTCAGGGTCAAACCAGGCCATTCCCTTTCCCACAATCTTATCTAATGCCAGCTACTTTTTCATTTCTATTAGCCCTTTACTGACGTCTCAGCATGCCTTGTGGCTGCACTTGTTGTTGTTAGGTGCCGTCAAGTCAGTTCCGACTCATAGCAATCCCACACGTAACAGAACGAAACAATGCCCGGTCCTGTGCCATCCTCACAGTCGTTGCTATGCTTGAGCCCATTGTTGCAGTCACTGTGTCAATTCATCTCGTTGAGGGTCTTCCTCTTTTTTGCTGACCCTCTATTTTACCAAGCATGATGTCCTTCTCCAGGGACTGGTCCCTCCTGATAACATGTCCAAAGTACATTGAGATGAAGTCTCACCATCCTGGCTTCTAAGCTCTCCCTGGGACTCTGAGATATCAAAAACTTTCAAATAAATTTATTTTTCTCCCTTAATCAGTCAGAGGTGGTTTCTGTGGCTTATAATTAAAAACCCTGGCTTCTATGATTTAAGTCTACATCTGTTTCTGAGGAGAGGAAATAACTTGGTGGGTGTGACTCAATTGCAAACTTTACTAGGTATCAGGGGCATTCAAAAGTTGGATGAGTGATGACCTCAGGGTTGCCAATGGTCGCTTTTAAGGAGCGCTCTGGCTGTACTTCTTCCAAGACAGATTTGTTCATTCTTCTGGCAGTTCATGGTATATTCAGTATTTTTATCAACACTGTAATTTAAAGGCATCAAGTCTTCTTCAGTCTTCCTTATTCGTCGTCCAGCTTTTGCATGCACACGAGGCTACTGAAAATACCATGGTTTGAGTCAGGCCCACCTTAGTCCTCAAAGTGACATCTTTGCTTTTAAAACACTTTAAAGAGGTCTTTTGCTGCACTTACCCAAATAAAACATTTGGCTTTCTTAAACCTCCTGATGATCTTCTAGATGACATATTTGGCTTCAAATTGCCTGCCTAATGGCAAGTACCTCCTGTATAAGTGACCCAAGGATCAGATAGATGGAGATACTGAGGTACATTTGACTATCATGTTCCTCAAGATAAGCTCTGGGGAAAATGATTCAGAATTTGGTTCCATTGCCTTTGAAAAGATCGCAGTGCATATGCACCATTGTTGATCTTAAAAGGCTAGGTACAGATTTCATGTTTTCATTATCAGAAATACACTATATTCTTTTTTCAATGTACTTTTAGGTCACCGAGGAGTTTTAACCCAAGAGTTTCTCTATCTAGCTCTCATTTTGCGTATTTCCATAATCCTGCTTTGTAAATTGATAGTCATTAATTTTCCCCAATGGATGGTTGTTAGTAGAAGTGATCCAGCTAAAATTCTGTTTGAAAAGAGTGAAATGAGGTTATTTTGTGTATGAGCCCCCACATACCCATCCCGGGCTCAATCTAATGACCTCTTTTCTTTAGTCGTAAGTACAGAATGTTCTTCCTTAGCCCCCCAGCTAAGGGATGGGCGAGGTGGGGAGAGGGGATTTGAATGGTGGAATCTAATAGTCAGAACTGGACTTTTGAAAAAATATGTCAATGTGGCTTCCTTAGTTTTTTGTTTGTTTGCTTTGCAAAGCAGAAATCTATGAAAATTATCATCAAAATGCAGATTCCTATTGTGAAGCCATAATGAAACTCTTTCAGAGAATAAGACTAAACCTATTTCGGGGAGTTGCTGGGAGTCATCAGCTGGGCCAGGGAGAGGATGGTCAGGCACGTGATGGTCAGAGGCTAGTGGGGGCAGAAAGGAGCTGAGACCAAAAGAACAGAACAATAATGCAAGCAAGGTTCAAGAAAATAAGAGCTAAAAGAGTAAGGGAGGAAAATAGGATGAAAATATGATTATGGAACCAAGCTGGGAAAGCCCAAGTGTGGTGAGGCAAGGACAGAGATTACCAGACTGGACTAAAACAGGAAAAAAAGGCAGGAAGTGAATACCCAATTGGCTTTCCTCTAGACTCTATAGTCAGGAAAACGCTATTCCCAAGAAGGAAGGGCCCAGGTCAGAAGCCAGAGAGCAAACAGAGCAGGATGTTCCATGAGCGTATGTCAGGGAGTCTGTTGCTGTTGTTAGCTGCCATTGAATTGCCCCCTCCGCCCCGGCCAACTCACAGCAACCCCATGCACAACGGAACTAATCGGCTGCCTGTTCCTGCACCATCAGCATGATCGCTTGTGGATTGAACCGCTGTGCTCCATAGGGTTTTCATTGGCTGATTTTCAGAAGTAAATCACCAGGCCTTTCTTCCTAGTCTGTCTTGATCTGGAAGCTCCGCTGAAGCCTATTCACCATGGCTGAGCCTCGTAGTATTTGAAATACTGGTGGCATAGCTCCCAGCATCATAGCAACACACAAGCCACCACAGTATGATCAACTGACAGATGGATAGTAGTACTGCATACAGTGTAGCACAAATTTTTATGTAAAGCCAATATTTCTTCTGTGACTAACAAAATTAGATGGTATTAAACCACTCTATCAAATGTGTGGATGTGTTACCACAAATTTTGTAAGCCTATCTTGACACTTCCTTGTTACTTTGTTTGTTTTAATACAGTGGAAGGATCATAAAATGGAAATGGTATGAAACTTTCTCAGCTTCTAAGATGTTCTCACTTAACAGCCAAGTTCAGCCACGCATCAAAGCCGCCAGATGTGCTGGTCTGCAATAGACAGAGAGAGGGAACAGGCTGGCCAGAGAGAGCAGAGGATGAGCCTGGGTCTAGCCATGGGAAGAGCCATGAGTCCAGCTTCAGTGGGAGGAATCGTCTTACTATGGTGAGGAATGAGCACTCTGGAAGCAGACTCCCTGGGTTCCTATTCCCCTCCACTGCTTGATTGTTCTATCCCTTTGGAGTTCCTTCACCTCTCTGAGCTTCAGTTTTCTCTTCTACAAATGGGAATGATAAATCATACTTGCTTTATAGGACGGTTGTGAGTGTTAAAGAGCACTTTGCTTGGCACATAGTAAGCAATATATATTAGCTGCTGCTAACTATAATTGTAGTATTAATTATTATTATTATTTACCCCTGGGTGGTGCAAATACTTAAGCACTGGACTACTAACCAAAAGATTGGCGGTTCAAACCCATCCAGAGGTACCTTGGAAGAAAGGCCTGGTGATCTGCTTCCGAAAGGTCACAGACTTGAAATTCTTATGGAGCAGTTCTACTCTGCACAAATGGGTTCTCCAGGAGTCAGAATTGACTGTATGGCAACTAACAACTAACAGCAACCCTTGTGTAGTGGCAGTGCAATGAGACAGTGGTGGTTCAGTGGTAGAATTCTCGCCTTCCATGCGGGAGTCCCTGGTTCGATTCCCTGCCTATGCACCTCATGTGCAGTCACCACCCATCTGTCAGTGGAGACTTGCGTGTTGCTATGATGCTGAACAAGTTTCAACAGAGCCTCTAGGATAAGATGGACTAGGAAGAAAGGAAGAAAGACCTAGTGATCTGTGGCCGAAAATCAGCCAGTAAAACCCTATGGATCACAACAGTCCAATCCCCAGCCAATCATGGGGCTGACGCAGGAACAGGCTGCGTTTTGTTCTGTTGTGCATGGAGTCACCATGAAATCAGGGTCTGGCTCGACACCAGCTAGCAACAACAGTGGCAGTGACGGAAACCTCTTCAGTGCAGAGACCCTGAGCTGGGGCTCTGTAACTCCATTTTGTCGTGACGAATATGAGAGATTTAACTGCTTAATTCCACTGAAATCCTAGAAGGGAAAATAGTTTCATTCTTGTGATTTGAAGGAGGTAGGTGTGTAGGGATGACCTTAAGCAAAAGCGTAGGACACTGTTGCCTATTATATACATTTCAACAGCCTCTTAAAAGGCTGGTCCAAAAATATCTTTTAATCACACCCCCATAACATCTCCAGAAAACCCCTGCTAAAATGTAAATAAATTATCTAAGAGCCAAATCCAGAAAGCTGGGTTCCTAGCATGTTAAATGTCCACATGAATTTGTTTTCAGGGTTGCTTTTTCCTGAAAACAGCAATTGACATTGGAGGTAAAGCTTAGAGAGGGAGAAAGGGAAAATCAAGTGATGTGCCGGTAAAAGTGTAACAAACAGTTCTCTGGAAGTTGGGAGTTAATTTCTAGTGTGGTGTAAATACTCCCATCATGGCTGATTTTAAGCTACCAACCTGACGTCACTGAACATGGAGTTGGGAAGAGACGCTCAGCTGCATGCCATTCTATAGTATTTTCACCATACAGATACAGTAGACACAAACAATTTCAAGTGCATAGATAACAGTAGAATGTAGTACAATAATGAGGAAGTGGTAAGTTTTAAGTATCTATTAGCTTTGTTTTAAATGTGATTTATTTAACTATAAGCTTACATAATTTCTTTTTCAATAATGGTTATATTTAACAACCGGCTTGCAAATTTCCTGAAATTTTAACAATTGGCTTTCACAAGCCAGTATGAGACAGCTCCAGTAAACCACAGTCCAGTACTCTAGTTTGTGTTCAGTTGATCAAGGTGAAGAGATTCATCTGCATCCATTGTCCCAAAGCCTCCAGGTCTTATAAATCATAACCCTCTACTCTAGTCATGCCAACTCCTTCCTTTCTCCCCTGCACACCTGGTCTCCCCATTTCTGAGCACTCCAATCACTACTCAAAAAATGCCCATCCCAAAAGGGGGAGATTTTGCCTAGGAAACTGTCATGGATTGAATTATGTCCCCCTAAAAATGTGTGTGTCAATTTGGCTGGGCCATGATTCCTAGTATTGTGTGATTTTCTTATTTGTTGTAAATCCTGCCTTTATGATGTCAGTGAGGGAGGATGGGTGGCAGTTGTGTTAGTGAGGCAATCTCTTGAGATATAAAAGAGAGAAGCGAGCAGAGAGACAGGGGGACCTCATACCACCAAGAAAGCAGTGCCAGGAGCAGAGCGCGTCTTTTGGACCTGGAGTCCTGGGGTCCCTGCGCAGAGAAGCTCCTAGTCCAGGGGAACATTGTTGAGAAGGCTGACAGAGGGAGAAAGCCTTTCCCTGGAGCTGATGCCCTGAATTTGGACTTTTAGCCTCCTTTACTGTGAAGAAATAAATTTCTCTTTGTTAAAGCTATCCACTTGTGGTATTTCTGTTGTAGCAGCACTAGATAACCAAGACAGAAACATTGAGTTTATGTTAATGGTGGTGGAATGATTTAGAAAAGGATAGCAAGAATGACTGCACAACTTGAAGAATGTAATCAATGTCCATGAATTTGTACATGTATAAATTGTTGAATTGGTGGATGTTTTGTTGTGTATATTTTCACCACAATTGAGAAAGAAAGAGAGGAAAGGAAGGAAAGAAGGAAGGAAGAAAGAGAAATGTCCCTCCCACCAATCCCCACTTCTCTTCCTCTGGTCAAAACCCTAAGGGGCCTCCTGGACCCAACCTCAAACTTCAGTCCTCCACTGGGCAGTGCTGAGGACTCCCATGGTGGTTATCCAATGAACCCTGACTTGGCCAGCCAGCTGGGCTCTTGTACGCCAGCACTCTCCTCATCACCCGGAAACCTGCTCTAAGGCCTCATCTGAGACTAGCTGGTGGTTTCAATCAGGACAAAAGAAAAATTGTGACAAACTGGGCTGTGCTTTCCTGTCAGGAACTGCCATGCCTTGAGCGCTGTGTTCTGCCAAACTGAACTGCTCACAATGTCCCACAGGACTGGTCAATGCCCGCTCTATGGACCATCAGCTTTTCATGTGTTGCTCTTACTGCCTGGCATGTTATTCAACCCCTCCCCCCTCTTTGTGCTCAAAAACGTCTCATGCTTCAGGATTCAGTTCCTACCTTACCTCCTCCAGGAAATCTTTTCTGAACACCGCCCGCCCGCCCCCAACACACACACAACAAGATTAGATGTCTTTCCTCCGAGCTACCATCATTCGCTGTGCAGTGGGTCTATTTTCTTCCCTAGGCTGAGCCTCTCAAAGGCAGTGTTGTATTCCTTTCTGTAGCCCAATGTTTAGCATAGAATGTGTCCTGTAAATGTATGTTCCATTAGTAAGTTAATTAACTGGAGCCGTTAATGCCTGACTAAGAATTATCACTGTAGCTGAGCCTCCATTTCCTGGCAGTCCCTACAGGCCTGGTGAACATCCTCACATTTGACTCTTGAGATAGGCATGGGCACTAGAAGACCCCTTTCCCATTTAAAAAATTCCTTCATCTGTGAATTTATGGCGCTGTAGAGATGGTAGCCAACAAACACCCTCCTTTTCAGGCATCTAGTTCCCAGCAGAACTGAGTTGACAGCCTTCTTTTTTTTTTTTTTTTTTTTGTTTAAAGCACTTTTATTTGAGTTTTTCCATTTATGTAGCCAAAACTCATCCTAATACCACAAACATAGTCCTTTGTCTTCACTGGGATACACAGAGCCAAATCAGGTGCCCAGTGTTGGCACCTGTGTGAGATTTTAATATGAATTTTGTTTGCTTTGTCATTTCTCGCTTCATTTTATGTTTCCTTTCTTTTCTTTTGCCCCAATATTTCTCTGCTCATACACATTTAAGACATTTTGCTTTGTCTTACGTAATTGTATAGATTTTCTGAAAATTCTTGTTGGAACATATCATGTGAATGATAAATAAATGGTGTTTTTCAAATGACACTAGACAATAGATCTTGGACATTGACACATTGTATCTGTCATACCATGAGCATCCTCTGAGGTCCTTGTACTCACTGTTGTGCTGATGAAGAAGCAGGTTCCTAGAATGTAAGGAATATTTACAGGGCCCATCAGCTACTAAGTGGAAACGGCTGAATTAGAACTTACCCCTGTCTGATTCCAAGTCAGGGCCTTTCTCACCGAGCAGCACTGCCTCCTGTAGTCGATGCTTGACAAATAAGAGGAGATGCTAAGGTTGAACCTGAGCAGAATCCTGAGAGCTGAACAGCCTTAGGGAAGAGTAAATTTTTCTGCTGAAGGAGCCAGGCTCTGGGATTGTTCTTTGAGATGGAAGCAACAAGGAAAGGGACTGAGAGGGAATGGGCTGCGAGAAGCCCCTTCAGAGCAGGGACCTGGATGGTGGAGGATCTGAGTCAATCCCGTTTTACTACCTCATCACCCTGACTGTTCTCCAGAAGACATGGTTCATAAAAGCTTTCCTTCCCCTACACCCCATTCCCACAGAACTCACTGGACTTCTCTGGCTTCCCCATGGCATCATCCGATGGACAAGGCTACGCTGGCCCCTTCTCCTTTGGACAACGGGTGCAGGTCAGGCAGGGAGTTGGTATTCGGCGGTGGCTCTCGAGAGTGGATGGACATTTTGGGGGGCAGGAGAGGGGACCGGCACAAATTAGGAGGATCTTAGCCTGTGGCTGGTGTGTTACAGGTGAGCAGCAGAGGGAGAATTTACAGCTTTGCAAGTCCAGAGGCAGAATTCTCAGAGATCCTCATTAAATGCACTGTTGTTACTCCATTCTCTAAGACACTCAGCTCCTTGGAGGCCATGGCACCATAAATAAAGTCAACTTTTCTGTCTGTTTGGTCCCGTGGGTTCAGCTTTGGGACCAGATGCAGATTGCCTCCCTGCCAATGGACCCACCTCTCCTGAAAGGAGAATTTCCCTACCCATGGGTATGATATCTTATGTATGGCACATCACAAGGACCACTGACGAAACCCTAAAAATAGATTTTTCCTTAGAGCCTCCAGAAAGGAACATAGCTCTGCAGGCATCTTGATTTTTAGCTCAATGGGACTTGTTTTGGACTTTTGTCTTCCAACACTTAAAAATACTAAATTTATGTTGGTTTAGGTCATTGTTGTGGTTGTTGTTAGGTGCCCTTGAGTCAGTTTCGACTCATAGCAACCCCATGTACAACAGAAGGAAACACTGCCCAGTCCTGCACCATCCCCACAATTGTTGCCATATTTGAGCCCATTGTTGCAGCCACTGTGTCAATCCATCTCCTTGAGAGTCTTCCTCTTTTTCGGTGACCCTCTACTTTACCAAGCATGATGTCCTTCTCCAGGACTGATCTCTCCTGATAACATGTCCAAAGTATGTAAGATGTAGTCTCACCATCCTTGCTTCTAAGGAGCATTCTGGTTGCACTTCTTCCAAGACGCAGGTGTTAGTTCTTTTGGCAGTCCACGGTATAGTCAATATTCTTCTCCAACACCACAATTCAAAGGTGTCAATTCTTCCTCAGTCTTCCTTATTCATTGTCCAGCTTTCACATGCGCATGAGGTGACTGAAAACACCATGGCTCGGGTCAGGCGCATCTTAGACCTCAAGGCAACATCTTTGCCTTTCAACACTTTAAAGAGGTCTTTTGTGGCAGATTTGTCCAATGCAATGCATCTTTTGATTTCTTGACTGCTGCTTCCATGGGTGTTGATTGTGAATCCAAGTAAAATGAAATCTTTGACAACTTCAATCTTTTCTCTGTTTATCATGATGTTGCCTACTGGTCTAGTTGTGAGGATTTTTGTTTTCTTAATGTTGAGGTGTAATCCATACTGAAGGGTGTGGTCTTTGATCTTCATCAGTAAGTGCTTGAATTCCTTTTCACTTTATGTCTCTAATTTATGGTAATTTGTTATAGCAGCAATAGGAAACTAATATGCATGGTAACCATTAGATTGATGTTATTAGCTGGGTATATTGCCACCCCAATATAAATCAGTGTCCTGATATTAAGAGAAAAGTTGAGAATGGATATCGGAAAGGAACTTAGCCATGTTTTCCATAAAAATAATTGGGCAAGATAATTTTTACAAACAGTAAACAGGAAAAGTCTGGTCTATTCATTATTATATGTGTCATGAACCTTTTTTTAGCCATTGTGAAACTGGCTAACACTGAATAGATATATCCGTGCAGCAGAGTGATGATAAGCAAATCCAGTAATATCAGAAGCTATTATATCCATTCTGCTGTGCGTAGGTTCACTGTGAGTTGGAACCAACTCGAGGGCACCTAACAACAATTATGTTGTAAAAGTGGCATCAAAATCAATGAGAAAAGGAAAGATTTTGAAATAAATGAGATGTCGACGATTAGTTATTTGCTGGAAGCAAATATCTTAACATGATAAATTAAAGTTGGAAGAAATATTTAAAATAGCATACGATTTCTGGAAGAAACTAGATTAATGCCCAAGGTGGTAGAACATTCCAAATGTATAGCAGAACTTCTTAAAATATTTTTCCAGGGGTGGGGGTCTGGAGACCATGCTTTCAAGGAACATCTAGGTCAATTAGCATAACAAAGTTTACCAAGAAAATGTTTTGCATCCCACTTTGGGGAGTGGCGTCTGGGGTCTTAAAAGCTAGCAAGTGGCCATCTAAGATGCATCAGTTGGTCCCAACCCACCTGGAGTAAAGGAAAATGAAGAACACCAAAGTCACAAGGAAAGCATTAGCCCAAGAGACAGAAAGGACCACATAAACTGGAGACTGCATCAGCCTGAAATCAGAAGAACTAGATGGTGCCCAGCTCCCACCAATGACTGCCCTGACAGGGAACACAACAGAGAGTCCCTGATGGAGCAGGAGAAAAGTGGGGTACAGAACTCAAATTCTAGTAAAAAGACCAGATTAATGGTCTGAGACTGGAGGAACCCCAGAAAGCATGGCCCCCGGAATCTGTTAATCTAGAACTAAAACCATTCCCAAGGCCATCTCTTCAAAGATTAGAATGGACTATGGGACACAAAATGACACTCGTGAAGAGTGTGCCTCCTAGCTGACAGCCTTCTTTTTCTTATGAAGCTGTTTCGTTAAGGAGTTTAAAAAACATTCAGGAAAGATAGAGAGACCAGGCACTTGATAGGATCATTGGACTCTTGCTTTTGGTCTTCCTAGTAAACAAGATAATAAATGTGTTTTTTTAATTATAAGAAACCTCTTGATGATCTGTCCGTTAAAAAACAAGGCAAAATATGCTTTGATGGCCTGCTACAGAGGGCCATATTTACTCAAATCAAAATGATGAGAGGAAGCCTGGCATCTAAAATATGATTTATAATTATAGCTAGAACTTACTGAGTGCTCACTATGAGCTGGAGATTGATAAACATCATCTTATTTAATCTTCACAACAGCTCTATGAGGTCATCACTATTATTACTCCCATTTTACAGATGTGGAAACTGAGGCATAGAGACATTAAGTGATTTTGTTATAGTCACATAGGTAGTAAGTGGTGGGAGGAAGACTCTAATCTAAACAGAGAATCTGTGCTCTCAACCACTACACTTTATTGACTAATTTTTGATTGATGGGTGGATGGATGAATGGATGGATGGATGGATGGATGGATGGAGTGGAAAGCATCATGGGTTGCAGGGCTCTCTCGGCTGGATGGTCACTATCCCAAAAATCTGACTCAGGTGCTATTCTTTATTCCTAGCTGGGATATTGGTAACCAAATCTCTCCATAAATTGCCTGAATGATTGGGAGTGGTGGGTATCCGAGCTAGAAGGCATGATTCTCAAGGATTTCTTTTGCACAGCCTAAAGTAGCCTGCCTCAAACCCATCAAACCCAAGCTTCTGTAGATAGGATGGGGGCGGAGGTTTTTCCCAAGCAGCAGGTTGTATGAGAGAAAAGCTCCTAGAAGAGAATTGACCTAAAAAGGAAAAGGGGGTCCCCAAAGGGGCCTTTCCAAATAGGCCATAGCTGCTTTAAAAAATTCTTTGTTCTTCCCAATGAAACCACCATCTCCAAGAAGCCCCCGTCAGAACATTCATGGACTGAGCAGGAAGCAGTCATGAGTTTCCCCTAGAATGTAGAGTGTGCATCAAATATTAGGCTGTTACCCCATTTTGGTCACTAACTCATGGAATGACTTTGAACACTGTGGCTCAAACACAGTTCTCTTATCTGCAAAATGGGGGACATAACACTTGCCTAGCTGAAAGCCGGACGCTGGGATAAATGATCTCCTAAGGCCTCATCCAGCTCTAGGATGTATGACTCTAGGACTATGGGGGTTCAGCATTCTAATTTTCCCCAATATTTTATATTTTTAGTACCCAAATCTATGCTCTTTTGTTTTTCAGTGACACAAGAATATTCAAAGTAGCCACAGTGGCAGGTAGAGGGCAGAGTGAGTGGGACAAGCTGTGTTGGCAATTGTGGGGCCCCTCAGTTTGTAGTCATTAGAAGACAGTCCCTCATGGAGGAGGGTTCCAAGGACAGAAGAGGCAACAAGTCTTTAGGGGACTAGAATTAGAAAGAATATGCCAGGACACAGGAATCAAGGCCCAAGAAATGAGGAGAACAGCAGACTTCATCAGTCTAACTCATCAGACATCCTGGATTCCATTCCCAGCCTCCCTGCTTCCTACCTTCATGACCTTGAACAAGTGGCTTTACTTTTCTGAGCCAGAGTATCCTTATCTGTAAAGATGGGTAATAACAGCACCTACCTCAGGGCTAGATAATGCTTAGCACAGTGCCCAGCACATAGTTAACATTCAATCAATGATAGTTTTGCCGTGGTTTTTCTGTCATCATTCCTGAAAGTTTCCCACCAGGTATCTAGGACCTCAGTTGTTTTGTGGCACCTCATTTGGGCAGCTTGTAATAGTGGATAAGAGTGTGGGCTCTGGAATCAGACTGGAATATGACCATAGGCAAATAACATAACCACCCTGTGCCATACTTTACTCATCTAGAATATGACCCATATTTCCTGAAGCCAAGACTGCAGTCTTGGTTTGGGCAAAGTGACATCCCCATTCAGGATGCATTATCAAGTCCACAGTCAATATGGAAAGAGAATGCATGAAGTTCTGTCCAGAAGGAGATGAAAAGGAAACCACTTCAGTTGTCATAAGGAACCCTGGTGGTGCAGTGGTTAAGCACTCAGCTGCTAACCAAAAGGTTACAGCTTTGGAAACCCTATGGGGAAGTTCTACTCTGTCCTAGAAGGTTGCTATGAGTCTGAATTGACTCGACGGCAACGGGTTTTGTTTTTTTTTTTGGTTTTCAGTTGTCATAATTAGCCATTTCCATAACCCTTCTTTCCCTCCTTCCATACATCCATTTCTCCCTCCCTCTCTCCTTCCCTCCCCCTACAAGAGGAACTCATCACTACAGACTACCGTAAGAAGAACTTAACTCCACTTGTGGACATAACACTCCTCCAACCCTATCCACTGATCCTCTTCTGAAAGCGCTCATTTGGACTTATGGCAGGAACAGGTGTTCCTGAGAATGTAGAGTTGCATGCTAGGAGTTACAATGGACATCCTGACGGTCCAAAGGAGCAGTCATCTCCCCTGTTCCCATGACTGTGTTGAATAGTCCCACAATGTACCTCTAAAACTCAAGAGATTTTTATAGTAAAACTGGATTTAGGGCAAGTGGGCTATTTTAAGACTAAATTTTGCTGTACTTGCATATCCAGAAATTGCTGACATTGACTTACTGGAAGGTAGGTAGTCTGCAAAAGGTGCAACTTGGGGGAGGGGGGACCTGCATGTCAGTAAATGGAGGAAAGGGGTTTTTTTCAGGGTATTCTGATGCAACAATGGCAGTTACTAACGCATGTAAATAAATGGACAGTAAACATGGATGGCCTGGCAACATGAGCATAGGTTGAAACAGTAAGATTAGAAACAGAAAACTGGAAAGGGTGGGAGAGGGGGTGCTCAGAGATATAGAGACGGGGTCCTTGGAGCCTGCAATTCTCTATTTTGATCAGGCATAGCTCCACACTGAGCTGACCACAGACAGGCCTGCCTGGGAAGTTTTTGCATTATTTGGAAGAACCCAATATGGGGAGGACTGACACCAGCCCTTCTCCATGCCAAATCAGCCCCTTCTGGGAGTGAAGGAATCATAAAACAAGAGAGGAAGGGAAAAGTTTAGACTTCTGGGAGCCTGTGGGTCTAGGGCATTTTTCTTCCCTTCTTTTGCTCAAATCTCATTTTGTGGCTGGGAGTACCTTCTAGGGAGGCATCTTTGGCCCTGCAAAAATCAAAGGAGCTAGGGTGGATCTCAGAGGAGAGCAAGCAGAAAGTGTTGGCTCTGACTCTGCTCAAGGCCTAGCGAACAAGTGCAAACAGGACCTTCTTATTTCCTTCTAGATGGTCCAATCTAGTTCTCCAGAGAGAAAGTGAGACAGGCATTCTGGACAGAATGACTTCCTTGGAAGGAAAATTGTGCCTTTGGCTGAAGTATACTCTATCTTGTGAGAACTGGAGAGTGGCAGACTGGGCACAGAAGGGTAAATCCAACAGAGTCAACAATTCCCTCTGAGGCCTAGTTGGGCAGGAGTTCTGATTCTTCTCAATTACCCCAAAGATCCTGTTATGCAAAACCAGGTCAGGCCCAAGTGGAATTTGCTTTTTTTTTTTTTTTCAATTGCCCCATTCCTATGTCTTTTTCCCCCTCGGTGGTAAAACAGATGACGGGATATTTCTGAAGCTTGCTTGCTGAAGTCAGCTTGGTTAACATCACTCATTTTCCCAATCAACTCTTACCAATTTTTCTATCAGAAGGTTCATGCTTCAGGCCTTAGCTTTAGCATATTGTTGAGAAAGCATTTAATAAAAACAAAAAAACAACCAACAAAAACCGTGTAATTTGCTTTTGTAAACACTTTATAACGCCAAAGAAAACAGAGTAGGCAGTGTGCTTTGCTTTAAGCAAACCCAATATATGAATGCTTGGATTTACAAATAAACTAGGGGCTCATTATTTACTTGAAAAAATGCTTCAACATAATTCTTTCACAAGCTTTTCTTCTTTAAAAAAAAAAAACACTCAATTTATGGCCAGCTTTTCAGAAAACACAAGTCACATTAATCGGTTCACACCTGCCTCACTGTTGTATACAGAAGAGCTTGCTGTCTGAGTGCAGGTCTATTTCCCTGCAAAGAATCGTCTGGTCAAATGTATTACAACCAATAGGGTGCAAAAACAAAGCAGACATTCCAATAGCTTTTCTTTCTATTCAGCTTCTAACAAAATAACACTATTTGGGTAATTCTTGCCCTAAGGTATGAGCACAGTTTTGTTAGATACAAAATCAGACAACAGGAAACTCTTTTAATGGACAACTTTTCACAGAGACTGTCTATATCACATTGTTATTACAACAAAGATGAGCTGAAACTGTTTTTTTGGTACAGATTTTGATGAAGGGAAATTCTAAAAAGAAATCAAGCATATAGAGGTAGTTGAATAGCAATATGCGGGGGGCGGGAGCATTATCTTAATTCCCCTTCAACTCATTACAGTGCAAGAGTAAAATGGCTGCTTAACAAATGGAATAACAAACACCTACACATTTGCCACTGTTTAAAGGACTTACTTGATATTTTAATCCTGGCGTTACTGAGAACCTGCATAAAACGATGAAACTAGTTTACCTAAGATAAGCCTATGGCGCCACATCGACCTACTGTCTTTCCTTTTATGTTGTTGTTTACTGTTGTTGCTTTGACAATAACTGTTAATCAACTTTTAAAATGACGCATAAGCTACAGTGTTGCTTTGTAAACTTCAGTTAATCACGTTTGCTGTGAAAAAAAAATCTTTAAACGGCTACAGAGTCATGGAGCGAAAGCTTTAGAATAACAACCAGGAACAGAGATTACAGGCACTTCTCTCTGAAAGTGAATTTAGCAAGCGTGTTTGGAAACACCCATTTGTAAGGAATATTTCTTCATTTAAGCTCTGGATGTGCGTAACCCAGACTATTTTAATAGCTGAACAGTGTAATACATTAGAGCTATCATTGTAAGATGAATTGAATGGGTATACGTTACATGGCTCTTTTTCCTCCCTTTTTGTTAAACTCAGGAAGGGGCACGAATTGAAAGGCAGTTGGCTAACTTTCAGAACTGTCCTTTGATCATACCTCAAAACCTCCTTCTGCAGGCTCAAGAATGGGCTGAAAATCTGCCCTTTCCCATTATTTGGGCTGCCTTCCATTTGCATCTTCGTTACACACCTCTATCACGATTCTGCCTTAGTAAATGGAAATGGATGTGAAGTCAACATGTTGAGAACTCCAGGAATGAGTCCCTGAATAAAACTCCCATCGTGAAAATGGAGTTGAGATGGGCGAACAGTCCACAATGGATTCCAGTCCATCAACAGTACTCTGTTGACAGTAAGAGACCTCTGTGTGCTGTGAACTAGCCTTGGAGCTCCACCGATCCAATGGCCAGTCACAGGGGATTAGCTGAGCCCAGGCCAGCTCTACAGGCAGAGCTGGAAGCGCACAAGCGCAGTGACTTGACTAGCCCCTCGCTGCTAAGGCAGCACTGGGCTAGAAGCGGTCGGCCCTCAGAAAAGGCAAACTGTTTTCTCCAAGTCGCCTACAAAAAATTAGTTTTTTCATTTTCTACATTTTGCTGGTTATTAGCTAGCAGCAGTAGTATGGTACAAAGCAGAAAGGCATGGTGTCTGCCTCGTACCTAGTTTATATATACATATATATGTATATGTACATATATATATAAAATAACCTACTAGGAAAAGACTGGGTCAGTCATGATAAACAGGAAAACTAACCAAATAAATGGCACAATCTAACAAGGGGGAAGTCTTGTCCTTCTGGCCTATATTTAGCTTTGTGTCTTTTCAAGCTGTGCAGCAAAACTAACTTACAAGTGTTGAGAATGTTCATGCTCCAATTCAAGCACATCCCAAAGAAAGTCAAGACTTAGCCTTGCATACTGCCTCACACCACTATCGAAACAAAGCCTTGCTGTAAAATGACCCAAACATGTATCTAGGCTACTGAGAGAGTAAAGTGCAAATTCTGGATAGCCAAGATCTACATTTGCTGTAGTTAGCTACTCGCTTATCAAGATGAAGCATTCTCCGATGTGGAATTTTATTAAGAAATCAAACCTCCCTTTCTGCTTAGATTAGTAGAGATGTGTTGAGTAATTTAATTTTACTTAACTTGAAATTTCCCATTGTGAACTTGCGGGATTCTTTGCTGATTTGATTACCATGCCCATTTAACAAAATTATGTGTAATGCAAAAGATTTAGAAATATTAAAAATCTGCGAAGTAATGGATTCAAAATCAAGCTGGGCCTCTTATTGATTGACTATGTTACCTGAGCAAAGAAGTATTTAACTCTGCGGAGCCTCAGTTTTTTCATCTATAATATGGGAATAATAACTACTCTCACAGGGTTGATATGAAAAATAAACAATTTATGAGCTCATGTGTGTGAAATCACTTGGCTTAGGACCTAGTAGGCAATAGGTTCTCAATATATTTTTGGTGAATCTGTTACTTTGGACAGTATTGAGGGAATACTATGAACAAAGCACAAAAGTCATAGGTTGTAAAATCTATTCATCATGGCATGGCCATGAACATCAATCTATACATTTTGGACAGCAGGGAGTGATGAGCTGGTTATTTTAACTGAGCTAGAACTTAAGGATTCCATTCTATCAGAAATTCTAGACCTCCAAATAAAACTGTTTTTTAGCCTTATTGAGATGGGACAAGTTTGCTGGCATTTTCCCAAGCAGTCATGACCCCTTAAAAAATTACTTGTCAATCATCAAGTTATGTCAATCATAAAATCAGTAGTGTGCATTCGCCCAACCAAGTTTAAAGGGGTTGGCAGTGGGTACTGCATGTAAAGGCAGTGTTTTATGGAAATACAGGGCCCTGATGATATTCTGCAACTATGAATAATAACAGCTACTATTCGTTGAGTGTTTCCTATGTGCTAGGCACTGTGCTAAGTGATTTACATATACTATCTCATTTAATGTTCGTAACAACTCTATATGCAGAATGCTCTCACTACCATTTTATAGATGAAGTAATTGGGACTCAGAAAAAGATCGTTTGTTTTTACTTACATAATCTCTTTTATATTGTCTGAATTACTTCACTCTCACTTTTGTTTCTGGCCCCATGTGGTGACAGAAGAAATCAGACTGATTACTTGAGGCATTAACCTCTCACCTTAACAGAGCAACTGGGCTGTGACTAATATCACTGCAGCTGTCCAACATCATATGGGGGCAGGATAATTGTGGCCGCAGTACAAATGACACAATTCACCTCTTCTCTACCCTGGTCTTTTCACTCTGTCAGTATAACACTCCCATACTCACAGTATTTTTCAGGTTCTCCTAACACTGAAGGAATCAAGCCTGCAATAAGAAATTTAAATAAGTGCTTACTCTTACCTCCTTACCCTCTATTCTTCCCCTATACGGAAATCTTTGGCCTTTTGCAACCAGGAGGAAAGGCAGTGTTTAGATAAAATAATGGATTAACTGCCTGGTTCCTTTAAAAAGATTTTTAAGGGGTTGTATTCTATCTGGCTTCCTTACAATTTTTAAATCCAAACAGTCCTTCATAAAGAAGTATTTCCCTTCATATTAGCCCAGGTCTTCATATGCAGAACCCTGAGAAGAGGTAGGGTATGGAGGCTAGTTGGGCAAGGCTGTGATGTACCAAACTGGACACCATGCCCTCTAAAGGGTTAAGTACTATCCTGCCTAAAATCCCATTCTTAACTGCATTAGGGAAAATTAGATACACTTATAATTAGATTGCTGAAATAAATGCCTATAAATAAATTACAATAAAAGACAGTCCACTGATTGAGCTCTTCAGTTCAGAAAACTAATTCCTTCAGCCTCGTTCTGTATAACATACAGAAAAATGAAGTATTTTACTTTACGTTGGCATACGCCACAGTCGATATGCCAAATCCTGTTCAGTAGCTTATATTGTTGAACTCAAACTGAAAAAAAAAAAGAAAAAGGAATCTGTGAAGATAGATGATGATCTTAGCATGATTCTGAACTTCTTTTAAACCTTCAATTGGATAGATACAAACATGGTCCAAGAACTGGCAACAAATGCAGTAAAAAATGGTGAAAGCAAAAATTACACATTTCTAGTATTGTCACTTCCCTCTAGTCATTTGTACACAGTAAGCCACACCAATAAATAAAGCGACTGGCTTTTCAGTAATGGACACTTAAATAGTTACAAACATACATGTAGCAAAAAGGATACAGTAGTGCAAAAAATAAATTACTAAAACAGAAGGCCGAAAATTTGACACAATACTGTATAAAACCTGAACCATTTGGAATGAGACCTCAATTCAGTGAAATAATGCAGCAACGTTACTAGTATCTCTGCTTCACATTTCAACCACACAGTCATTCATCTACGAAAGAAAATTAAAGCAAAACCACTTCAAACTTTCAGAAAATTTTATGGAAAAAAGTATTTTTTTCCAGACTCTTAAACACCTCTGCTGTTCATGTAGTAGTGCAGCATGTCAAGAACATCTTGAGTCATAAAGTGGCAAACAGACCACATTCTTTTGGTCTTTCTACTCCATTTCGTCCTGTGATCAACAGCAGGGTAATACCTCTGTTTGCTATTCCCTTTTGGAAAGATGTTATTGCAGTTACATACATTTACAAGACAACTCCCCCGGGGCAGTGGGGAGGGTGGGTGCTCCTCTTCCGCAATCCACTCTTACTAGTTTTTAGTTCGGGATATAAAGGACAGGACTCGCCGAATACCATTCAGTCTATCCTTTAAGGACCTCATCGCTAGGAATGGGAGCTGAGCTCGGCTTTCCAATGGGAGAACCGCTAATATCCACCAGCACCAAGCTGGACCATTCGGATTAACCTGTAACAGAGAAACACAATGAGTTCACCCTATTCTCATGGAAGTGGTATCAGTCTGCAGATTTCCAAAGCCTCTAGGTAAACATCCCAGGTAGAACTGCTTCTGTGTGTGGCAGAGATTAATTGCCCCCATATCCATTTTCTCCTTATTTTAGCTGGGCATACAGCCACCCAGAATAAAGACTACACTTCCCAGGCTCCCTTGCAGCTAGGTGAGGCCATAAGACAAAGTTCTAATGAGATGTAAAAGGAAGTGATATCTGTAACTTCTGGATCATGCTCTAGGAAAGGAGCATGTGCTCTCTGCCTTCCTCTTTCCCCGAGCTAGAACATGAACATGGTGATGATCAGCCTTCTTGAATCAAGATGAGAGCAACCTTCTAAGGATGATAGAGCTTTGTGATGAAGGAGCCTGGATCCCTGCATGAGCTCATGAAATAGAGCTGTCTTGGTGACACAGTGGTTAAGCATTTGGCTGCTAATCAAAAGGTCAGCAGTTCAAATCCACCATCCACTCCTGGGAAACCCTATGGGGCAGTTCTACTCTGTCCTATAGGGTCGCTATCAGTTGGAATCGACTCGACGGCAACGAGTTAGGAGGAGCCCTGGTGATGCAGTGATTAAGCACTTGGCTGCAAACTGAAATGTTTACGGTTTGAACCCACCAGTCGCTCCGTGGGAGAAGATCTGGCGATCTGCTCCCAGCCTAGGAAATTCTGTGGGGCAGTCCTACCATCATACAGGGTCACTATGAGTTGAAATCGACTTGAAGGCACACAACCACCACCACCATCCCTCTAGGACTTATGCCCTCTATCTGTCTTTAAGCTACCATTATTTTTGGTATTTATTAAAGCAGACAAATCAATATTCTAACAAGACACCATGCCTCCTAGCCAGTGTAATTTTATAAGCTGGAATATCCACTACTCAATCTCTTCCATTTCTAAGACTGCTTAGGTCTCTCTGCTCATGATTTCTGGAAGGTTAGTTTTAGGATAACACAGAACCACATTTTGGTCAAGCCACCAACACCTGGGATTCTTTGGTCCTAAATTGGTTCATCCGATCCTCCCTAAATCCATGACCTCTTTGCCTCTCTGCACCTCTACCTTCATTTGGACTCTTTTTGTCCCTCACTGTAGCCTGTACCATGTTCTCCCTCCTATTATCAACTCTGAATGTTAGAACTTTCTTTTCCAAGATCATTAACAAGAATATTTAAGCTGCTGTTAGTATTTGGGGCTGTTTCTAATAAACCTTCTCTTGAGGCTTAGAACATTCTTATTAGTGGGACCACTGGGGCTACAGCATTGACTGGAGCAAACTAGATGGTACTTTTTTTTTTTTTTTTTTTTTGCTGCTGCCACCAAAACAACATGATGACAGTTTTTAATAAGAAATGAAATGAAACCCAAGATTTCAGATTTCTGTGTCACTGAGCCCTTATGACTCATACTGTGGCATCTGTGTTTTCTCCTCTGAAAGATGCTGTAATCATTGTTAATCTCTATCTTTTGCCTGACTGGGGGAGAATGCTTCCCAGAAGGTGAAGGGGAACATTAAGCTTGATCATGAGCTTGCTCAGAGCTATGCTGTACTCCTGAGTCACAGCGGCCCAGAGCCAGGAGCTGGGTCATTGGGAAGCAGTAACTGGCCTTTCTCCCTTCAACACTCACGACGCCTTTGCATGGGGAAAAAGAGCCAGCTTTTTGGTTTGGAGAAAGCAAGACAGTTCAGACCATTAGGGAATAGATGGTTGTTTTCAAGCTCCTCAGAATGCAAGAAGCAGAGGGGACATGAGAGGCCTTCTCATCCACCTCTTTCATTTCAGAGATGAGGGAAAAGCTGAGAAAGGGAAGGGACTCGCCCAAGGTCACACGGCTAGAGAGGCAAGCAGGACCAGTCTTCTGGCAGAGAAGACAGAATATGCATATTCATATTATTCTATCGTGAAAGAGTTGGGAATGAGGGTAAGTAATGAATTAAGAAAGTTATAGAGGCAATCATGTAGGACAGCCAGCTTAGAATATGGGAAAAGGTGATGGTGCGGAAATACTTGCTCAGGCTATCTCTAGTCGTGTCCTAGAAAGTATTCCCTGAAGTGGAACTCCCTCAAAGTATTTGGTGGTTTATACCAAGCAAGCAAAGATTGGTGAAACGTAACTATTTCCATTTTCTGCTTCTCATCTGCAGCTTGATCTCCAAAATGGACCCACCCTCCCAGGAAATAGACTGATCCAGTAGAGCCAGATGAACTGCTTTTTAACTCAGCCAAGGATAAATTTAGAGATTGAGTCAGTTTTCTCTGGATCCGGTCACCCCAAATGAGGTCACTAATAAGAGTCTAGACCTGTAGGGCTAAGGTGAATGGGTCTGGGCATGAAAACTTTCTGTGGTCTTACAGCTGGAATCTTGTAAGGTAATTGGCCCTACCTCCTAGCTCCTGCAGCAACAGGGGAGAGAGTTATGAAGCTTTCTGGAAGCTTTGGTCCCAGCTCCCAGGATACCCTTCTCTTAAGCCCTGACATTGGCGTGTGTCTTGTCATCCTAACACATTACTATGATGTAAGTCTGGACTCCCACTGAAGGGTCTTCTATTGGTGGTGCCTGTGCTCCTGTTCTCTCATATGATTTATCTCTCAAAACCCATCTTGAATTCAAATTCCTACTGCTTTACTTTAGTTATCCCAATTCCGACTGGGATCCTTTTGGTCTTACCCATGATGTCCCCTGCCCAGTCAAACAATACCAAATTGGATCCATCTTCCTCTCTGCACTGGCGGATAGCAATCATACAGCCATCTAACCACATATCCTAGGTACTCTCACGCTTTTATCCGGTAGGGCAATCCACTATAAATAGACATTTTTATATACCTGGAGATCAGTATCCTTCTCTGGCATTGGACCAAAGTGATGAAGTATCCGATTCTTCATAGATGATTTGAGTGAATGAAACCACAGTGACGCTTGCGCATATACACAGTTATGTAACGTCAACAGCTCAGCATAATCTTCTCCTTGAACCTGGAATTATCAAAGTGGACGTGAAGCATTCTGTATCTTCTCCATCACTCCCAGAACCACTTTTAACACTTGACTCTCTCTGAGCATCCATCCTGTCTCTCTAGGGAAGGGTCACTCATCCAGCTTTCTCTTATGTAATATGGGAAAGGCCTCTCAGTCAGATATGTAAATACTGTGTGTAAATACTGCTGGGGGTGGAGGAAAGGGAAAGGTTCAGCTGGGTAAATTAGCTAAAACAGCAAGACATATGGGAAACCAGAGACTCTAACTGGCCTGAGTGGAGGGGGGCTGTTAAACTACGTGATGCTGATGTACACCTCTGCCCTTTTCATTTTTTACATCTGTTTTCCCATTGCTCACTAGGAAAAGAGACATGAATATGTTTGTGTCTCAGTGTGTAACTATCTTTCAAGCCAAATAGATTTATCCATTGGCCAACTATTTATCAATCTTGTACTCTGCAGTGAATGCAAATATAAACAAACATGGGATCATCTACCTTGTCTTCCATTCATTAGCTCAGAAAACCAAGGATTAACTGGACACGCAATCTTTCTACCTTATGGGATGATGGATTATGGGGAAGCGCTCTTAGCCAGGTGACACATTTGAAAACACATGTATATATGAATCTATAATTATCTCCAAGTAAAAAGTCAAATAAATAAATACATATATGTAGACCCCACTCCAGTCTGTCCCTTGGTACCTCTGGTATGGACCTAAACCCTGGGCTAAATGGGCCCTAGGGTTGGCCTAATATAGCATTTCTTACACGTGAATGCAACTCAGCAGATGAACAGGGAGAGCCAGGACAACTGTGCCCACCACCAGTTTACAACTGAATACCAACCCTGCAGCATTTAATGTTGCTGAAGTAATTTAGTGAGGCATCTCAAGGCCCCCAATAGTTCTGAGATATTCTTTTGTAACCATCTTTGTATACAAAGTTACAGGGATATTCTGGCTTTGGGATTTGGATGGGATGGCCACCCTTACCTTTTGATCTTCAATGTATTCAATGTCAGCTGTGCTGTAACCATCCCGCTGGCCCTGATGGAGCACCTTGAAGCGCCTCTTGCCTATGCTGTCAACCACTGAGCGGCCATCAGCAAAGAACTGAACATTTCTAATCTCTAGGATGCAGCCATATTCCGCAAATCTGTTTATTGAGAGTGGAGTTAAGAAAGTAGATCCTTGATAAGTTCTGTTTCCTTAGCCTTGTCCCCTGCCATTTCTGTAAACCTATGATGTACCTCAAAGGACTTCGGACAGTTTGCCTGTTCCAGGGTCTACAACAGGTAGTACCACCTGCGTGAAAAAATCTTAACGTATTATTATAACAGCTACCATCGATTGAGCACATACTACATGCCAGATACTGTGATTAGTGCTTTATGTGCATTAACTCATTAATCCTCTCAACAAACCCAATAAGGTATGCACTATTATTCTACTCACTTTACAGATAAGGAAACTGAGTCACAGAAAAGTTAAGCAACTTGCTCAAGGTCAAACTTACTCCAAGGCTGGAGCCAGAATATGAACCCAGGCAGTTTGGCTCACACTCTTATAAAACAAGTTTTATAATATATACCACCTGTTTAACAAAAGACTAATCCTGGGGTTCTTTTAAATAGGCAGCCTCTCAGATGGTAACCTAGGGGCTGGAGGGACCCTGATCTTTACAAATGCTCATGTCTTGATCTGGCTAAGTTTCATGAGCAGTGCCTCTCTGTCTCCTGGGAACACCTCAAGGTAAAAACAAACCCTCTTCACCCAACCTCCTTTTCCTCGCTTAGCTCCTCACTTACCCTTTAACAGGATCTCCAAGGCACATGCCAAACTGTCTTGTGCCTGTCTCAATGCATCTACGAATCATCAGACGGTAACAAGGCTCAAAGATGTGCAGGGGACAAGGAACGGTGGGATAGGCCATAGTACACACGAAAATAGGCACATTCTTATTTAAGCTGTCAGAAAAAGTAAATGACATGGATCTTAGAGCAATAGGGTGGAACACAGAAAGGTTGGACAAACATTACCTGTGGTGCCCCAGGAAAACAGCAAGGAAACATCAAGTTTTGATGGCTAACAGAAAAATACTGAAATGGAACTGATGCTGTGGGCTGAGTCTCAATATCTGGTGTGGAGACTAGCCTAATGGCTAAGATCATGCAATTCCTACACATTCTAATCTGGCTCAAGTAGTTCTCTAATACCTTATCATTACAGATGCTATTTATTCCTCATAAATTTTTCTTTCTTTCTTTCATGTTCTCCACTCAAAATGATTTCTTCAGGTGTTTTGCTGGCAGTATGGGGAAGGGTACTGATGCTCCCCAAAGGGATTGTGGGAAATTCTCTGCAAGGTCCCTGTAGGCAACTCAAAGTTTCAAAGCCCCCACAGAATCGGCATAGAAGGCCCAGCTGGGGGGTAGGAGGAGCAAGAGGCAAGAGTAGTTTAGCCCAGTGATGCTCAAACATTCCTGTGCGTCAGAGTCACCGGGGACATTTAAATACAGATGCTTGGGCTACTGAAATTTCAGAGACGCTGATTCAGTAGCTCTGGCATTGGTACCCAGGAGTCTGCATTTCAACAAGTGCCCCAGGAGATTCAGACACGCAGCCCATTGGGGAGCCACCAACCGGGCCAGCTTCTCCTGCGTCACTGTCCTCTTATTCGTCTAGCAAATCCAATACAGGAACATCTGAACGTAAAATCAATGATAGATATTGGACCATCTGGTCAACTCTCAAAAGGATCAAGTTTAGGATTCCTTTAAATAGAAAGCTCCTAGCATATTCTAGTGTTTGTTAATAAGACATTAAATAATGTTGACAAGAGTCCTTAAAGAGACACAAGACTAATTAATCAGAAATAAAGATAAAGATGCCCTGAGTGGTTCTAATATAAGTCAAAGAGAAAAAAGGACTTTGTTTCTAGATTTTCAGGAAAACCTGTTATTCAGAGTAAAAGGTACATTCAAATCGGTGGTAGAGTTTAGAAATGTTCCCCACACGTTGAGCATAAAAGCAGAACAGCTTCTGCCATCAGAAGCCTCGCCTCCAGAATCCTGTGAGGAGTTCTGTTCCACCAGAGATAGGGAGAGCGAAGGGAAGTAGTATGAGAGGCGGAGATTAGTGATTGCCTCCTGCCTTTTCTGCTAAGTGAGCTCTTCTTCCAGCCAGGCAGAGAGCTTGGAGCCCCACTTACGTCTCTGTTCCTATCCTTCACCTCTCACACTACCCGTACATGGCTTACTATGTACTACCTCACTTGATCTTCATAACAAGTACATGAGGTAAAAATTATTATTATCCTCAAGCCACATATGAGGAAACTGAGGCTCAGGGAAGTTAAGTGACCTGCCTAGGGTCATAAAGCATACTTACTTTGTGGCAAAACCGGGTCTTAACCCCAGGCCTGGCTGGTACCAAAGTTCTTAACCTTGTAGCACTCCCTCATGTATTTGAAGACAGTCTCTGGATACTTCTGACCCTTAGGTTCTCCTGGTTAAGCTACTCCCAATTTACTGACGCCAGTGACACACTGTCTTAGTGCCAAGCTGTGCCCTGGTTCAGCTCACGCTTCTTCAGTGGTGTGCTGATAAATGTTTAACAACTAGCTCTCTGAAAGAAATAAGCCCTGGGTTGTAGAACTTGCCAATTTCTCTGTTGTAAATACTCCCACCACGGCCAATTTCACACTACCATGATATCACTGAATGAGGAGGGGGAAGAGAAGTGTATATTCAGCTCTCATGAGCTGGTATGAGTGAAACCAAAAAATAGAAACATGCATATATATATATTTGTATATACTTAGAAAGTTCTTCCATTTCTTCTTCATAAAGCCTCCTTCGCTCATTGAGTTCTTCAGGAAGGAATTTAGCTATTAGTTCTTCCATTATTACAGTTTTGCTGTATTTTCTTGAAGCCAAGCACTATATGGGGAAGAACAAGCAATTAGATACTATGCAGTCATTGGAAAAACACAAAGCACTTTTGAGGTAATCAGAATAGTAAAACAACCCACATATTAGAGTAACTTGGACCCACAAATTAGCAGCTGATACTATCATAATGTATGTATTCTCTAGATGTTAGAGTTCAGTTTAAAAAACACATGCAATGAATTTATTTTTAGAATTATAAAAACTACTTTGACAAGAAAAAAATAAATTGAAGGTTTAAAACTCTCATAGCTTTCCCGAAACGCGGAAATTGAGATCATGTTCTTGTCAAAATATATATATATATATATATACACACCCCTCACTTCCTTCTTTCTGGTTTGTGTGTTTACCAGCTCACAGAAATGGTCTCTGGGACGTGCTGAAAGTCCGTGATTACAAGGTTTAGGGAACTAAAAAGCAATTTTGATCATTGATCCTTTCCTGCTATGCCCCTACCCACACCCCCCTCCAATGCTTGGCTTTTGGCTATTGCAAGTCTACATGTTTTGCTCTCCTCTAACTTCAGTTTAAAAAAAAAAAAAAAAAAGCTGAAAACTGGTGATTTTGTTTGCTTGTTTTGTCTATTTGCTTTTTAAATATACCATCTAGTTATCACTGAAATGGTGTTATATACAGGGATCTATAAGTTGCAGGCATTTAACAGTGTGAACCACCAGACAAGGGGCATTATAAACCGCAGCGGCAGCAAATTGCTCGCTAATGAAAACGATCTCTACAGACCCAGCAGGGGGAGCTCCTGAGTACAAAACTGCTCGCTTCAGATGTTTCTTCCTTTCCCAGTGTGGGCTGTGTCTGTCTATTCTGCAGTAAACGTGACTGGAATAAGATATTTATCTCTCTGTAAAATGCTGTGTGATCCTGTGCGAATACACAGAGATAGGTGAACCTATCTTCTAGCCCCTGAGTCTATGACCCCACAGCATCTGCTTCCAAGATGCCTTATCAGCCACTACCATCACCTGCCTACAAGAGAATCAACTGCTTTGACTAGGGTCCCAGTCTTTGGAGAAAAGCAGTGACTCAGAAGACAACCAATCCGAGAAGGAGGTGACCCCTCAACTGATGCTAAAACAAAAAGCCTAGGAAAGGCGCATGCTAGAATGTTAACACTGGTTTTCTCTAGGCGATGAGCATATGGGTCGACTTTTCTTCTTTCTGCTTCTCTGAATTTGGCAGTGTTACCATGATGCAAAAGTATGATTTAAGTAGTCACAAAGACCATGAGCTTCTCACTTACAATCAGCCCAGCAAATCCCATCCCTTTATCTAGGGAAGGGTATGACAACAAGCCTCTCCCCCAATCCCAGTACACATCCCCAAAGTTACCCTTCATGTTTTTTTTCATTTCATTCCCTGAGTTTAAATGTTGGGGTGTTAAGAAAGCTCAACATGTGACTTCTCTGGACCTACATTCACCTAGAAATAGACCTGAGTCCCCAGCCTCACCGCAGGGATGAAGGGGTCAAGGAACAATAATTAAAAAAAAAAAAAAAAAACCTATTGCCGGCAAGCTGATTCAGACTCATAGTGACCCTACAGGACAGAGTAGAACTGCCCCATAGAGTTTCCAAGGAGCGCTTGGTGGATTCAAACTGCCGACCTTTTGGTTAGCAGCCGGAGCTCTTAACCACTACGCCACCAGGGATCCAAGGGACAATAATACTGATTATAAAATGTGGCACATAAGCCCAAGGGAGTGAAAACAAGACAGATTCCCAGGATCCTTTTTCTGCTATAGAAATTTTATCAGGGCCACTTGAAAAACGAAGGTGGGAGGTTGTGTGATTAATTTTAGAGGATCTGAACATCTCGGACCTTTTGAAGTCACCAAGTATCTGCAAATAAGTGCAGTGGCTCCCCAAGGGTGAGACCAGGATCACACTGAAAGTCTACGAGGTTTCTCTCGCGTCTTGGTAGCTGATTTCTTTAAACCATGGAGTAAACATCAGTGACAAGGGGATTTCAGAGCTTATCTAGTCCAAGCCCAAAGAGTACAAAAGATTCACTTAAGATTACAGTGAATCAGGTGCCTGATATGCTGGGATTAGAATCAGGATTTATGTTTATCATCTGACTAGCTAATACTTTTGTTTCCAACACAAATTAATTTTGCTACTGACAATTAATAAAGTTAGATGCTGCCTCATTTTCCTGAAGTACTTCGTGGAAAAGGGAGAGGGTGGCTATAAGACAAGAAAAATAGATGGTCTGAGGGGGTATTTTTCCCTTGCACAATGTAGCAGCTTCTGGGATCTTACTGGACATTGTCTTAGTACCTAATTACAAATAAACCGACTCAATCAAGAAAGAAATAATTTTTTTTTTTTACCTGTAAAAGGCCATCTTTGCACAGTGGACACTTCGCGTTGTGATCCAGGCACCTTTCGAGGCATTTCAAGCAGAAGGTATGCCCACAAGGTGTTGTAACTGGCTCATAGAATAATCTGAAATTTAGGAATCAAAAAGGAAGAAAACTGCAATAAGATAAACAATAAGAAGCTACTAACGGTTACAGTTCTTGCAGCATTGTTTGGAAATCTGGCGGGGGGGTCTTTCTTTTTTGTTATGATTGCTGTTGTTGTTACACTTCAGGAGAGTATTTGCTTCCCACTCCTGAGCTGGATTTCAAACAATGCCTTTATTAAAGTTTACGGTATAGTTAGACGATTTTTGTAACATTAGTTCTAGTCAGTCTCTTCTGTGGCATCCAGAGTTTTTTTCCCCATCTGATCCCAGAAAAATAGAGATTAATGTCCAGCATGTCTGAATAGACTCCATTCTAAAAATATTTCAGCAACCTGTTCAACTGAGTATATGCAAACACACAGATACTCACACACACACCAACACGCTCTCTCTCTCGCACACACACAGACACACACATGTATCCATTTAAGCACTTCATATATTACCACAGAGAAAGACGTTGTTTATTTGCTAGCCTTGATTCTTATTTTCACCTAAGCAACACTTACTGCCTAAAGGATATTGAAACTGTACCTCTAACAAACACGTAACTGTCATTTATATGGATGGATAATTTTCCTAGGGACAGTAGAGTAATATTGTTAATATGCTACTGAAATACACACACACACACACGCACACACACTCCAATTATAGCCTATTGTAATTGCTTTGGGGAAGCTGGATACTTTCAAAGCAATCTGGGGATCCTTTTATAAAGCCGTTCTATACATTCAAAGATTCGTGCATTTACATCGCTTAAAGAAAGGCTCACCTGCAGCAGGACCAGTGGGTGGGGGCAGATGAAGATGATAGCTCAGAAGTAGGGCTTGTGCTCGCCAAATGGGCGAGTACAGAAAGAAGGGAAAGATGCCTGACCAGCCTACTTTGACCTCACAGGCTTGTTCAGTTGAAAGAAAGAGGCAGCCAGATGCACAGCTCCCTCGTGTGACCTGGAGGTGCACCAGCAGCCCAGCCGGCATTGCCAGGCTGAGCAGAAGAATCCAAATGTCAGAGCTGAAAAGGACTTGAGAAGAAATTGAATCCATCGGCTCAGAATGAAACCGAGGTCCAGAGGGGGAGAAGTTGCTTGTCTAAGTGTACACAGCCAACTGTTGGCAGATGGAAATCTATCCAACTTCTACTTCCAGTCCTGTGCCTCTTCTATTACAACAGTGATTCTCAATCATTGCTGTGCATCAGGATCACCTGGGGAGTCTTTAAACTGCTTTGCTGGTATATAACTGATGTGCAATAACTGCACATACTTAAAGTGTACAATCTGGTAAATTTTTACATAGGCACACATCTAGGGAAACATCACCACAATTAAGATAGTGAACATACCCACCATCCCCTAAACTTCCTCATACCCCTCTGTAAACCCTCCCTCCTGCCCCTCCTCACCCCACCACCCCAACTCTGCCTCCATTAGTAGGGAGGCTTTAAACAATACAGATGCCTGGGGCCTCACCTGCAGAGATTCAGAGTAGTTGGTCTAGGGTAAGGCCCAGGCATCAGGGATTTTTTTCTAAGGCCCTTCCTGTGATATTGGAGCCCCGGTGGTGCAGCCGTTAAGCCTTTGGCTGCTAACCAAAAGGCTGGCAGTTTTAATCTACCAGGTGCTCCCTGGAAACCCTATGGGGCACTGCTACTCTGTCCTATAGGGCCGATATGATTCGGAATCGACTCAACAGCAACGGGTTTGGGTTTGGGTTTTTCCTATGATTTTAACATGTAGCCACGATTGAGAATCACTATATTACTCAATCCTACTAATCTCTGCATAGGTGAACCTTCTGAATTGGTTTCCAAACCTAATTAGCAGAATTACCTATGGAGTTTCCCAAACATACACATATCCCAGCCCCAGTGACTAACGTTTGTGATTCAGTAGGTCAAGGGAAGGGTCAGAGAGCTTACATTTTTAACAAACCAATGAAGGTCTGGCATAGGAGAGAGACTTTTAATATATTCACTTCTCTGTACTTTTTGATTTTTATCCTGTTTTAAAAGTAGTTCATTTATTCAACAAAATTAATAAATCTTAGTTGTTAAATTTCCAAAAAAGTAAAAACAATTTTCAAAAAAACTGTGATGGAGGTCCTAACTAGTGCACTAAGGCAAGAAGAAAAATGACAAGTATGAGAATTGGAAAGAATCAAACCTGGCATTATTCACAAATGGTATGACGGTGAACTTAGGAAATATAAAAGAATCCACAAAATGATTTTTAGAATAACAACTAATAGAATTAGCAAAGTTGCTAGATAAATACGCATATACACATACACACAATTGTAGTTCTATATAACAGCAACAAACTTTAGAAAATAAATTTTAAAAGATTATGTTTATAATTGCTTTTAACAGTCAAGTGCCTGAGAATAAAGCTAACAAAAGTTGTCCAAGACCTCTACTGGAAACAACTATAAACACCTCACTGAAAGAAAGTAAAAAAAGACCTAAAATGTGCCAATAAAAATCTCAACAGGCTTTGAAGACCTGGCTCAGTTCATGGAGTTGTTGCAGCTGCTGCTTGGTTGAGTGGGTACTTGTTGCATTGGAATAAAGTCCTAGGGGTTCTTGGACACTCCCTGACTTACATCTCTCTCTCTAAGGGGGAATGCCCCAGGCTGATAGAACCTTGTTATTGCTTACTTCAGGGTATCCCATTCTCAAAAAGTAAAAAAAGACCTAAAACATACCAATAAAAATCTCAACAAGCTATTTCATTTGTTTGTTTTTGGGGAACTCGACAAGTTGATTCTAAACTTTCTATGGAAAAGCAAAGGGCCAAGAAGAGCCAAGACCCTTCTGAAGAGCAACAATATGGAAGCACTTGTTCTACCAGACATCAGAACTTATTATGAAGCGGTAGTGATTAAAACAGGTGTAAGACTAGCACGAGGACAGACAAATAGACCTATGGAATAGAATCGAAAGCCTAGAAATAAACTCAGACACAGATTCTTGATTTATGACAAATGTGGTACTGCAAAGCAGTGAGGAAAAGGGCAGTCTTTTCAATAAATGCTATTGGGATAGTTGGATATCCATAGTGGAGAAAAATGACATTGGACCGTCCCTCATGCCATACACAAAAATCCATTCCATGTGGGTTATAAAAATGGATGTAAAAACAAAACAGTACAGCTTTTAAGAGATAAAATATGGCAATATCATCATGACTTCAAGTTAAAAAAAAAAAGAATGATTTCTTGAACAAGTCACAAAAACACTATAAATAAAAAATTTGATAACTCAGACTATATTAAAATTAAGAACATCAAAGTTCATCGAAAGGTGCCACTAAGAGAGCAAAATGGCAAGCCACAGAATGGGAGAAGGTATCTGCAACACATCTGACCAACAAAGGACTTGTATCTAGACTATACATAGAGCTCCTATAGTAAGATAAGACAACCCAGTGGGAAAAATGGGAAGACTTATATGCACCAGGATATGTAAAAATTATTCATAGCATTGTTGTTCATAATAGCTCAAAACCAGAAACAACCCAAATATCCATCTATAGTAGAAGCGATAAACAGTGGTAGATTCATACTATGGAATACTATATGACAATAAAAATGAACAAATCTCATCCAGATGCAATAACATGGATAAATTTTAACTTAATACTAAGTAAAAGAATCTAGACCAAAAGAATACATTCTGGATGATTCAATTTACACAATGTTAAAAAAAAAAAAACAGGCAAAACTAAATTATATGGTTTAGAGATGCATACACTGTGGTAAAACCATAAAGAGAAAACAAAGAGCTAAAAGTCAAGACAGTTTTGAGGTTTTGAGGTTTTGAGGTTTTGAGGAGGGGAGCTTGTGATTGAGAAGGAGCAAATGGGCAGCTGCTGGGGTCTTAGCAGTGTTCTATTTCTTGAACTGAGAGGGGTTACTTGAGTATTCTCTTTACAATATTTTGTTAAACAAATACATTCATATTTTATGCACTTTTCCACTGTGTAGTATATTTCAAATTTAAAATACTTTTAAAAAGTGTAATTTGCAGCCTGATTTGGGAGCCACTGCTGTGATCTAACTAGTGGAGCAGCCAAACCAGAAAATTTCATTTCCAACAGGGGCTTATCCTCAGTAGCTTGAGCCCTGTGAATCTGCTTTTTATACGTTATTTGATGATGCTAATGATGAAGATGACTGACAAATCTGCATCTGTAACCAATACTCAAAATGATTTTTCCTGAGAATTTCACAACTGGACCTATTGTTCATTTAAGAATGCAATCCACATACTATAACAAAGCTATCGCGCTAATTAATTGCAATAAATACTGACATTTAGTGAGCAGATGAAACATACAGAAAATGACAGCAATCTCTTAGCAAAAGCTACGATTAAAATGACTCCGATCTGAGTGGTAACAACCAAGAATGCTGCCACAGATGCTGCATAATTATTGCTTAGTAATAATTCAAGGTTCAGATGCTTAGAAGATAGCATCTTTCAAAACTCAATCCACTTGTATATTCAGGGCTACTCTGTTACTCCATGGTATTTTCAATCGCCTCCTATGCATGCGAAAGCTGGACAATGAATAAGGAAGACCGAAGAAGAACTGATGTCATTGAATTATGGTGTTGGTGAAGAGTATTGAATATACTATGGACTGCCAGAAGAACGAGTTAAGTCTGTCTTGGCAGAAATACAGCCAGAGTGCTCCTTGGAAGCCAGGATGGCAAGACTTCAGCTAATGTACTTAAGACATGTTATTAGGAGGGGCCCGTCCCTGGAGAAGGACATCATGCTTGGTAAAGCAGAGGGTCAGCAAAGAAGAAGACAACTCTCAATGAGACGGACTGACACAGTGGCTGCAACAATGGGCTCAAACATAGCAAGGATTGTGAGGATGGCGCAGGACCAGGCAGTGGTTCGTTCTGTTGTTACATAGGGTCGCTGTGAATCAGAACAGATTCGACGGCGCCTAACAACAACAACAACTCTGTTACTCTGCAAAGGTTGACTGGGTAAGGTGATTGGGAACAGACGGAATATATGTCACTTGCTATCCTAAGTGTGTGCAATACTATGTTTCATATGAATTGATTTTATATATTAACAGGTGAGAATTATGCTTGGCTCCATCCTACTATTAAAGAAATCAAGACTCAAACAGGTTAAATAACTTGCCCAAGGTCACACAGCTAGCTAGTAAGTAGCAGGGCTTGGGTTCTGACTCCCAAGACCATCTTTTTTCTCTACCATATGACCCAGCCATGACTATGCATATGCTGCTGTTAAGTGCTGATTTTCAACTCATAGTGACCCTATGTGACATAGCAGAACTGCCCCATAGGGTTTCCTAGGCTGTAATCTTTACAGGAGGAGATCGCTAGGTCTTTTTTCCCACAGAGCCGCTGGGTGAGTTCGAACCACCAACCTTTCAGTTAGCAGCTGAACACTTAACCACTGCGCCACCAGGGCTCCTTCTGACTGTGTATATCTAGATTGAAAACAGACATCATCCATCTACATGTAGCGACACACACTCATACACACACTCTTCTCCCTCTCTCTCTCTCTCTCCAAAGATAGATAGATATAGATACACAGATATTCCAATTCCTCTTCCTTTTATTTACCACTTTAGCTAGTGATTCAGAAAACACTTCAGGGAGGCATTTCTAAATCAGAGCAGTACCAGATTTTCTCACAAGAAAGCATTTTACATTGCCACAGTGATGGAGTAAACAATAGTAATAATACATGCTTTCAGTTAGATGTCAGCTCAGATAAAATGTTTGGCTTGTCTGGAAATGGCTATCATTTCCCACCAGTTACATCCTTGTATTGTATTCTTTTGTTGCTATCAAACGAGAGCAAAGAGGGAAAGAGAAGGAGGGAGGGAGGGAGGGAAGAAGGGAGGAAAGGAGGGAAGGAGACAGGAAAGGAGGGAGAAAGAAGAAGAATGAACTAACTCCTAACACCCAGCTACCTGAGTAGATGAAATTAGGTTAACTATAAAGCTGCTCATTTCAATTGACAAAGAGGTCACTGGGCCATTAGGTAACTGGTTCAAATATCAAACATTCTCAATTTGCATCTCAAAATACCTTTGCTACCCAGGGCAGCCCCAGAGGCACCCCTCTAATGGCTAGGGTACTAGGTGAATCTCAAAGGGGGATTTTCAGTCATTAAAGATGGAGGGGCAGAGTTCTGAGGTGTTGGGATTAGAAGGTGTCTTCCGTCAGCAGGGAGTCCCTAGGCAGTGCAAATGGTTAATGTGCTCGGCTGTTAACTGAAAGGTTAGAGGTCTGAGTCCACTCGGAGGTGCCTCGGAAGAAAGGCCTGGTGATCTGTTTCTGAAAGGTCACAGCCATGAAAACCCCATGGCGCACAGTTCTACTCTGACACATATGGGGTCGCCATGAGTCAAGGTCGATGCAAAGGTAACTGGTTTCCCTCAGCAGAGCTCTCCTAATCCAGCAACAGAGACTGGAAGATCGGAAAGTTCTTCATTAATGCACCCTTCAATTCTTGTCCCATTCACTCTTTCCACCCTTTTCCCTATGGAATTTATAACCTGCTCCTGATTGTCTCTCTAGAATCAGATAGATAAATTCACACTCTAACTTGCCTTTCTACCAATGCAGCACCATGGGACTAGATGTCATTCTAGAAAGTTGCACAGGAAGTACAAATTTCTAGTTTCATAACCAGGCAGACCGTTTGAGAATATTTCTACCCTTAGACACCCTCCTCCAAAAACACATAAGGGTAATAATAGAATCTAACAATAATCCTAACAATATTAAAAACTTAGTACTGAAAGAGGTAGAAACAGGAGCTTTTTCAAATCTGCAGTAACTCAAGCCAAAGGAGGCATGTGAAAAAGTCTCTGTCAACATCTGATTTCTAACTTAGAGAGAAACCCCGTTGGAAGGAGAACTACATGCTTCTAACCAAGAGTTACGACTTTGAGAGCCTCAAGATCAGAAATGCTATCTAGACTTGGCAGCTTTCTTTTCGCCATAAGCAGCTAGAGTCCAGCCATAACTTACCAGTCTATAGCAACAGCTACTCCAGGCAAAGATGGGCTTTTGTTTTGAAGTCTCACTTGGAACAGGGGGAGAAGATAAGGGAAACAATGGTTTTTAAACTCAGAGAGTGAGTAAGCTAGAAGGGGGTCTTATTCTGTTAGTGTTTATTTCTTGGACCAAATTTCCAACCCTTCTCCAAAGCACCCTGCTGAGATCAGGGACAAACAAGATGAAAGGGAGAAAGGAGAGGAAGGGGGGAGGAAAAAAGAACTTAAAACTCAGGATTCTTAGTCCTCAAGAAAACATAAACAGGATGAGTCTGTATGTTTGAGTCCATGTCCCCTGGATGTTGGGAGAAGTGTTAACAAGAATAAGAACAACAAAGACCTGGTCTTTCTGAGTAAGCTCAATCAAGTCTACCCAAAGTCTGACATCTGAAGGACCATGGCTCACATCATGGGGCTTAGGGCCACTATGATGTTACCTGCGGAAGCCCAGCTCTCTGCTTCAAAGCAGAGTTTCTCTATTTTATACGTTGCCTCTGGCATGTCCCACCTGCCACTTTGCTGTGAGGTCTTTAGAAGGGGTGAGGAGCACAGGGAGGTGGAAAAAGGGAACTGGTTAGATAGCCCATCCCACGCTACCCAACTCCACCTAAACAAACTCCTGACAGTATATGGAAGGCTTTCTTGTTTGAGTGCTTCTACACTCCTTTTGCTGAACTGTTACACTGAACTGTTCATTATCAGGTCTGCCCAAACTTATGAGCAAATCTGACAACTATAATTTTTTTAAGAGAAAGAAAAAGTACACGTTCCAGGTAACTGCTTCCTTATTCATTCTGATCCACACAACAAGAGAAGTCCTTCAGAATACAAATGTGTGTGACTGATAGGGCAAGCATGTGTGCTTGTAAAGGGCAAGAAAACATCTGAGGATTCTCTGTTGGCTGGATCTCACTGTGTGGTGGAACTTTGACACCTTTTCTCCTCTATCTTCTTAACAATCTTTGTACAAATATCTCAGCCTACTTTTAATGGTCTTTTGAAAAACAGACTCGTTTGAGATCTACTGAAATTTCTGGACCTTTTCCTGGAAACAAACACATACACATACATACACACACTTTTACATAGAACTTCAGGGAATTCACAGATCTACTAGAATCCATACACAAAACCTCCTCAAGGGTCCATGGACCTGAAGTTTAAAACGTCTGGTCCAGAGGGAAAAATAGTTAACACTTATTAAGTATTACTATATGACAGGCACTATTCTGTGTTTTAAATAGATTTTCTCAATCATCATAACAAACCTATTGTTCTCTGTTTTCCTTATGAGAAAACAGCGGTAGAGACTGCAATTTGCTCCAGGTCAAACAGCCAGTAAGTGGCAAAGCCATGATTCAAACCCAGGCTGTCTGGCTCGGAAGCCCCTTGTTTTAGCTACCAAGTCACAACTGTGAAGTGCAACCAATGAAAACGCAAAACTTTTGTATTTTATATGGTTACACAGACCGGGGGCACAGCAGCTTTGTTTTTGAGGGAGGGGGGATAATTTGCCTTGCCAGAGATCCGAGAAGGTAGACAGTGTGGCACTGGGTGGAGGAGAGACGGTCAGCCAAGTAGCTCACAGCTAACACTTTTCATGACACAGAACAAAAGCTAGTCAGACCCTCTACTTGGCTTCCAAATAACAGGCCTATGGCACTGGTATTAGCCCTTGAGCTCTGAGTTCTTAATCCAGTAATTGAGATTAGTTCCAGGATCACAAGCTTAAATACCTACAGGAACCAGGAAACTAATGCAAATGTGAGATATGGGCTGGTGTAAGGCAGTGGGAGGTGTTGGGGACCATGGCCGACTGGGGAGTATATTTAACTAGAAAAACCTGCGAGGGTCAAACAAAGGACATATTCAGTTAGGTTGCAACCTCTGGGTAGACTGTTCCCTTCTCACTCTCCAAGTATTTTTAAGTCAGGAGTCAGGAATGCAGTCTGCAAACAGAGGATACAAGCTAGCCCATTGTGACAATCAACGTTGTGATTTCCATTTCGTTCAAACCATGCCTTCACATGCTAACCGACTGAGCAGGCAGGTCATTAGGAGAAAGTTCCAGATATCCGAGAGGAAGAAACATCAGGCAGTAAGTGATAGCCCACAGCACGTACCTCATACATAGTGAACATTCAAGGTCAGATGCGTCAAAAGATGCGAATGGAATATTGAGAGCAGGTTTGGCCCCCTGATCAGTGGGAGATCCTGTAATTTAGAAAGCAGTTAAGTCAGAGCTGGACCAACCTCGGTTTTGCACACAGTACTTCTGAGGCAAAGAGGGCCCAATTATTTTTTCAGTTTGTCACTCTAGCCACCTCCCAGAGAGTTGATTTAGTGGTCACCTGAGCCACTGAGAATGGGATACCCTGAAGTAAGCAATAACAAGGTTCTAGCAGCCTGGGGCACTCCCCCATAGAGAGAGAGATGTAAGTCAGGGAATGTCCAAGAACCCCTAGGACTTCGTTCCAGTGCAACAAGTACCCACTCAACCAAGCAGCAGCAGCAACAACTCCATGAACTGAGCCAGGTCTTCAAAGCTGAGACTGAATCTTGGCACTGCCAACCTCTCTTGGAAAGACATCAAGCTGCAGCTGCTGCTTCTTAGATGCTTACCTATGGGAGCACAACTGGGAGTGAGCAGGGTAAGGCCTGACCACACTTCCCTGGTCCTACATTTCTGGATGGAGGTAGAGGGTAGGTTGGCCTGGAAGGAAGTGACACCATCAAGGGCATAGGCTGTCATTATTTGATACCATGCTTGACCGCCTTGGCTAGCTACTATAATTATTATTGAACACTTACAGTGTGCTAGGCACTATGCATTATCACACAGAAACCTCCAGCAACCTTCTGAGGTCACCAGCTGATAAGTGCCAGAGCTAGGCCACACCCAGAGCCTGAGGAGCCCCCATATGGGGGTCAAGTAATCTGCATATATTGATGAGTCCAGGCATCTCATTCAAATTCCTTTCTCCCTGGGTAGAGTTAGTACCTTGCTTGGAGGCTTTATTAGGCATGTCCAGGCCTTGGGGTTCAATATAACAATGTTTCCTTTTCTTTTTCTGGCATTTTTCAGTCTTGGTGGAGTCAGCCTCTGGAGAAGCAGTGTCCCTCTTCTCCTCTTCTCCTTCTTCCTGGTCTTGTTGACCATCCACCTTTACTTGAGCTGGCCTGGCAGCTGCTTCTTCCTGACTAAAACAATGAGGGAGCACTGGATTTTCCTGGAGGAAGGAAGAGCCAAACATCAGAATCTACTTAGGACCAATATTGTTCTGTGATATTCCTACCCACAAGGGACAAAGAGAACAACTGTGTAGCCCTGATCCCCACCCCTGATCATTTAGTAGACACATCGCTAAACCAGGGCAGTCATAAGGCATACTTCCCATTTCCTGTCCACGCAGCATCCGTAGCAAAGGCATGCCCAGCTTGGGTGGAAGTGGGGAACTTCCCTAGGCAAGCATCTAAAGGTGTGTGTCGGGGGGGCAGAGAAAATCCTCGGGAAGTGGTGAAGGGGAGAAATGCAAGGTAGAGCACCAGCCCCCCCTCCTGTCCAAATCATTCCCCAGTTACCATTTTAGGGAAACCAGGGCATGCAGTGAGGGTAGATCCTGTCACTTAATACTTCCTCCCACCCTCACTGCCATTCCAGGCCATCTGTAATTCCCAACCCCCAGCTCCCAAAGGACTTTTGGTGAGTCTTTGGCACAGGTTTGTTCATAGGCCTGCAAAGTCATCTCATGCCCCAGAGCTGTAAGTTCTATTTGTCAAATGAACTAGCAAAAAACTATTCCTTTCTCTAGATTTTAAGTGAAAAGTCTGAAAGAGGGACAAAATCATGGCAAAACAATCAATAATGTCTCTAGCCTTTTAAAGAATTTTTGCCCAGGAAAGGGATATTTGAAAATGGATCTAGAAAGAAATCCAATGACAATGTGTTTACGTAGATTTACCTGGTGAAACCCCTCTCTAATCTAAACCCATAGTCCACAAGTCAAAATGTTCATGTTGTTTTTTTCCCTCCAGCCCTTACCAAAAAAAAAAAAAGCTGCTAGATAAATGAAAATGGGGAGCATAGAGTTGGGAGGAAATAACGAGGTGAGGAGAAAAGGGGATGTGGGTTTTCTCAGTCTCTGACCTGTGGGGTTCAGGTTCTTTTCAGCATTATAGCAATACTAGGGGCCCTGGCGACGCAATGATTAAGCGCTCGGCTACTAACCAAAAGGTTGGTTGTTTGAACCCACCCAGTGGCTCTGTGGCAAAAAGACCTGGTGATCTGCTCCCATAAAGATTACAGCCAAGAAAACCCTATAAGGCAGCTCTACTCTGTCACATGGGGTCACCATGAGTTGGAACAGACTTGACCGTACCTAATAACAATAGCAATACTACATCCTCAACTTTCCCTGCGCCCAGGGAATTGTCCATACAGGAGTACACTGCTTTGTAAAGCAAAATTAGGAGGGAAATCTAATCCCTGTTCCCCAGCTAACTCACATTGGAATGTTAAAAAAAAGTTGCCATCAAGTCGATTCTGGCTCATGGCATGTGTGTCAGAGTAGAACTGTGCCCCATAGGGTTTTCAATGGCTGATGTTTTGGAAGTAGATCACCAGGCCTTTCTTTCAAGGTACCTCCGGGTAGACTCGAGCCTCCAACCTTTTTGTTAGCAGCCAAGCAGATTAACCATTTGCACCACCCAGGGTCCCCTACTGGAATGCCAGAGGTGCCATTTTTCTTCATTTCAGATTGAGCTGCAATTAGAAGTCACTCCAGGCACTTCAGTTCAGTATTAGAGTTCCCAATCATGTAGTAATGATCTCAGACAACTACTGAAATGCACTAGGGATTCTCTAATTTCAGGAGATACTCTAAGTGTGCTGCCTTTTTTTTTTTTTTTTTTTAAGTTGGGCACACCTGCATTTTATTGCTTCTCCAGATCAGGGTGGGAAAATGTAATATTTCCACCTGTCAGAGCATCCAAGAAGCCACTGAGGGCCCAGGGCTTAATTACAGGGGAAGAACATAGGGAAGAAATAGAGGGGAAATTACTGCAGAGGTGCCCAGATACTCAGCACTCAACTCTGCCTTCAAATCTGGACTTCTGAGCCCCACTTTCTGCCCAGTCATCCTCTGCTGGGAAAGCCAGGGTCAGGACCCCATCTCTCTGTGGTTCTGTTCCCTCATTTCAAAGAAAGGCACAAATACCCTTCTTCCTCCCAGGAACTTCAACTCAATACCATTCCGAAATCTATTCTCTCTTCTCTGCTACAAATACGTATTGGAAACCTACGTATGTGTATGGCACAGTGAAGGAATATCAAATTGCCTCCACTTGGCAATCAAATGGAGTTGTCTTTGCACAAGGATCTCAGCCAGTGCTAACAGGCCAGCAGCTTGAACAAACAAAAAGCACACAAGCAGGGGCTTCCAAGCCCTCTTCCCAGGCTCTGCCCCGAAACTGGAAAACCCACCCCAGTTGTATGGCTTCAGGGTAAGTGGATCAATACCTTTCTACTTCTAGCAAATCTATTACTTGGCTGAATCTGACCAAGAATTTAAAAATAAAATAAAATAAATAAACAAACCCTGGGGCCATGCCTGAAAGTCAGTTTTATCTTAAAGCAATAGCCTTCCTAGCAAGGAACACCAACTACTAGTGATTCCATTTCTTCTTTCTCGGGAGCTGGAGTAGGAGAGCTAGGGCTCACTCCCCATGTTTGCCCACAAAATAGCCAAACGAAGCACCACGAGCGAGCTTGAGTTTTACCTGTGACAACTTTGGTAGATTATGGCTGATGCCTTCAGTAGCCATTGACTCTACTTGTTCCTTTAATCTAGGGTGAGATGCCAACAGCTTCAGGATATCGGTAATATGTTCCTGAGACTCCCCCGGGACTGATGGTGAAAACAAACTAAGGAGAAGCTGTGACATAAAACAGAAGACTTCACTACTTAAGTTTCTACAGGTGCTCAGGTGAAGGGGGGAGGGGAAGGAAAGGGCAGGGAGTATAGCTTGCAGGGCAAAACTCCAGGGAGGAAGTCACAGCCCCCTGACACACCAGGGCAGAGGTCCTCACACTTCAGTGTGTATCAGACTCACCTGCGGATCTTATGAAAAATCCAGGTTCCCAATTCCCACTCCCATCCCCAGTGGGGCCCAGAATCTGGATTTTCAAAAGGCACCATAGATGTCTCTATTAACAAGCCAAAGCTAAGAACCACCACTCTGGTGCTAGAAACATCTGCAGTGAGATTTTTAAACCCGTCTGGGAGGAAAGAGACAGAGAGGTGAAATCAGGAGAGAAACATCAGTTGGAGAACCTGGAGCCATGTCCGTGTAACACTCCAGTGGGTAGAAGTCTACAAATGTCTCCTAGGTTCCTCACTGTTTCTTTTCTCTGCCTACCCATTTTCCTTCCCCACCACCCAGCCCCCCACCATCACCTCTGGATCATTAATCCCTTCAGAGGTGGGGCCTGAGCAGTAAAGTGTTAGGAAGAGCAGAACCCACCCTTCCTCCCTCTTCTCCCAGCCTTTCCTCCCCAGTTCTGGTCTTCACTTTCCAGGGAATGTCTGGTAAGTTCAAGTATCAGGGGCCAGGCAGGCAGGGCCCAGGCTATTGCCGGTTTCCCTTGCAACTGGATAAGCCAGTGGTAAAGTGAGAAGAACCAGAAGGGGCTGGGAGTTAAAGATGTGTTTCCTAGTGCAGGCTGCACCTTTAACTCTCCACAGTCTTGCTTCAAATCTCCCCTGTGCCAGCAGATATTATGAATAGGTATCTATATATCATGTAACACAGGAGGACAGGTCATTTGGCTTCCAAAACATACTCAAGTGTTTACCACCAAGCACCCTCTGTAGTGTTTGGAGACTCACTAAAGGATGCCCACACCCTTGGCTCAGTGTAAACAGTCAGGGAATGAAATAGGACATCAAACTCTCTCCAGTTTGACTGGTTCCTTTGCTGGCCCCCAGTAGCTCCTTCATGATGTTCCTTCAGATGCCAGCACTTGCCACGTAGCCAAATCCTGCTCAGCCTTCAAGGCTCAGCTCAAGTGCTGCATTGCCTTACTACTCCAGCCTCCCTGATCTCTCCTTTCCTTTCATGTTCTCTAGTGAATCATAATATAGCATCTTATACTACCCAGTCTTGTGTAAGCTTCGAAGTGCATCACAGATATAAGTCTTTCACTCCAACCGGATGGCAGACCTCTGGAGGGCACATAACAGATGTCCAATAAATACTTATCACATTGGATGGAATTGAATTAAGATACTTATCCATCCCAGGCCCCAGGAGGAGGCCTAGCATTCAGGCCCAAAGGCCCCAGCAGATCCCTGTTTCCCCCAGCCCTCGGAAACCCACGTCTCAGGTATAATAAGTTGGCAAAGGAGTGAGATGGAAAGGTACTCACTGTACTCAAAGCCAGAAACTGCAGCTTTTCAGAGGTTCTCCCTTCCATAGAGGCCAAAGATGGCCCTTAGAAGCACTCCTGAGTGACCCAAAAGGACCAACCCACGTATGAGGCAGTCTCCTTGGAATTCTTCCAGAGAGGGTGATGTCTTTCAGTAACAGTCACATGGCATCCCAAGGTACAAAGATCAAAGGGGAGAGCATGGTGGGAGGGAAAAGGAGGTAGAGGGGAGAAATCAAAGGAAACAAGGCAGAAATAATAGCAGCACTTCCCTTTACTTTCCTAATATCTTTCTGTAGGCCTTCTCAATGGCTTTGGGAAACAAGGTAGGGTGAACCCTCAGTGACAGTGATCGTTCCACATGAATGAAAGTCAATTCCACCTCAGTGTCAGCCTTAGAAAAGTTCCAGTGGGTCAAGAAGGGGGAAAAAAACTGAAGTAAAAACAAACATTAAAAAGAAACCCAGGCCTGTGGATGTCTAAGGCAGCTAGTTAGTGCCAAGTGAACCTGGACCATCTCTGTCAAAGCTTTAGCCCTAAAACTAGAACAATCCAGTAAATAAGTATAGCTGAGGGCCTTCAGTGTTCTTAAATGGCTGCCATGACATCATCACACTCAATATAAATTAGTCTCTAAATTCTCATCCTAACCTCAGAACTCCTGTAACACTCATCATGGGCATATGCTTGCTTATATTATATCTGGCATTTGTATTAACAAATGCAAGATTACAAGTTCCTTGAGGCCTTATGCCTCTTTGGGTCTCCAGAGCTGAGCACATTGCCTTGCCTCCTTCCTTCAGGAGTTGTGGAAATGACACTATCTGGTCTATAAAAGTGGGCTGGGAAGAGAGGTAAACCAAACTGATAACACCAGACTCTCTCAGGCCAACTGGGAAATGTACAAACAGGACTAAAGAAATCACTCACCCCTAGGCCTGAGACCTGCCTCTGTTGATCCTTACACAACCCCATCCCCAAAGTCAACATTCTGCTAACTGCCTCTGTCCATCCCAGAACTGGATAGTTCCACTGCCACTCTCAGTCTAGCCCCAACAGTGAGTGCTGAGACTCCTGATATGTCCTCCTGGGATAGCAGGATGGTGGAAGGGTTAAAAGGGCAGGCTCTGCAAGCAGACAGAGTTGAGTCTGAATGTTTTCCCACCAATAACTAGTTGTGATTAGGGAAGTCACCAAGCCTCAGCTTCCTCATCTGTAACATGTGGATAAATAACAGTAGCTACCTACCCTCATAGGCATATTGTGGAGATTAAATTAGATCTTCCACATAAAGCCCCTAGCACAGTAGAAATATTCAATAAATGTTAGCTATTATTATTATTCACACCATGAACTATACCTAAGATTTGGGCAAGGGTCCACAGCTTGGAGCAATTCTCCCCTACCCGTGTTCCTCTCAACAACACCTTGTCCACACACCCAAACCAGGTCAAAACACTTCCCAGAAAAGAAATTCTCTGTAATAGTCAGAAAATCCAGAGCCCAGTTTCCCCTAGTCCACTGATTTTGCCAAAGATTCCTTTCTGGAGTCCTCAAAAGCCAGTCCTGTCTCTTACGCTCAGTTTCTTCATCTACTGCTCTGCCAAACCACACTGGGACAGAAGGGCTTAAGGGGTTGCGGTGAATGGGGCGGGGGGAGAGGGGAGGGTACGAGGAGAATAAGACTACTGACTGTCAGCATCCAACTTCCAGGCCCGCTGGCCAGGCACCATGAGAGTAAATTGCAAAACAAAAAACAATCAAGTCCATGAATTGAGAGTGCTGTAGTCTCCACTAATGCTCTCAGTATTTCAAGCAAAAAAATTTTTTTATAACAACCACATTCCACTGGGACCAAGAGCTGGAATGACTGTTTGGATTATACTGTAATGGTCTCCAACTAGCATTTGTGAGACAGTGTATGTGTTTTATTTCTAGCAAAGGAGCTTAAGGTTGGAGTTCTGGGTATAGCAGGGGAAATGTGGACCAAAGACCCTTCCCAGGGGCAGATTATCCAATAAGCAAGATAAGCACAGTGCTTACCTTGCTTACCAGATAATCTGTAGTGAACAATTTCACATGGGTTTCACCACATCTTTGAAACTGTTCATTACAGATTAGTAACTAAGCACAATTAAGCCCATGCTTACCTTGCTTACTGGGTCATCAGCCCCTGTCAGGGATTGTAAATTTAAAGAGGCTTTGATTCTGTGGGAAGGTGGTGTAGGGTTGGGAGAGAGACAGATGCCAGCCACACCTAGCAGCAGAATCTTTGATGTGGTGAAGAAATGTGAAATCGTTCACTACAGATGATCTGGTAAGCAAAGTAAGCACTGTGCTTACCTTGCCTATTGGATAATCTGCCCCTGACCCTTCCCATGAGCTGGCTTCCCTGTTTGGCTGGTGAAGTCGTGACTCAGCCAAAAAAAAAAAAAAAAGTTATACAACTGCAGGCAGTCTCACACCCCAGATTTCTCATCAACAGTCAGAATCTCTTCAGTAAGCCTCACTCCCCGTGTTGTTTGGTTTGCTTTAGTTTGATTTTTAATTCTACCAACAACCCAGACTCTAAGTCAAAGAAGCCAAAACCCAGAACGTTCCTCACAGGCTCCTACAAAAATGCAGAACTGCCCAATCTGATTGTACATGCCAGGAGGAGGGTGTTTCTGGGCAACCAATTGGCACTCATGTCTCCCTCCTGGTCCCTTAACCCAGGGAGCCACCCACGCAGGACCCCAAATGCCAGGGAGGGCAGTACCTTCACTACCCCCCCCCCCCGGAGAAGACAAAGATGTGGGAACCCATTAGGCAGCCAGACCTTGATGTCATTTCAACTCACCCTTTGGGCTTCAAATCTTGCTTTCTTGTTCTTTCCATCGAGAGATACACAATACAGAAATTCTCTTAGTGCTTCCTCCACCTTGCCTAGGGTGGCTAATGCTTGCGCTTTTCGGAAGTGTGGCTGGAAGAAAACATTAGCATTCAACCCCACTCTTATTCATCTTATTAATGCTGCTACCATTAATAATAATAGCTAAATATGGAGTGAGCATTCACTATTGTGTGAAGTATTTTAAAAGGACTATCTTACCTACGGAAACACTGATGGCTCAGTGGTTAAGAGCTACAGTTTCTGACAAAAAGGTCGGCAGTTCAAATCCACCAGCCACTCCTTGGAAACCCTATGGGGCAGTTCTACTCTGTCCTACAGGGTTGCTATGAGTTGAAATCCACTTGATGGCAATTGGTTTGTTTTATTTTTTTGTTTGATCTTACCTACAGCCCTATGATGTAGGTAACTGTTCTGAATCCCATTTTAAAGAAGACAAAACTGAAACCCAGAAAAGTGACTTGCCCAAAGTAACACAGCTGATAAACTGTGGAATCAGGATTTGAACCTGGGATTGACCAATAACACAGAGGCAAGGGCAAGGGAGTGGAGCAGGCCACTGAGGGGCAGCCTAGATGAGATGCTTCTGGGGCCCCACTAATAATACCAAGTAGCAATCCATATACTCCAGGGCTGCCAGCTCATCCCCACTGAGAGCTATGCAACCTATAGGGTATGTGGAGTGCCACTGAGCCCTGGCTGGATGGCTGAGATAGGGCTGTGAGGTAAACTCCCTCCACAGGGACATTTCACGTAGAAATGGTGGGAAATATGTAAATCAGGGTGTAAGGTGGTTTGGAATTATATACCAGCTCAAATCTTCTCCCAACCTCAAAAAATATAGAGTTCTCTGACCACTGGCCCCCCTTATCCCAATACTATGGGGAAATGAAACACCTGGTTAATACTTCCACCAACCCTTCCTTCACTGGGGGTAGCCACTTTTTCCATTTCACCAAAATGGTCCACTGGCCCTGCTTCCCATTTTGTGAGGCCATCACCCCTAGGCATAGGGTAGAAGCAGAAGAAGTTGGAAGAGAAGTGCTCCTACTCCCAGTCAGAGAACACATGAATTCATCATTACTCATGAAAACCTTCTCATGAAAGAACACACGAGATTCACCCTGGCACTAATGGCAGAGTATATAGGTCCACGATGCTTTATTTAAAGTTTCCGAATCCAAAAATTCTGATAATTCAGTATTTTCATAAGCTTGACCTCAAAACTCATTAGATGGCAAATCTGACATAAACGGATGCATGTTTTAAAGTCTTTAGAGTTGCTGCAGAAATATGAGCATATTTGATTATAGGGTGCTTTCCAGCACTCACTGGGTGTGCTACCTAAATATATGGTCTTTCTAAAATATGAAACATTCAAGATTCTGAAATACATCTGGCCCAATGGGATTCAGATAAGGGACAATGGACCTGTACTTGGATAAGTTGGTTTTCCAAGGAAGGCATCCTAGGATTGTGCATAAAGAGCACTACACCAATACCCAGCAAGCTTTATAGCTTGCAGAATAATGTCCTCTTGGCCATGCTCACTTTGACCCTTACTGTATCCCTGTGAGGTAATCAGGGAAGACAGCAATAGCCTCGTTTTGCAAATAAGGATACTTGAGGTTCAGAGACTGAAATGACTTCTCCATGGTCACTCAGCTTGCAAGTAGTACAGCCCAGACTCAAATCTAGTCTTCTAAACAAAGTACTGACATGGGGCTGAGGGCTAGTCCTGAGACCAGGCAGAGATGCAGAAAGTGACACTTTGCACCCTGGCATCCCCGAAGATGCCTAGCCTTTTCCCTGCTCTGCTTGTGCTCTAGTGCACCCAACCTCCGGGGAGGCAGGCCCTTCCTGGCAACTCCTGTCTACAGCACAACCCCTTCCCACACTCACCTTAAGACCCATCGGGCGGAGCTTACACGCTATTTCTGCATCATGTAGTGCATCCTCATGAGACTCCAAGGTGAAATAAATTTGAGACCGGTTGCTATAAAGTAAGTGGTCATTCGGAGCTGCCAAAAGGAGAAAATCCTTCGTTAATGGTCCCCAGCAAAAGCACGTGGTAAGTCTTGTATGAGGATGGATCTTGAGCAAATGGCAAGTTACCTAGGACTTGCTTCTACTGGGAATCCAAAGGGTTAGGTTCAATTTCCAGCTCTAATATTGCCCTACCTATCACATACCCTGCCACTTTGGGCCTGAGCTTCCCCATCTGCAGACAAGTAATTTTTTGCCCCCCTCTCTCAAACAGTTGCTTAGAGGGCCTGGGGTATCAGTGGTGCATTGAAGACTTTGACACAGAGGAAGCCCTGGCGCCCTGCTTCATGGCTACGCACAGCTAGCACCCAGCAGCCCGGCTTCTGAGTGAGGTATCACCAACAAGGAAACAGGTCGGGGAGTGGGGAGAGGAAGATGCCCAGATGTGACACCATCTCGGCCACCAGGAAGACAAGTCTAAGTTAGTCTTCTGGGTGTGATGACTAGTAACATTAGCAGCATCTCTGCCTACAAAGCTCGGCACATACAAAATTTCCCTGAAGAAAACGGAAATGCATTTGCAAGGCCCTCTCCTTTCATCACCAATGGCCAAATGTGAATGTACCTGGACCAGAATACTGGGAAAAGGGCTAGAACAAAGCAGGGCACTTCACTTCTGGCTCTCACCAACACTCTGAATCACTGGATGCCAGGACTGGACAGGCCTTTAGAGATCATCTGACTCAATCCACCTATTCTTCAGATGGGGAAAATCAAACCCAGAGACGGGAAGGCATCTGCTCAAGGTCACACAGCTAGCTGGTCAGAGTCATTGCTAACTGGCCAGATTTTGAAGCTTTGGAGCTGGGGTGGGGAACAGGTTCCTTTTTCTGAAGGGAGGTACAGTACTTAAAATAACAAAGAGGAGACACTGGCCACCTTCCAGTACAAAGATACTCTGCTGGGGAGGCCCTTTTCCTCTTAAAAGGGTGAAGCTTGTCTTGACATTTCTACACTGACTCTTCTGAATGGATTAACAAAGGTGCAGGAAAGAATCCCCAGGGAAAAGCAGTAGTGGCAGCAGCAGAAAAGAAGGGAGGAAAAGGCTTTCCTGGCCCTTAGGGGATAGCCGAAAGGCATGGAACCTCCCTTGGGGATCTGGGCTTAAGTGGCCTCCACCTATCTCATTCATTTTGCTCTGCTCTTCAAGGGCTGGGCTCCAGCTTCTGCCGCTGCAGCAGAGTTTTTTTGGGTTTTGTTGTTGTTTTTTGGTGGGTGCCAGGGGCTTGTTTAGGGCTCAGTTACTCTTAAGACATTAGCAAAGGAGCCCTGGTGGTGCAAAGGGTTAAGCACTTGGCTGCTAACTGACAGGTTGGTGGTTCGAACCCACTCAGCAGCTCCGTGGGAGAAAAACCTGCAATTTGCTCCATAAAGATTACAGCCTTAAGTTCTACACTGACACAGGAGGCCCGTATGACACCCCCAACAATAACAAGACATTAACAAAGAGCTGACAGTACTTTCTGTCCTTCCTCTCCTGTGGCACACCCCCAGGCCGGTGGCAGCCCACAGACTGCCCTGCCTGGGCACAGACATCCCCCCCTTCTCCTCCAGCCAGCAGTCTTGCCCAGTCAGTCCTCACTTCCTCCCCCATTACCTGTTGCAAGCTCGGGTGGAGATTCAACAGGTGGAGACTCCAGCCTGCCCCCTCCTCCGCACCTCCCAGCCGGGTCGGGAGCCCCCTCGGATCCCAGAGTCTCCTCTGCCCAGCCCCTAGCTACCTCCTCCCCGACGGCACGCTTCGCCAGACACCGCGCCCGCCCAGCCGGCCGAGCTCCTGGCAGGAGGCCGAGCTGGGCGATCCCAGCCAGCGGCTCGGTGGCCACTTCCCGGCCCGACAGGGGGAGGGGGGCCGCACCCCAACGGCGGCTTGGGCACCCGGAGCCCAACGGGGCGTGGAGCCGCCTGCGCTTCCCTGGAAGCCACCAAGCCACCCACTCCTCTCCCGGGTGGCACGGTCAAGCGGAGCAGAGGCGTGCCCTAACCAGAGCCAGCCACCTCACGGTCCCTGGGGATCCCGGAGCCACTGCCTGGTCCCTGCTGCCCGCTGGACTCGCGGGGCAAGGGTGCGAGGCGAGGACGTGGGCTGTGGGCGACGGGGGCGGGGGGAGGCATCTATTTCAGCCGAGGATCGTGTGATAGGAAGCGGTGACAATGAGTCACAGGGCAGCGGGGCGCGAGCGCTCTGCCCCCCCCTCGCGGGATGGTTTCCGAAGCGAGCGTGGCCCACTTCGGTTACCTCAGCAGTTACACAATCCCGCCCGCCCGCCCGCGCGGAGGAGGGGCTGCCCGGCCCGCTCGCGGCCCTTATGCAACCAGTGCTCTCCTGACCTAATTCCACGCCGGACCCACCCCACGGCAGCCACGGCCCCGGAAGGGACAACTCCCGGCCGCGGCGGCAGCGTCCGGCGAGGGCGCCTAGGGGACGTCGCTGGCCGACGAGCGCCCGGAGGCCCGGGGATGAGGGTGGGCAGGGTGCGAAGTTCCCCTCCTGGCCGGGAGGGAGGGGGCAGGTGTCAGAGAGGGCCCGGGCGTGGAGACCGAGAAGAAGGAGCGACAGAGAGAAACAGAGACGGCGACACTGAGCAAGACCGGAACAGAGCGAAACAGCGACGGAGAGACGGGGAACAGGGGTGCCACAGACTGACAGAAACAGACTGAGAGACACAGAAGCTAAAAGAAGAGACAGAACAGCAACAACAAAACAGAGCAGAAAGAGACGAGGACACGAAGAGAGATAAAGCGATAGAGACAAAGTCACGGAGCAAACTCCAGAGAGTCCCCACCCCGCACCCGCCACAGTCCCCCGCGCGCCCCTCTGCCCCGGTCCATCCCCCATCTCTCTCCAGCTTGCACTCCCCGGCCCGGCCCCCGGCGACCCAGCCCCTGAGCGCAGGGGTCCCGTCCCGCCCCCGCGCCCGCCCTCACCCAGCGGCGCAGCAGCCTCACCTAGTTGAACCGCTTCGTTGTACTTGAGCAGCGCCGCCTCCACCTGGCGCTCGCGGTACAGCTGGTTGCCTTCGTGCCGGAGTTGCGACGCCCGCGCCGGGCCCGGGAACAACTTGCCCAGGAGGCCGCTGAGCACCACGTTGACCCGCAGCGGCGGTGGCGACTGCGGCCCAGCCCATCGGGTGCCTCGTGCCCGCCCTGCGGCCACCATCCACGCGGAGAGCTTAACCCCGCACAGTGCACAGCGCCGGTCGGCCGCCCGCCCGCGTTCCAGGCACAGTTTACAAAAGGTGTGGCCGCACGACAAGGACACGGGGTCTGACAGAAATCCATGGCACTTCCGGCACTTGAAGCCGTCCCACACCTCAGTGGCCACGGCCGTCCCCGCCTCTTCAGCCTCCGTCTCGCAGCCCGCAGCGCCGCCGCCGTCCGGGGACGCCGGCGCCAGCCCCTCGCCCAGCGAGACGTTCTCCGCCAGGCAGCGCACCAGCTGCTCGAGCTGCTCAGCCGCCAGCTGTCGCCGTCCCGAGAGCTGTCTGTACACCTCGAGGGCTTCCCGGAGACGCCCCCCGGACGCCAAGGAGTCAGCTCGCGAGAGCAGGACTTTGCACTCCGGCGTCGAGGCCCGTGGAGGCTGCTCCTGCTCCGGCTCCCGCTCCCGGGTGGGGTGCGGTGCGATACCCCCTGTAGCCACTTCCGGGTGGGGGCCCGCGTCTACAAGGGCTGCTGATGCCGCCGGCTCCATCAGCTTTAAATTGTTGTTGCCGAGCTCGGCAGGCAAGCTCAGCATCTGTCCAGTCTCCGGCGAATCCATTAAGAAAGGAACACGCGCGGGGAAGAGGCGTCTAGGGGCTGGGGACTCGGAGCAGACAGCGGCAGCTGAAGGGAGTCGGGGCTGCTCCAGTGGCCGCTGCGGCCGCCCGGGCCGCCGGGCCGCTGCGCGCTGGGCTCTGCCGCTCCTCCAGGAGCTCCATGCCGGCCGCCCCGCGCCGCCTAATAACTGTCTTGTCTCAGCAAAGTGTTACATAAAACCTCACCATGTGACGCGCCGCCACGCCGCTCATTGGCCGACAGCGGGGAAATTGTTACAAAACCAGACAGTTTTGTAACAGTGTTGCGCTTGCTTCTTTTGGCTTCTTTTTGAGGTTGTTTGTGTTTACGCTCCGCCTTAGTTCCCCCTCACAACGTGGTTCCTTTTCCGAAGAGGAGGAAAAAATACCCCAACGTCTTCTCTTGGGCTTTTCTGGCGCCAACGCACTTCACCTCCAAAGCGGCCAGCAAACAGGTCCCCTCTGGCAGCCTCTCACAGACGCCCCCAGCCCCTACTGGGAGAGGCCCTGGCCGGAGGCGCGCTGTCCACCGAGTCTGCTGGGACGCTGCAGGCTCGCCCAGCGGGGCGACGGCTGCTGCCTGCGAAGGGAAGGAAGCGGGTGGGAAGGGGTCCCCAAGAGGCTTCCCCGGCTCTCCAGCCCTGGGAGCCCTGCTCCAGCTCCCCACACTCGGGGTACCTGGTCACCTTCCCCCAGGAGCTCCGAGGGTGGTGGGCGCAGTTTTTCGAGGGCGCTTGGCCCTGGGCCGGGAGTCGCTCCGACTGGCGGCCGGGTGGTTGCAAGAAGTTGGGCGGCGCTCGCTGGGCGGTGAAGGACACGCTGAGAAGCGCTGGCGGCTCGGCCCAGGAGCGGCGCCCCACGTGGCCCCCTTCTCACCCTCTCTCCCCCACGGGGTAGGGAAGCCGGCCGAAGGCCCGAACTCACGATCAGGCGGGCGGCTGGGCCTCCGACAAGGCCACGCCTGGACCAGGGGCCACGTGCCAGATGCGCGCGGCCACAAGAACCCGGGCTGTTGGGGTCCAAGGGTACTTTGGCGGCGTGGGAAAACAGCGCACTGAAGAAGAGCGCCTAGAGCGCTACTCCAGGGAAAGTGCGCGCATCCTGGCGCAGCTTAGCAGCTGAGCTGCTGCTAAGCGCGGAGTTCTGGTTAGGACGCGTCATAGTGGGGGCTGCGCGGGTATGGATTGGTCTGGGCACGAGCCGCGGTGCCTGGCTCACAATGGCTAGGGCCAGGGCGGTGACCAATCGCACACGCTGTTATGTCTCCCTCCCACGCCCACACTTCGGACGGGAGCCACGCGTCCAGACCGAGGCTTGGAAATCTAAAGTAATAACTCACGTACCCACAGTGAAGTTGGCAGCAATAGTGGAAGGACAGAGGCGGCTGGACGGCTGTCCTCTTCCTCAGGGTCAAGTGCCTGAGTTAGATTTTAAAGATAGCGAAGTCAGGGGACTGACCAAAAGGCAGAGGAGGCGATCATGCAGGCAGTAGAGGAGAAGCTGGGGTTCCCTCTGACTTGCTGTCTGAGATGAGGAGAGCTCCTTTCACCCTCAGTTTCCATTGCTGTCAAATGGGGTCCCCAGCATTAATTATCTGCTTGCCCCTTGTGTGGAGGAACAGGCTGTGGGGCAGGTAAAGAGGTTCATATGAAAGGGCCACGGGTTAGATAATAATGAAAACCTCTTAATTCAAGAGCCTTATCCCCCCCCCCTTTTTTAATTGTGTTTTAGGTGACAGTTTACACAGCAAATTAGGTTCCCATTTAACAATTTTTATACAAATTGTTCCATGACATTTGGTTACATTTTTTACAATTTGTCAACATTCTCATTTCCTTTCTGTTTGTTCTGTTTCCGTTAATCTAGTTTCCCTGGCCCCTTACATTCTCATCTGTGTTTTAAAGTAATTGTTGACCGTTTGGTCTCCTATAGTTGATTATTTAAGGGAGCACACTACTCATGGGTGATATCGTTTATTTTATAAGCCAATCTATTATTTGGATGAAAGGTGACCACCAGGAGTGGCTTCAGTTCCAAGTTCAAGGGGTATCTGAGGGCAATACTTTGGGGGTTCTTCTAGTCTCTATCGGTCCAGTAAGTCTGGCCTTTGTTAGGAATTTGAGTTTTGTTCTACATTTTTCTCCCTTTCTAGCTGGGACCTTCTATTGTGTCCCTGGTCAGAATGGTTGGTAATGGTAGCTGGGCCCCATCTAGTTCTTCTGGTCTCAGGCTCCAGGAGGTCAGGGTTCATGTGGGCTGTTAGTCCTCTGGACTAGTTTCTTCTCTGAGTCTTTGGTTTCCTTCATTCTCTTTTGTTCCAGACCAGTAGAGACCAATAGTATCTTAGATGGCTGCTTACAAGTTTTTTTTTTTTAAACTGTGCTTCAGGTGAAAGTTTACAGAGCAAATTAGTTTCCCATTCTATAGTTTGTACATAAAGTGTCCCATGACATTGGTTACATTCCCCACAATGTGCCAGCACTCTCCCCATTTCTGCCCTGAGGTCCCCACTTGCTTTCATCCAAATTTTCTACCCCTTCTTGCCTTCTCATCTTTGCTTTTTGGCAAATGTTCCCCTTTTGATCTCATATAATTGATTGTTCTAAGGAGCACGTTCCTCCCAGGTGTTATTATTTATATTATGGGCCTGTTTTTTGTTTCGCTGAAAGGTGATCCCCGGGAATGGTTTCAGTTCCAGGTCAGAAGAGTGTCTTAGGGCCACAGTCTCGGGGGTACCTCCAGTCTCTGTCAGACCAATAAGTTTAGTCTTTTCTGTGAATTTGATTTTTTTGTTCTACATTTTTCTCCTGTTCTGTCCAGGACCCTCTGATGTGATCCCAGTCAGAGTGGTTGGTAGTGGTAGCCAGGTACTGCCTAGTTCCTCTGGTCTCGGGGTCATGTAGGCTGTGGTTCATGTGGTCCATTAGTCCTTGGGACTAGTTGCTCTCTTTAGTCTTTGGTTTCCTTCACTCTCCTTTGCTCAAGACGGGAAGAGACCAATAGTCAGATGGCCACCCGCAAGCTTTTAAGACCCTGGATGCTACTCACCAAAGTAGGATGCCGAACATTCTTTATGAACTATGTTGTGTCAGTTAATGTAGATGCTCCCCGAGTCCATGGTCCTTCGCCTTGGAGCCTAAGAACTTCGTCCTGCGAGGTGTTTGGTTATGTCTAAGAAGTTTCCATAACTGTGCCCCTTGTGTGCTCTACTGTCTATATCAATATACATACAATACCTAAAATTATGTATGTAGAAATATCCACAACCAAACCTATATCTACAGGTGGGTGTACTGTCTTGCACTCTCCCACACCTGTTTAGCAAACCTATCTACCTATGTATCCTTTCATAAATTATTGTTTGTTAATACTATTGTTGCAGGATTGTCTATGTTATAGTAATTACTGTCATTGCTCTTTATTCTTGCGTTCCTCACAGGGTCTTCCTTTGCCTTGGTCATGTTGTGCTAACTTCCCCCATATTGTGTATTGCCTTTCCCTTCACAAATATTAACACGTCTTCTATCTAGTTAGTAATTTTCCCTCCTTCTAGTGCCAAAATTGGGGGAACAGTGCATCCAAGAGCTCAAGGGAACAGACAGCAGTGCTTCCCATCTCACAGAGAAGGTGCACTTTAAGCTAGGTTGGAGAGGATTTAGCTAGACCGAGAAGTGAAAGACCACCAGGCTGCTCAACTCAAGGAAGTACCATTCACATTGGGGGCTGGGTGGGCTGAGGAAGGGAGGAGAATTCCAAGCAAGCTGGGTTGGTCAAGGCCCAGGAATTTGTACTTTGAAAGACTACTCACATGATTCTGATGCCCAACCAGGTTTGGGGTTCACCTATGTAAAGGATGGTGCAGAACAGATTGGAGGAGTATACCCCAGTCCTTCTCCCTACCCCATCCTCAGTTTCCCTGGGGTGGAGGGCAGTCAGTAAGCCTTGTCTCCATTTTACTGAAGGGAAAACTGAGGGTCCAAAGACTTTGAATGACGTGTTCGAGGTCATTCAGCAAGTAGTGGGGACTCTGGGCTCTAGCGAACCAGTAAAAACAGAAAGATCACAAGATACCATCCTAAGGAATGTCTTGATGCATTTCTCTGCAAGACAAGTCAGACCCGCTTAGTTAGCCAGGGAGTCTGTTGCCCAGAGTACAAAGAGGAGCAAGTCTCTGGGGCTGCCAGGTGTGTGAGACAGAGTCCAGGGCGAGAAGCTTGGAGTTCTAACTTTGCTGTGTGACTCAGCCCAAGCCACTTCCCCGCTCTCTTTATGTCTGTTTCTTCACCTATTATTAACAATGCCCAACGTCACTGTTGGGAGTAGATACCAGTGATGGAAAATGCAAAGTGCAGTTAGTCCCAGTGTGATTCCTGAGAACAGAAGGAAGCCACAGCCATCTGCCGACTGTTTTGAGTAAAATATGTGCTGGCTGCCCTCAGAGTAGAAGCATTTACTTCCCAGGAGGAAAATGAGCTAGAAGCCTGAGGCTGGGCCCTGCCCTCTTGATCCATTGGGGGCACTGACAAATATGGAGGCTCTAGAGATCCTGGCACAGAGCAGACTGATCTTAGAAGAAAGAGGAAGTAAAGGGAGGGTTATCTGGAGGGAGGCAGCAAACGTTCATCAGGAGGAAATAATTTGAAGACTTTGGCAGGACTGGAAAAGAAATTTGAATCAGGGCTTGGATCTTGAACTCAGAAAATCTGGATTCAGAATCTGACTATGTGACCTTGGGCAAGCTACTTAACCTCTTTGAGCCTGTCTTAATGTCTTCATCTCAAAAATGGGGCTGATGCCTATAATAGAATCTAGCTCATAAGATTGCTGTAATGATGAGTAAATGAGATCGTACATGGAAAATCTTACCACAGAGCCTTGCCCATGGTAAGTGCTCAGTAAGTGGTAGACTTTATTCGTATTGGGCTTAAGAAGGAACCAGAATGATGTCATTGACATGTGATATTAGTTAGCAAATGGGTGAGTATGCCAACAATACTAAATAACCAATCTGAACACAGTAATATTACATAATACTTAACACTTGTATAGCAAGTTGCAGTTTACAAAGCATTTAAACATTCATCATTCATTCAATAGGCTCCAGTGGAGACATAATGATGAGTAAGACACAGTCCTGCACAACTGAGTGGGAGAAACCAACAAGGAAAAAGGCAGTTTCAGTCAAGGTGATGAGCGCTACGAAGACAGAAGCATATGTATGGTGCTGGGGGAATACAGAGGAGGTATAGTCCAGACTAGGGGGTGGGTAATGGGGACATTGAATCCTGCAGGGGAGTTGGAAAGGACTGAGTATTCTAGTTAGAGGAAGAAGTGAGTGCAAAGGCTGGAGGTGAGAGAGGCTGACCTGTTGGGGAACAGCTACTAGTTTATTATGGCTGGAGCCTAAAATACAAGAGGGAGGAGCAGTATGAGATGAGACTGGAGAGGCAGGCAAGTACCAGACCACAAAGGGCCTTGTAGACCAGAGACCAGCATAAGGAGTTGGGAGTTATTACCCTGAGAATACAGAGCTGTTGAAAGGTTTTAACCAGATGAGTCATGTTATCAGATTTGCCTTTTAAAAGCGTCTCTTTGGCTGCAATGTGGAGAATGGAATGAAGAGGATGCAAGCCTGGGGGAGACCAGGTAAGAGGATGAACCAAGGAAATAACAGAGAGGATAGAGAGAAGTAGGGGGTTTCAAGAGACATTTAGGATAAAATGGAGCAGATATGGGGACTGGTTGGATCACCTCAGCTGACTCTTTGGGAGTAAGTAAACTTTGGTATTAGCATCATTCTCCCTTTCAAGATGAACAATCAAGGCTGAGGAAGTTAAATAATTTGTACAAGGTCCCACAGCCAGAAAGAATCAGATCGGGACTCTGGCCTCCCACCTCTACTTCTCCTGTTCACTCCTCCTGAATAGAGTATCTAGATCTTTCTGTGTAAATCCTGTTTATGGAACTCAAGTCCTGTTTCCCCATCCACTGCTCTGCAGTACATAATGATTTCAGAGTTATTTGATCTTAGTTTTTAATGGGTTGCCAATGGACCATGGCTTCGCATCCTTGAGATTCAAGTTATCCTTTTCCTTTCATTCCACTTAATATTTAATGAGTAGCTTATAAGTAAACCCTCCTGTTCCAGGGAGGCTCAAATGAAGAGCCCGGGGCTCAGAAAGAGTGAGCCCAAGTCCTAGCTTTGGCCACTAATTAGCTGTGGGATGGAACTAGTCACTTTCTCACTGTAAACCTGCATCTGAAAACCCACGAGAATGGACCAAACAGTTGCATACTCAATCAAACCCAATAATTTTATGCATCTCTTTTAAAGTATGTGTATCTTCAAACTATGAATAACCATCCCCTCATGAATCTCTTTGATAAATTGAGTTTCTGGTCCCATAATACACTCACAGTTGATGGGGATTTTGCCTGAAACTCTTATGTTTGCTCACCAGGGAGTCCATCCCTGCCCTGTAATTGCTGAGCATGGAGCTATCAAAACCAAACTGTCAACCAACATGTATGAGTATGTGTGTGTGTGTTTTCTGAGACACTTGTACTGCTAAGACCCTTTTTTGGTGGGGGGGGGGGAATTAACTGAATTATGAAACCAGCAGAGCAAGTAAAAATGAATGAGAAAAGAGGTGAAATTACAGTTTATGAAAGCCCACCTAGTATCCTGAGTTATCGATGGGATGATGGAGAAGGGTCTCTGAATGGCAAGGCCCTGTACATGTGTAGGGTGATGATGGCAATATTATTCTTGCTTCAAACTCAACGAGCTAGGGGAGCTTGTGAGTGAAATGGTGCAAACTCGTCCAGGACCAGGCCCCAGCAGGGCTGTAGCTGCTGCTCCCCAGGAAGGATGGAGCCCCAACAAGCAACCCCTCTCCCAGGGGCCGGGACTTCAGTTCACAGGGCCCGATGTAGCGACTCCTTTGGGATGTGGGTGGCAAGAACAAGTCCTGAGACACTAGCACTCCTGATGGTCCTCCTCCAGCTCCTCCCTGGCTTCCAGGAGCAGCAGGAGTGCTGGGCTTGAGGACCCTGAGCTCTCTACTCCGGGGCTTTTGGGACCTGGAGGGAGGTGGCACTCCTGCGTGGGTGTTTCTGTTCAGTGAGCACCCACATCCCACTCTGGCTGTGGCATGGTGGACTCGAGGACCAGCGACGGGCCAAGTTACTCCACGTATGTGGAGGGTCTCCCCTGTGGGGTGAAATCCCCCACTGCACCCAGCATCACAGCAGAATCCCACCCTGCCTCAAGGGCAGAAACCCCACAAGAGACCAGGGAGAAGAGAAAGAAAAGAAAGGAAGGAAGGTGGGGAAGAAGGGAAGGAGAGAGGGAGGGAAGGAGGAAAAAAGAGGAGATGTAAAGGCCCTCTGTAAACAGCCAAGCCCTAGGTGGGAAGAAAGATGATTCCAAAGCCCATGTGATTCATTCAACATTTAGCAACACCTATCTTGTGCAAAAGGAGCCCTGGTAGCACAGTGGTTAAGAGCTCGGCTGCTAACCAAAAAGGTCAGGGGTTCAAACCTACCAGGCATTCCATGGGAAAAAATGTGGCAGTAAGCTTCCTTAGAGATTACAGCCTTGGAAACTCAATGGGGCAGTTGTACTCTGTCCTATAGGGTCCCTGTGAGTCAGAATTGACTCCATGGTGATGGGTTTGGTTTGATTTGGTTTACCTTGTGCAAAGCCCTGTGATAGTCATCGTGGGTATGACACACTTGAGGAAGGCCCGCACTTACCCCCTGAGGAGAGCCAAACAATGTGCACACATACCACTGCAATTCAGGATAGTCTGTGTGTGGGGGGAAGAGGGGAGTAGATACAGAAAGGAAGGCTTCCTGGAGGTGGTGAGTTTTGAGCCAGTTGTAAAGGAGAGCTTCGGCTTGGTATTCCAGGAGTGTTCTCTGCCATCCCAAGGTAAAATGGTAACCTCCTCAGGTTGTTGTGGACTCAAGTCCTTCCCCTCCCTCCCCTGACCCTGGTGACGGGCACCACCGCCCATCAGAGATAGGGAGTGTGGGCTCTTGGATGGGTTTGCATCCCCACACAGGTCCAGGCAGATGACAGAGGCCATGGAGACGGTCCCATGGACTTCGAGGTCACATACTTACAGTGAGGAGAGCCCCAGTGTGGGACTGGAGAAGACCCCCCCTCCTCGGTTTTGCTTCAGGTATTTCCTGAGGGCACACCTGCTCAGCCTTTTCCTTTCTCCTCTGTTTGCTGGTGTCAACCAGGTCCCCCTCCCAGGGACTTGCAGCCAACTCCCGCCACCAGGGGAGCTGGCTGCTGCCATGGCCAGAGAGCCATCTCCTCTGGGGTCCTCTCCACTCCCTGTCAACAGCTTCCTCCACAGCCAGCCCAATGCCCACTCCATCTCCCAGCACAAAAAACAGGCTCCAGGTGCACACTTCTGTGCCAGAGGCTTCATGATGGCAGCAGTCCTCATGTCGTGTTTCAGCCCCGCTGACAAGTGGAGGACGCAACTGGAGACGAGATGATTGAGTAAGAACTAGGGTCTTGGCAAATATGGCAGAACACCGACACTGTATGTAGCTGGGAGGGCCTGGCTACCAGAGGTCTTGTCCAACCCCAGACATACAGTAGGTGTTCGATACATGCTTGGGGAATGATTGAATGACTAGGGTCTGGAGTGTTTGTCCTACAGCTTCAAAAGGACAGTCCAGCTTTTCATGACCTGGGAAGGCACTTGTGTGTTTTCTATTGCTGTTTTTGCTACATGCTATCTCCTCTAAAGTATGAATAGCGATGGTCATGTTGAAAGCCATGGATCAAGAATGGACGCACTGAGACAGGAAGGAGGCAAAGAAAGCAGGGATATTCTGTTTTTCTATCAAAAATCATCTACCTGGAAGGATGTGACTTTGCTAAGGAAGAGCAGAGGCAGAATTGGTCATAAGCATACAGTAGGCAAAGGGGGTGCCTTATTAGGTACCCTCCTCACCACGGGACTTCCATCAAATCCCCTAGGTCTGCCCTCTGGTCAGGGGCAATCTCTCTTTATTCCCCCACTCCAAGGATCAAGCTTCTCTTATTGCCAAGGACTCTCTGAGGCCTCGAGCACATTTAACAAGGGGCCTTGTGGAGGCAGTGTTCTGCCTTTACTGCCCTTCCCAGTCAGGAGATGCTGCTCACCTTTTGAGTTTCAGTCCTCCCGCCTCTGTGAAGCCTTTGCTAAGAAAAGCCCACACACTGTGACCCCTCCTGACTCTCTCAGATACAGTTGAGTGAGTCATTATATTAAAGGCTAAATATGCTTTAGTCATACAGATGTTTCATGTGGAACCTTTTGTCCCAAGTCGATGTGAGCTCCTTGTTATCAGAGATGGTGGCACTGCTTCTCTGTCCCCAGGAATGTCTCCCAAAAAGCACTGCACATAGGTGTGCAGTAAATACATACTGATTGATGGGAAGGTAGGGAACTGATGTGGACCTTTCAGGGATCCTCAAGTCACAGTCCTTTACTTTGCCTCTGCCTGGTTAAATAACTTTATGCTGTCAAGTTGCCCCGGAAACCAGATAGACAAGAAACAATCCTATGATTCCTATGTCAGCTTCAAATTAGAGATAAGGAAATTCTGGATAAAGTCTTGAATCTGCCAATAACTAGTGTGAACGTGGGCAAGCCAGTTAGCTGCTTTTGGCCTCAGTTTCCCCTATTAAAAAAAAAAAAGAATGGCTTCTGGCCAAGATAGAGTAACAGGGTATTTACCCTCCCACATGAAACAATGACAAAACCCAGACACCATGAAACAACAGTTTTTAAGACACTAGATATTAGGCAACAAAGGACAGTGATTCCACAGAGATGGGAAACAAACAAGGTGAGCCCCAAGAATGCCCCAGTTTTTTGCCTTCAGAAAGTTTACAGGACAGGACATGCATAGGGAGTGGAAACTGAGGTGGAGCCCATCTGATCCCGAGTTGAGGACATGGAACTGAGAGTCCAGGAGACCAAGTCAAGTAGAGTTCATATATTTTGTCCTGATCCTTGGTTGTTTCAAGTAGAAGGGTAAATCCAGGTCCTGTCAGTCCATCTTGGTTAGAGGCAGGGCCTGGAACTGGTTTGTTCTGGCTCGAACCCCTGCAGAGAATTTGCACTTATAATAAGTTCCCTGCTGAGAATTTGCATTTCTAACAAGTTCCCAGGAAGTTATACATAAGAATCACCTGGGGATCTTGTTAAAACGTAGATTCTGATTCTAATCCATTCAAAGCCCTGGTTAGAAGTGGAATTCGTGCAGTCTCTTTAGGTGGAAAGATTTTTTTTAATCCGAGAATGGCCTGTCAAGAAAAACAAAAAAGTATTCATGGTGTTTGGCAAGAGGCTGGTATATGATGAGATGACTGAAGCCATCGGATGCACAAGCACCCTGATACCCAAGGGTGCAAGTTACAAGAGGAAAACATGCTCTTCTTCTCCGTGAAATATAACACAGAAATGCAGCAAACATTCATCAGGTTGACTCTATTATTATTTTTAGAAAGTCACTGCTTCAGGTTAATGTTATACAATTGTTAATTTTCTCTCATTTCATCCTGCAGTTGGAAGGAATAGAAAGAAAATAATGGAGAAATAAGAATCCATTCTTTGCTGTTTCTAGCTTTTTCATTTTCCAGAAATCCATGTTTACATTTTATAAACACTAATATCATTCCAAGGAAACCCTGGTGGTGTAGTCGTTAAGAGCTACAGCTGCTAACCAAAAGGTCGGCAGTTCAAACCCACCAAGCGCTCCTTGGAAACCCTATGGGGCAGTTCTACTCTGTCCTATAGGGTCAGGGTCGCTATGAGTCGGAATCGACTTGACGGCAAGGGTTTGGTTGTTTGGTTTTTGGTTAATATCCCAAAGGTCAAAAAGCGATACCTACTGACATCTGACTTTTCTCTTACAGATCTTACAGATATAGTTGACAGTATTTTGTCTCAGTCATCTAGTGCTGCTGTAATAGAAATACCACAAATGGGTGGCTTTAACAAACAGAAATTTATGTTCTCACAGTTTAGGAGGCTAGAAGTCCAAATTTAGGGTGCTGGCTCTAGGAGAAGGCTTTCTCTCTCTGTTGGCTCTGGAGGAAGGTCCTTGTGTCTTCTGAGTTTCCGCTCCTGAGTGATCTTCATGTGGCTTGGCATCTCTCTTCCCCCCTCTCTGCTTCTCTCACTTGCTTGTTTAATCTCTTTTATATCTCAGAAAAGACTGACTTAAGACAGACCCTATGCTAATACTGTCTCATTAATATAAGAAAGAAAACCCATTCCCAAATGGGATTATAACCACAGGTATAGGGGTTAGGATTTACAACACATATTTTGGGGGGACACTATTCAATCCATAACAATTTCTTCAAGTTAAAAATAGAAGTTTGTTTTAAATAAATAAACTCAAGTGTGGATATTTTTTTAGATAAATAACACTGAGTAAAATCTTCCCATAAATCTTTTGGTTTTGTTTTGGCCTACCTTAAATTCTTTCAAAGAGATCACTTTCCACATTTGATCAGCCTATTTTAAGTTCCTTTATTGTCCAGTGGAGCCCTGGTGGCACAGTGGTTAAGTGATACGGCTGCTAACCAAAAGGTCGGCAATTCAAATCCACTGGCTGTTCCTTGGAAACCCTATGCGGCAGTTCTACTCTGTTCTGTAGAGTCACTATGAGTCAGAATCAACTTGATAGCAATGGGTAACAACAGATTATTGTCCAATATAAATTAAAATGTCAAGTTAAAACAATTTGTAAATTCCTTTCACATTTAACCTTTAAATCTAGAATGTTTCATATTCATTGCTGAAGATTCATTCATTTAGTTTTAAAAAACTATTTAATTGAAGTATAATATATATTTAAACACAAATCATCATGAATAGCTCAATGATGAAGTGAACATAGTGAACACACCTACATAACCACTACACAGGTCAAGAAAGAACACCCCCCTTCATACCCCTCTACAATCATTCCCCTGTCCCTTCTTGCCAAAAGCAACTACTATCCTGACTTTTAACACCACATATTAATTTTGCCTATTTCTCACTTTATACAAACAGAATCATACTCTCTGTGTCAGGTTTCCTTTGCTCAGCACTGTGTTTCTGAGATTCATCCATGTTTGTTCATTTTAATTATTGTATAGTATTCCATTGCTTCCGTAAAGATTTATAGCCTTCGAAATGCTATGTAGCTGCTATGAGCCAGAATCGACTCAACGGCAATGGAGTATTCCATTGTGCTAATTGTTCTGTCTTAGTCATCTAGTGCTGCTATAACAGAAACCACAAGTGGATGGCTTTAACAAAGAGAAATTTATTCTCTTACAGTCTAGTAAGCTACAAGTCCAAATTCAGGGTGTCAGCTCCAGGGGAAGGCTTTCTCTCTCTGTCAGCTCTGGAGGAAGGTCCTTGTCATCAATCTTACTTTGGTCTAGGAGTTTCTCTGCACAGGAACCCTGGGTCCAAAGACATGCTCTGCTCCCGGCACTGCTTTCTTGGTGGTATGAGGTCCCCATGTCTCTCTGCTCGCTTCTCTTTTATATCTCAAAAGAGACTGGCTTAAGACACTATCTAATCTTGTAGATCTCATCAATATAACTTCTGCTAATCCATCTTATTAATGTCATAATGATAGGATTTACAACACACAGGAAAATCTCATCAAATGACAAAATGGTGGACAATCACACAATACTGGGAATCATGCCCTAACCAAGTTGACACAGATTTTTGGGAGATACAATTCAATCCATGATATGTACTAATGTACTAATTGTACTAATGTACTACAATTTATTCATTCTACTATTGATGGATATTTAGGTTGTTTCCAGTCTTTTAAATTTACTTATTAAAAATTAAGCTATAGTTTACATAAAATGCACAGATTTTAAGTATATAGTTTGATGGAATGTTTAAGTAACGCATACAACATGTAAATCTCACCCTAATTACAATGTAGACCATTTCCATCACCAGAATAATTTCCTTTCTGCTCCTTAACAGTCAACTGCCCCCATCCCAGAGGCACCCATTGTTCTGATTTCAATCATTATAGCTTAGTTTTGCCCATTATAGAACTTCTTATACATGGAACTATACATATGTACTTTTTTAATGTTTGGTTTCACTGAATTAGCATAAAGTTTTTAAGATTCATTCTGATGTAGTTCACTCCTTTTTGTTGCTAAGTAGTATCCCATTGAATGAATATATCACAATTTGTTTACTCATTCATCTGCTGATGGACGTTTGTATTATTTCAGTTTTTTGCTAATATAAATAAAGCTACTGTGAACATTCTTGCATACACACACACACACACACACACACACACACACACACCCCAAAACAATTTTTGTAAACAGACAGATTGAGGTCTAGCCTCTGGAACCTTACTACTCAATATGTGTTCCATGTATCAACAGCATCAGCAATACCTGAAAGCCTCATAGAAATGCAGAATCTCAGGCCTCCCCAGAACCATTATCAAAGAGAACCAGAGTGATGACCCAGGTTTGCCTAGAGGCCCAGGTAATGTTGATGAACCTAAGCCCAGATTTTGGTTTAAAGAGCAATGTGGGAAGAAGCTGAGCTTCACCTAAGGTGGGACTAGGCTTAATTTATTGGTTTGGGACTACTGCAGGTAAACTGAGTAGAACCGGAAGGGTTGGGCTGAGAAGGCGACTAAAACTCACAGGGGCTGAGACACAAAGAAAGATCTCCTGGAGGGGCAAAGATTGAACGGTGGCAGTGAAAAAATGGATAAGGGAAAAGCTAGTTCCAGAAGGATACAAACATTATAATAGCATTTATATGCATTTTAAAAGCATGTAATATGTTTACCAAGTATTATAGATACATATATGTAGTAAAAGGCATGCATGGGAATGATGCATAAAAATGTAGCATATAGAAAGACATTTATGGGAATGATAAACAGCACATTTAGGAGAGTGGTTACCTCTTGGAAGGTGTATTAGTTATTTATTGCTGCATAACAGACTACTCCAAAACTTAGTGGCTTAAACCAACAGCATTTATTATCTCACAGTTTCTGTGGGTCAGGAATCCAGGCATGGCTTAGCTGGGTCCTCTGCTTCAGGGTCTCCCACAAGGCTGTGCAATCAAGGTATCAGCTGGGGATGCAGTTTCATCTGAAGGTTATACTGGGAAGGATTGCTTCCAAGTTTACTCACATGGTTGTTGGTAGGATTTACATCCTCGCAGGATGTTGCACTAAAGCCTCAGTGCCTCACAAACTGTTGACCTCCCTCGGTTCCTCGCCACGTGGGCCCCTCCATAGAGCATTACACAACATGGCAGCAGGCTTCATCAGAGTAAGCAAGTGAGAGGACAAGAGAACACACTAGCATGATGGAAGTCAGTCTTTTGTAACCTAATCACAAAAGTGATGTCCCATCACTTTAGCTACATTCTATTCATAAGAAGTGAGTCACTAGACCCAGCCCACACTCAAGGGGAGGGGATTACACTAGGACATGAATACCAGAAGGCAAGGATGGATCATTGAGGGTCATCTTTGAAATCTGTGTTAACATTTTTAAATGTATTATTTCTTGGTATTCATTATGGCCATAACCACAGGGTGAAAACAGAAGGCAAAAAGCCTTTTGTCGACATTATTAAATAGATAGAGCAGGCAAAATAAGTAGTTGCCCATATAATGTAGTTAAGTTACCTCAAAAGTTTCCTCCCATATAATGTCTTCCCCACCACTGTAGCCTGTTATTTCCTTTTTACAAAACCATTTCTTTAGGTTAAGGCATTATTTCTAGGAGATCTCTGTTAAAATATAAATAATTTTCAAATGGAAATGATAGCAACCTTAGTGCAGAAGTCCTTAGTGCGATACTTCTTAATCTTTTAGGGGATACTGACCTCTTTGAGAATTTGAAAACTGCAGACACCCCCCAACCCAAGTACATAACATTTTACAGTTTCAACTGAGGATTCATGAACTTCCTAGAGAAACTTACACTCCTTATCCCTTAAAAGATGGAATTAGGGATTTCAAGGAACAAATCACTGCTCATGGAGATTTTAAGGCTGAGGGACCCTAAAGGAGGATAGTGATTGGAAATGGGAGCATTGCTTTGAGAGGGGAGACTTAGGTGGGGCATTTCAACACAGAAAGGACCTAGGCAGCCCTCGGGTAGCATCAGGACCGAAAGTCACTGGGTCAAGTGAGGCAGGCAAGAGGCTCACAAAGGGTAGGGAGTCGGGACGCCTTGGGCCCTTATGAGAGAACAACATAATTCAAATTACCATTGAAGTCCATGTTTGGATTTTTTTTTTTAAATCTTGATATTGGAAATACAATGGGAATTACAGTAGCTGGAATTGGTTAAAATGTCATTTTCTGAACCTTAAGTAGTTTCAGGTAATGTTGGAAACCCTAGGCATCATTACTAGTATCCAGAAAGGGTGTTAATCCTATACATGCTCAGAATGCAGATTTCCCTCATAATAGTGATATGCTTATGACTGTTCTACTCATGATCCATGCAGCAGAATAAAATCTATAACTTTAGAACAAACTGTTGACAGCCTTTGGGGGGAAATGGAGATGACAGCTGTGTGCTCATTCTGTACAACTCAGGGTGGTATCTTGCCCATTCCCAAAACAGTAATTATAAATTTTAAGTAGAAAATTCAGTTCAACTAAGCAAACCTAGAAGAAATACCAAATACAGCACGTGGCCCCGGTTACCACTGCAATATCCTATCTGTCTTTCTTAAGAAAATATGTCTGTGACTCCATTACAAGTCTCTTTTTAAGAACTGGCATGCCTAGAAGAAAATATAGGGAGAAAACTATGGGACCTAGTCTTCTGTAAAAATAGGACAATAAGCATTACAACAAATGAATGACTAGAAGAAGACAAAATAGATAAATGGGATCTCATAAAAATTATAAACTTCTGCTCATCAAAAGACATTATCAAAAGAGTAAAAAGAGGACCTACAGATTGGGAAAATTTTTTCAGAAAAGATGTATCAGATAAGGGTCTAATCTCCAAAATGTATAGAAAACTTTAACAACTCAACAACAAAAAGACAAACAACCCAGTTATAAAATGGGCAAAGGACACGAACAGAACCTTCACCAAAGAAGACACACAAGCAGACAACAAACACATGAAAAGATGCTCATGATCATTATCCATTAAAAAAAAAAAAAAATTGCTGTAGAGTCAATTCCGATTACAGAGATGCAAATCAGAACTACAATGAGACGCCAGCTCACTCCTACTAAAATGGCACTGATTGAAAAAACAGAAAATAACAAATTTTGGTGAGGACGTGGGGAGATTGGAACCCTTATTCATTGCTGGTAGGGCTGTAAAATGGTACAACCACTATGGAAAACTGTTTGGCACTTCCTCAAAAAACTAGAAATAGAGCTACCTTAAGTTCCAGCAGTCCCAGTCCTAGGAATATACCCTAGAGACCTAAAACTACTGACACAACCAGATATATGAACACCTATGTTCACTGTGGCTTTATTTACAATAGCAAAACAATGGAAACAACCGAAGTGACCATCAACAGATGAATGGAGAAGCTAATTGTGGTACATACACACAACGGAATACATACGCAACCATAAAGAACATTGATGAGTCCGCAAAACATATTATAACATGGATGGACCTAGAGGGCATAATGCTAAGTGAAATAAGTCAAGCATATAAGGACAAATATTGTATGATCCCTCTTTTATAAGAAGACAAGAACAGATAAATACAAAGAGACCAATATTCATTGGTGGTTACCAGGGAGAAGAGGAGGGAGGGGTAAGTACACTTTAGAACTTAGAGACTTGATACTTTTGGTGATAGGAAATGTGGCTCTGAGTGTGGAAGTAGTGAACACAGCACAACCATAGTAAAGACGAGTGTTTGAGCACAAATAGAAGGGTATAGACACAATAAAAGAGAACACTGACAAACTACGATAAATATAACTAAGGTCAATGAACAATTTATCTGGAAATTTGTAAAAAAAAATTCGTTGGAGGATATACAATTTTGCAACAACAGTAACAACAACTAAAAAATATGTGTTTGAGACCAGATTTGCTGGCCTAAAGGAGACTGGAGAAACCCCGAGAGTATGGCCCCCAGACACCCTTTTAGCTCAGTGGTGAAGTTACCTCCAAGGTTCACCGTTCAGCCTGGGAGTGAACAGCCCCGTAAAACCAAATGAGACTAACGAGGTACAGGAGTCCAGTGACAAGGGCCAGAAAGCAGAAGGGGACAACAAAGCTGGTGATAGGGAACCCAAGGCTGAGTAAGGATGTTGTTGATGTGTTGTGAGATTGTTAACCATTGTCATAGGGCAACATTTGTAGTAACTGTTAAATGAGGAACTATTTTGTTCTGTAAGCCTTCATCTTAAGTGAGAATAACAGCACAATTTGAAGAGCGTAGTCAATGTCACTGAACTGTGCATGTAGAAATTTTTGAAATGGTGTATCTTTGGCTATGTGTATTTTCACCAAAAAAAAAAAAAGAGGTTGAGAAGTTAGAGGGTTGATATGTTGTGGGGTTGTTAACCAATGTCATAAAATAACATGTGTACTTCCGTTTCATGAGAAACTATTTGTTCTGTAAGCCTTCACCTGAAGTACAATAAAAATAATAAATAAAAAATATGTGTTTGGTTACACAGATATATCAGTATGCATAAATATGTACATGAAGGCATACATAAATAACTGTAGGCATATGTATATACATGTTTATGTGTGCTGCACATATTTGCAAGTATAAGTTAAAGTACATAGGGGGCACAGTTATGGATACTTCCTAGACACAACCAAAACACCTCATGGGGTTGGTCTATTGGGTTTGAGGGCTTAGGAACATAGTTTCGTGGGACAACTCAGTCAATTGGCATAATATAATCCATAAAGACAATGTTCTACATCCTAGTTTGATGAGTAGCACCTGGGGTCTTAAAAGCTCGTGAGCTGCCATTTACTACTCCTATTGGTTTTTTACTCATCTGGAGCTAGAGAGAAAGAAGGAAACCAAAGATTTAAAGAAACTAGTCTACAGAAACAATACATGAACAATGACATCGACTACCTTGAGACAAGGAGGACTAGATGGTGCCTAACTACCACTACTGATCATTCTAACCAGGGACTCAGCAGATGATCTAGATAAAATGGGAGAAAAAATGTAGAACAAAACCCAAATTCCTAAAAAAAGGCCAGGCTTACTGGACGGGTACAGACTAGATGAACTCCTGAGACTATGCCCTGAGGTATTCTTTAAACTTGGAACACAAACCACTCCCAGAGGTCACCTTTCAGCCAAATGACAGATTGGCCCATAAAATAAAATATCACCCGTGAGTACTATGCTCCTCAAAATAACAGTCTAGATGAAACCAAATGGTTAACATTTACCCTAGACCAAAGAAGAGAAGGCTAGGGGGACAGGGAAGCTAGATTAATGGAAACAAAACAAACAAAATGGAAATAATGAGAATGCTGTAGATTGTGAAGAATGTAACCAATGTCACTGAACAATATGTACAGAAATTGTTAAATGAGAACCTAATTTCCTGTGTAAACTCACCAAAAACACAATAAAATATTTTTAAAAAAAGAACTGGTATGGTAACCTCGCCTTCTTATCTTGTAGAAGAGAAATACTTCAATACACACCCTCACACCCAGAAGCCCAGAACATGTCATGTTTGAAGGGTTGCAGGCCCATGCTGTTTCTTTTTGTAACTACTACTACAGTTCCTCAAAATAATCCTGTTTTAGGCTGAGTTCTTTACAGAAGCAAAATCAGTGAAGTGTATATATATATATACATATATATGTAGACATACACACACACATATATACATACA
>NW_004444004.1:13110662-13120667 GCF_000243295.1 Trichechus manatus latirostris | reverse complement strand
TATATACATATACATACACACACACACACACACACACACACAAAGAGAGATTTATATGAAGGAAATGGCTCACACGGTTGTAGAGGCTGGAAGTCTCTGAGTCATGCTGGAGGCTTCTCCTGACTCATGTAACTGCAGGGGCTGGTGAACCCAAGATCAGCAGGTCAGACAGCAGGCCACTGGCTCACAGGCTACAGAGGCTGACAAATCCCAAGACTGGCAGGTAAGCTGCTAGCTCAAATCCCAAGAACCAGAGGTCAGGTGAGGAGGCAGCTGCAGGATCCAGAGCAAGCAAAAGCCAGTGAGCTTTGCCAGAAAGTCCACATATATTGGGTGCAGGCCACACCGCCAAGGAAACTCCCTTTCAACTGACTGGCTGCTAACAGCACATCTCATCATGGAGGTGATCACATTATATCAGATCTCATTATGGAGGTGATTACATCATCACCTAGCTGCCAAACTACATCATAACTGCCAAACCACTGAGAATTATGGCCCAGCCAAGTTGACACACAACCTTAACCATCACAAATCCCTTGACTTCTTTGAACTTCTCAGAAGAGAAACTGAAAAGATGAGGAGAAGGCAGAAACACATATATAACCATATTGTCTTGAACCGTACTTACCTGAAGCCCATTTCTTCACAAAGTGAAACCTTTGCAGAATTCATAAAGGAGGGCTTTCAACAGGCTCTTAATGGGTTTTAAAGTTCTTCTTAAAAGTTCACAGAAATAGGATTTACCAAATGTTCAAAAATAATTATGATGAATCACAATCATGAAGAAACAGTTTTCTGTCTTTATTACAAAGTTATTTTTAAAGTGTTTCTCCATGAATCATACAAAATAACTGATTGCAACATAAGTTGTCATCCTCATAACTATTTTGGAGAGAGGGAAACTCTCGCTTTAAAAAAGATAACCTATATTTTAATTGAAAATATATTTTCTGCACAGTAAAAGAAATGTTGCAGTAATAAAATACTTCCCAAATATAGATTACATCATTATTAAAAAATAAAAACCCATTGCCATCGAGTTAGTCCCAACTCACAGCGACCCCTGATACAACAGAATGAAATCCATCTCATTGAGGGTCTTCCTCCTTTTTGCTGACCCTCTCCTTTACCAAGCTAGTCCCTCCTGATAACATGTCCCAAGTATGTGAAAGGAAGTCTCACCATCCTCGCTTCTAAGGAGCAGCTGGCTGTACTTCTTCCAAGACAGATTTGTTTGTTCTTCTGGTAGTACATGGTATATTCAATATTCTTTGCCAACACCACAATTCAAAGGCATCAATTCTTCTTCGGTCTTCCTTATTCATCGTCCAGCTTTCCCATGCATATGAGACAACTGAAAATACCGTGGCTTTGGTCAAGCACACCTTAGTCTTCAAGGTGACATCTTTGCTTTTTAACATTTTAAAGAGGTCTTTTGCAGCAGATTTTCCCAATGCAATACATTGTTTGATTTCTTGACTACTGCTTCCATGGGCATTGATTGTGGATCCAAGTAAAATGAAATCCTTGACAACTTCACTATTTTCCCCATTTATCATGATGTTGCTTATTGGTCCACGTGTGGGAATTTTTGTTTTCTTTATGTTGAGGTGCAATCCATACTGGCTTACCTGACCTTAAAAATCAAACAAACCCTGGAATCACACAAAACTCTCCTTAGAGGGGAAAAACTGTTTAGGAGGTAGGTAAGTATTGTCCAACATGGGTGGGCTGAGTGATTAGATATGATGAGATATAGTAGAAAGTGCTGTACCTTCACTGTATGCTGAAGCAAGTTTGCAGGCTCTCTTCTATGTAATCCTCACTCCCTAGGTGGCCCAACCCTAACACCTAGACTTGTTATAGAGAGCAATAAATAGGACACGTAACAAGTAAACCTAGATGAGGATCAGGAAAGGTCTCCAGCATGGAATGTTACCTGGAAAGAAAAGGCCTTGCTGGGGTTTGGCAGTGAAATTACTTTGAGTAGGAGGACACACTGAGCAATTGGGAGAAAGAACACCTGGTAGACAAAGGGCACTAAAGACAAACTTGACCTGCTTCACAAGTTTGTCTAGAGCTGTGCCCAGTGAGCTCAAAGAGTAAAGAACAAGAGATAGTAGGAGGGAAAAGATAATTTTCCTGCCCTACCTGCCTATCTTCCATTTATTTACTCATTTAGCACATGTAATGTTTAAAGAAGGAGCCCTGGTGGCACAGTGGTTAAGTGCTTGGCTGCTAACTAAAAGTCAGCAGCTCGAACCCATCAGCTGCTCTGCAGGAGAAGGATGTGGCAGTCTGCTTCTGTAAAGATTACAACCTTGGAAACCCTATGGGGCAGTTCTACTCTGTCTTGTAGGGTCACTATTAGCTGGAATCGACTCGATGGCAACAGGTATATGTTATCTAAATATATAATAAAATGCCAGGTAGTAATAAGTGCTAAGGAGCCCTGGTGGCAGACTGGTTAAGCGCTCAACCTAAAGGTTGAAGATTCAAACCTACCAGCCGCTCTCCAGTAGAGAGATGCGGCAGTTTGCTTCCATAAAGACTACAGCCTTGGAAATCCTATGGGGCAGCTCTACACTGTTCTATAGGGTAGCCATGATTTGGAATCAACTTGACGGCAACGGGTAATATTTAAAGAACTGTGAGCGATGCTGAAGGAGCTACAGACACTAAAGTAATATAGTTTCTGCCCTCAAGCAGTTTGGAATCCAGTGGGACTCTGATGCTGTACAGAAGTTACATCTTGTTGCTAAGACATAGGACAGTGAGAGAAATGGTAAAACGTCCTTCCCTAGACCCACCACACACCCTCCCCAGCAATACCATCGGTCATCCCGGAAGGTATAAGATGATATCATTCTTTTCTAGAAAGTTCCCTTTTAGTCCTACACCTCTGTTTCTTTTGAGAGGCTATAGAATCAGTTTTCAAGCATGAGTCTGGGAATCCTCTGTTCTAGAGTCAACTCCGAGGACTAGGGGACATTTGAAGAACATTTCTCCAAATCTTGACATAAGGCCCTAGAAAGTCATTCATCCCACTCGCCCTCAATTATCCTAGATGCGTGAAAGTTCACAAGGAATATAGGAATATTTTTTCAAAAGATTTCCCTATGTATTCCTTGTACATAGGGAAATAAAACATTAAATTTATATTCCAATTTTCAGTAACTTACTGATTATATAAGCAATGATATTCAAACATTTTTCTTCTTTTCAACAGTTGAACTCTTTTTTTCCCCAAACAAATACCACAGGGAATATCCACACATAAAATATAAAAACAGAACAAGTCTGACTAATGTAGGAGGGGGGTCAAAGCCTTGCCTGCTCAGCTCCCAACTATGCTCTAGAGAAAACACCTCATTCTGCAGTATGCAGTTTAAAAACCACCAACATAAACACATTCTGTATAAAATCATTGATTTCTCAGATTGGCAAAAAACAAAGTAGGAATCTAAAAATAAAAAATCTGTTGCTCTGAGTAACATTTAAGATACATTCAGTCCCCAATTTTCTACCCAAAAAAGAGGAAACAGTAGAACATTAAATCTAAAAGTCAGTACTACTGAGCCCTGGAAAACATGGTATTATGTTCTGGGGTAGCACAGCAAATTTACATTTCTCTTTAAGCTCAGATGAGGGCAAGATTTCTCAGCCTTGGCACTGCTGACATTTGGGCTAGATAATTCTTTGTTGTGAAGGGCTGTCTTGTACATTAAAGGATGTTTAGCAGCATCCTTAGTCTCTATCCAGTAGATGCCAGTCACACCCCCTCCCAACTGTGACAACCAAACGTCTCCAGACATTATCAAGTGTCTTCTGGAGGGAAAATTGCCACGCTTAGGAAACACTGAGTTAGGCTAATATAAAAAATATGTGCCTGACTACACAAAAGTTTCTAGTATTCTAAGTACCATGTGGAAGCTAGCCTGGCTTTTTAAATGGTGATGGAGATAATTTATACCCAGATAATGAAAAGTTGACCATATAAAGTGTTAGATCTGTTTTTGGTTTCATGGCACCAAGAGAGTAAAATTTGACATCCTTCAACCTGGTTCAATGTAGAAGTCGCTGTGTGGGCTAGGTTGGGATTCATGAGAAGTTGTCCTCCCCTACTAATATCTCCTTTATAGATTCTACCATGGTACCAAAAGTGTATCAGTTAATTTCTCTGTTGGGTTTTCTGGGAAAGGGAACACACTAAGCCACCATAATTCACTGTGAATGAAACTGTGAGCTATGATTAAGATAAATCTTTGCTGAAAAGGAGTCCCAAGGACAAGGGACACAGCACAATGTGGGTTCGACAGGCAGACAGAGGAAGAAATATTCTGGAAGGCTGTTGCTGAAATGGATAGATCTAACTGCTTGGAAGATGATAATGAAGAAATGAACAAAAGGAAATAATATATATTGAACACATATTATGTGTCAAGAGGCCCTGGGTAATGCATACAGTTAATGGGCTCAGTTGCTAACTGAAAGGTTGGAGGTTTGAGTCCACCCAGAAGCACCTTTGAAGAAAGGCCTGGTGATCTACTTCTGAAAAAAATCAACCATGAAAACCCTATGGAGCACAGTTCTACTCTGACACACATGGAGTCACCACCAAGAGTCAGAATCAAGCCGACAGCAACTGGTTTTTATTATGTGTCAGATGTTCTCATACGTCTTCACAACAAACTCTCGGAAGTAGGTATTACTCTCCCCATTTTAACATGGTAATGTTCTGAGGATCAGAAAGACTAAGTAACTTATTTATTCAGCTAGTAAGTGACAGCTGAACTCATGTCATTAGAATTCTAAGGCCTTTTACCATGCTGCCTTGATAATGAAACTGCCTGAATAAATGTATGAACCAGGGTGTAATCAGGAGAAAGAAACCACATGAGCTATTTGATCAGAGAGAAGTTAATATAAAGAATTATTAACTAGGCATAGACTTATTAAGTAACTTGAAAGGGTAAAAAGATGTTTATAAAGCTGTGCTATCCAATACAAAAGCCCCTAGCTACATGTGGTTATTGAGCACTTAAAATGTGGCTAGTGTGACTGAGTAAGTGAATTTTAAATTTTATTTAATTTTAATTCATTTTAATTTAAATTTAAAAACTGACACTTGTGACTTCCACCTCCAGCCAATTTACCCTTCTACTTCAAACAACCGACTATAGGACAAAACAAATAAAACAACAGATTTCAAGATACTGGACAGCAGACAAAGAAGGACAGTGATCCCTGAGAAAAGAGAAATCAATTGAGGTAAACCCTAGGATTGTATCAGCTCAGTGTCTTAAGAGAGTTTCATGGCTGTGGCACAGGGAGAGAAAACCAAGATAGAGCCCGGTGAATTCCCTGAGTTGAGGAGAAAGAGTCGAGAGTATAGGGACATCAAGGTGGCTAGATATTGCAGGACAGAATCCAGAAAGGAGAGAATACCCCAGAGAGAGAATTTTAGAGATGTACTGTGGGTCACCCTTGACTATTTAGCAAAGTACTGATAGGTGCATGCATGTGAAGAAACTACCTGAAGGCTAGGAAAGAACCACCCAAGAGGATTCAAGGGAACAGTGTCCAACACTCACACAGGGCTAAAAATGGTGCCTGTCCCCAAAAGCCAGACTGGAAAACCTCATGATTCATGGTGAATTGCGTAGAGTACTCAGAAGGGTCTTGCCTCAGTAGTGGGGAATAATATGCCCTAGAAAAAAGCACTGCTCTGCTCCTATCCTAACAGATCTTAAAAGCAAGACCCAAAAGGATCAAACCATGTCCAAGTAATTTAACTGCATCCCATAACAAGGTTCAAGAATATTTATAGGAACACAAAAATACTCAGAACTCTACAAGTAAAATTCACAATGTCTGGTATCTAATCAAAGATTCCACGTGTGCAAAGAAGCAGGAAAATAAGAATCATAATGAGGAGAAAAATAAATCTATTGAAACTGACCCAGAACTAACACAGATGCTAGAATTATCAGACACGAACAATAAAATACTTATGGTAATTGTATTCTAGATGGTTAAAAATTTTTATAGAGTCATGCAAGATATTAAAATGAAGAAAATTGAACCTCTAGACATGAAAATTATAAGATCTGAGATAAAAACACACTGGATAGGATTAACAGTAGATTAGATATTTCAGAAGAAAAGATTAGTGAACCTGAAGACATGGCAATAGAAACTATACAAAGTGACAAAATAAAAACTAAAAAATTCAATGAGCTGTGGGATGACTTCAAATAGCATAACGTATGTGTAATTGGAATCCCTGAAGGAAAGGGGAAAGGACAGGGAGAACAGAAAAAACATTTGAAGAAATAATTGCCCAAAACTTCCTAAATTTGATGAAAACTATATAAACCTACCTAACAAAGCAACTCAACAAACCCAAGCAAAAGACACATGAAGAAAACACCACCAAGGCAGATGATAATCAAATTTCTCAAAACCAGTGATAGAGAAAAAGTTAAAAAGTAGACAGAGAGAAAAAGATATGTACAGAGGAACAAATATAAGGATGACAGGAGATTTCTTGTAGGAAATAATGCAAGCAAGAAGACAGTGAATCAATATCTTTAAAGAATTGAAAGAAAAAAAATCAAAACAAGTCATACCTCACAAAAATATCTTTCAAAAGAAAGGTAAAGACTTTTCAGGCACACAAAATGTTAAAGAATTCATCACCAGCAGACCTAAATTATAATAAATGTTGAAAGTTGAAAGAAGTACTTAAAGTGAAGGGAAATGACACCCAATGGAAATATGGATATGCACAAAGCAATAAAGAACATTAAAAACAGAAACTTCATGGGTAAATATGTAAGGCATTTTTCTAATTTCTTAAATCTGTTTAAGACTGACGGTTCCTCAAAAATTTAAACATAGAATTACCACATTGTTGTTAGATGCTGTAGATTCAGCTCCAACTCATAGTGACCTTATTATGTATAACAGAACAAAACATTGCCCAGTTCTGTGCTATTTTCAAAATCATTGCTATGTATGAGCCCAATGTTGCAGCCACTGTGTCAATCCATCTCACTGAGTTTCCTTCTTTTTTGCTGACCCTCTGCTTTACCAAACATGATGTCTTTCTCAGCGATTGGTCCCTCCTGATGACATGTCCGAAGTAAGCAAGACAAAGTCTCACCATCCTCGCTTCTAAGGAGCATTCTGGCTGTACTTCTTCCAAGAAAGATTTGTTCCTTCTTTTGGCAGTCCATGGTATATTCAATATTCTTCACCAACACAATTCAAATGTGTCAATTCTTCTTCAGTCTTCCGATTTCACTGTCCAGTTTTCACATGCGTATGAGTTGACTGAAAAGACCATGGCTTGGGTCAGGCACACCTTAGTGATCAAAGTGACATCTTTGCTTTTCAAAGTTTTAAAGAGGTCGTTTGCACCAGATTTGTCCAGTGAAATATGTTGATTTCTTGACTGCTGCTTACATCACCATTGATTGTTGATCCAAGAGTGAAATCCTTGACAACTTCAATTTCTTCACCCTTACCATATGACCCAGAAATTCCACTGCTAGATATATACTCAAAAGAATTTAAAGCAGGAACACAAACAGATACTTGTACAACAATGTTTATTGCAGCACTATTCACAATAGCCAAAAGGCTGAAACAACCTAACTGTCCATCAACAGATGAATGGAAAAACAAAATGTGGTATTTACATACAATGAAATATTATTCTGCCATAAAGAGAAACGAAGTCCTGATACATGCTACAACATAGATGAACCTTGAAAACATTATGCTGAGAAAAATAAGTCACAAAAGAAAAAATATTGTATGATCACACTTATATGAAATATCTAGAATAGGCAAAAGTATAGAGATCAAAGTTTATTATTGGTTACCAGAGATGGAAGAAGCCCTAGTTGCACCGTGGTTAAAGCACTTGGTTGCTAACCAAAAGGTTGGGGGTTCAAACCCACCAGCTGCTCCACAGGAGAAAGATGTGGCAGTCAGCTTCTGTAAAGATTACAGCCTTGGAAACTCTATGGGGCAGTTCTACTCTCTCCTATAGGGCCGCTGTGAGTTGGAATTGACTCGACGGCAGTGGGTTTGGTTTTCTTGGTACCAGAGATGGGAGGGAACACTGAATTTCTGTTAAGGGTGATGGAAAAATTTGGGTACGGATGGTGGTGATGGTTGTGCAACATGGTTAAAGTAATTAATGTCACTAGATTGTATATGTAAAAAATGTTGGAATGACAAATGTTTTTCTTATATATATTTTGCCACAAAAAAGATAATTGACTGTTTAAACAAAAATAATAAGGCATTGTGAGCTTTATAACTCATGTATTAAATATATGAAAACAATAAGATAAGGGCCAGGAGAGGGAAAATGGGGTAGACTATTGTAAGGTTCTTATATTATTAGTGAAGTATCATACTATCACTTGAAGGTAGACTATGATAACTTAAAAATCTATACTATAAATCCTAAAGCAACCACTAAAACAACTAAGAGTTACAAAGCCAACAAAAGAAATAAAATGAAAACATATTCAATTACTATATTTTTACACAAATAATGCGCACCTTCTATGTTTGTTTGCCAGCCACACCTTCCTCCCACGAGGTATTTTCATAAGCACGCTATGCTAATTTTTTTACAGCACCATGTAAAAAAAAGTTGGCATAGAGGCGCTAATGAACATACCTCTCCGGGCAGGGCATGGTTGGCAAACAAATGTAGAAGGCGTGCACTATTTGTGTAAAAATACAGTAATCCAACAGAAGGCAGAAAAAGAAGAAAAAAGGAACAAAGTAAAGATGGGATAAAGAGAAAATGAACAGCAAAATGAAACACTTAAACCTAACTATATCAATAATCACATTAAATGTAAATGGTCTAAACACCTTGTATTAGTTTCCTATGGCTGGTGTAACAAATTACCATAAACTTAGTGGCTTAAAACAATACAAATTTATTATCTTATATTTCTGTAGGTCAGAAGTCTGATGTGGGTCTCACTGGGCTAAAATCAAGGTGTTAGCAGGGCTACAATCCTTCTGGAGGCTCTAGGGGAGAACTCATTTCCTTGCTTTTTGCAGCTTCTGGAAGCTTCCTACATTCCTTAGCTTCTGGTTCCTTCACCCATCTTCAAAACACATCACTCCAACCTCAGTTTTGGTGTCACATCTCCTCTCTCACTCTGAACCTCCTGTCTTCCTCTTAAAACATTTGGATAATCCAGGACAATCTTCCCATCTTTAATGGCTTTTTAAAGTGTTAAAAAGCAAAGATGTCACTTTAAGGACTAAGGTGCCCCTGACCCAAGCCATGGTACTTTCAATCACCTCATATGCATGTGAAAGTGGAGAATGAATAAGGAATACCAAAGAAGAATTGATGCCTTTGAAATATGGTGTTGGTGAAGAATATTGAATATACCATGGACTGCCAAAGAATGAACAAATCTGTCTTGGAAGAAGTAAAACCAGAATGCTCCTTAGAAGCAAGGATGGCAAGAGTTTGTCTCATGTACTGTGGACATCTTCAAGGGAGGGACCAGTCCCTGGAGAAGGACATCATGCTTGGTAATGTAGAGCATCAGCAAAAAAGAGGAAGACTCGGGGGACCTCATACCATCAAGAAAGCAGTGCCGGGAGCAGAGCGTGTCCTTTGGACCGTGGTCCCTGCGGTGAGAAGCTCCTAGTCTGAGGGAACAGCGAAGAGAAGAAGGCTGATAGAGAGAAAAAGCCTTCCCCTGGAGCTGATGACCTGAATTTGGACTTTTAGCCTACTTTAACTGTGAGGAAATAAACTTCTCTTTGTTAAAACCATCCACTTGTGGTATTTCTGTTATAGCAGCACTAGATGACAAAGACAGAATATGGTACTGAGAAAGTGGGGTGCTGCTCTAACAGATACCTAAAATGTGGAAGTGGTTTTAAAACTGTGAATGGATAGACATGCAGCAGTGACAGAGGACCAGCAGCAGCAGAGAACCTACA
>NW_004444004.1:13108401-13109897 GCF_000243295.1 Trichechus manatus latirostris | reverse complement strand
GATATGATGGGGTGAATATGTTTTCCATGTTACAAGGATGTGATTTTTGGGGGCCCAAAGGGTGGAATGTCATGGTTTGAATTATTTCGCCCAAAAAAATGTGTGTATCAGTTTGGCTGGGCCATGATTCCCAGAATTGTGTGGTTGGTCTCCATTTTGTGATTGTAATTTTATGTTAAAGAGGATTAGGGTGGGACTGTAACACCACCGTTATGTTACCCAGGTCATATCCCTGATCCAATGAAAGGGAGTTTCCCTAGGATGTGGCCTGCACCACCTTTTACCTTACAAGAGATAAAAGGAAAGAGAAGCAAGCAGAGAATTGGGAACCTCATACCACCAAGAAAGCAGTGCTGGGAGCAGAGCGCATCCTTTGGACCTGAGGTTCCTGCGCAGAGAAGCTCCCAGACCAAGGGAAGACTGATGACATGGACCTTCCTCCAGAGCCGACAGAGGGAGCCTTCCCCTAGAGCTGATGCCCTGAATTTGAACTTGAAGCCTTCCGTTGGAGCTGATGCCCTGAATTTGGACTTGTAGCCTACTGAACTGTGAGAGAATAAATTTCTCTTTGTTAAAGCCATCCACTTGTGGTACTTCTGTTATAGCAGCACTAGATGACTAAGACAGTGCACTTACAAAAATACCTTGTGGGGGGAGGGTGCAATTGTCAAACAAACATAGAAGGTGTGCATTTTCTGCATAAAAATACTTACCAGCAAGTTAAGGACACTGAGAGGAAGAGCCTATGTTGTATTATACAAATGGGCCCTAAATGTCAACACATGTATCCTTACAAGAGAAAGGCAGAGGGAGATTAGACACAAAATTCACAGAGGAGAAGGTGATGTGAAGAAGGAGCAGAGAGGTAAAGCTACCAGCCAAAGAATGTCAACAACTGAAGCTGGAAGAGGCAAGAAATAGATTCTCCCCTACAGCCTCCAGCAGGAATGTGGTCCTACCTACACCTTGATTTCAGACTTTTGGCCTCCAAACTGTGAGAGGGTAAGCCACCAATTAATGGTAATTTGTTAAGGCAGCCACAGGAAACTAATATACCATGCAAACACTAGATAAAAGAAAGCTAGATGTCTATTTTAATAACAAAGCAGACTTCAGAGCAAATAATGTTACCTGGGTTCACAATGGTAAAAGGATCGATTCACCAAGAGGACATAACAATCTTAAATATTTATTACCTAATAACAGAACTTCAAAATACATGAAACAAAAAATGTTTTCAAGTCATATAAAGTATGTTTTCTGACTCCAATCGAAAATCTCCAAATATTAGGAAACTAAATAATACACTTCTAAATAACACATGGGTCACATAAGGTAGATCCCAAAAGAAAATCACCAAGACATATTATAATCAAACTTGCCAAAACCAAAGATAAAGAGAGAATTTTAAGAGCAGCTAGGGATAAAAGAAAACTCATCTACAAAGGAGAGTCAATTAGAATAAGCTCGGACTACTCTGCAGAAACCATGCAGGC
>NW_004444004.1:13033770-13102598 GCF_000243295.1 Trichechus manatus latirostris | reverse complement strand
AAAAAGCTAGAAATAGAAGTAGCATACGATCCAGCTATCCCGCTCCCTGGAATATATCTTAGAGAAACAAGAGCCGTCAGAGGAATAGATATATGCACACCCATGTTCACTGCAGCACTGTTCACAATAGCAAAAAGATGGAAGCAACCTAGGTGCCCATCAACGGACGAATGGATAAACAAATTATGGTATAGCCACACACTGGAATATTACGCAATGATAAAGAACAACCATGAAGCTGTGAAACATCGTATAACAGGGTGGAAACTGGAATTTATTATGCTGAGTGAATTTAGTCAGTCACAGAAGGACAAATACTGTATAAGACCACTATTACAAGAACTCAAGAAAAGGTTTAAACACAGAAGAAAACATTCTTTGATGGTTACGAGGGTGGGGAGGAAGGGTGAGGGTTATTCACTAACTAGATAGCAGATAAGAATCATCTTAGGTGAAGGGAAGGACAACACACACTACAGGGGAAGTCAGCACAACTAGACTAAACCAAAGCTAAAAAGTTTCCTGAATACAATCAAATACTTTGAGAGACCGAGTAGCAGGGACGGGGGGTCTGGGGAACATGCTTTCAGGGGACATCTAGGTCAATTGGCATAACAAAGTTTATTAAGAAAATGTTCTGCAACCTACTTTGGTGAGTGGCATCTGGGGTCTTAAAAGCTTGCAAGCGGCCATCTAAGATGCATCAATTGGTCCCAATCACTTGGAGTAAAGGAGAACAAAGAACACCAAAGACACAAGGCAAGTATTAGCCCAAGAGACAGAATGGGCCACATAAACCAGAGACTTCACCAGTCTGAGACCAGAAGAACTAGACAGTGCCCGGCTACCACCAATGACCTCCCTGACAGGGAACACAACAGAGGATCCCAGCTAGAACAGTAGAAGGATGGGGTGCAGAACTCAAATTCTAGTAAGAAGACCAGACTTAATGGTCTGAATGAGACTGGAGGAACCCCAGAAAGCATGGCCCCTGGATTCTCTATCAGCTCCGAATGAAGACAATTTCTGAGGCTAACTCCTCAGACAGGGATTGGACTGGACTGTGGGACATAAAGTGATACCCGTGAAGAACGTGCCTCTTAGCCAAGTAGATACTAGAGACCATAGGGGCAGCTTCTGTCCAAAGGTGAGATGGGAAGGCAGAGAGAGTTAGGAGCTGGTTGAATGGTCATGGGGAATCAGGGGCGGAAAGGAGGAGTGTGCTGTCGCAGAATGGGGTGAACAATTAGGGTCTCGTAACAATGTACGTAAAAAAAATTTTGTATGGGAGACTAACTTGAAATGTAAACTTCATTTAATTACAACAATAAATAAATAAATAACACATGGGTCAAAGAAAATTAGAAACTATGTTAACTGAATGCAAATTAAAATACAACATATCAAAATTTGTGAGATGCCATTAAAACAGTATGTAGAGGAATATTTATAACACATACATAAGAATTTATAACACATACATAAGAAAAGACTAAACATTTCAGATCAATGACTTCAGCTTCCACCCTATGAAACTAGAAAAAATAGATCAATTTAAACCCAAACTAAGAAGCCAAAATCAGCGAAACAGAAAATGAATAAAGAAATTCAATGGAACTAAAAGCTGGTTCTTTCAGACAATCAAACTGTTAAAACTTTGGCCACCATGAATTAGGAAAGAAAGAAGATACAAATTACCAGTGTCAGGAATGAGAGAAAAGACAGATCCTACAAATATTAAAAGGATAACAAGGAAATTATATGAGCAAATTTATGCCAATATACTAAACAATGCACTATAGTTACGGAAGATGTCACCACTGGGGGAAACTGGGTGACAGGTATATGGAACCCCTCTGTATAATTTTTGTAACTTCTTCTGAATATATAATTATTTCAAAATAAAAAGTTAAAAAAATTGATATGCAATTCAGTTATTTGAAAACTTTGAAGTATGTCTGGAACAACTTGAGTATGTGAATCTACATTTCAACTGTAAATTTTATGAAATCTAAATACAGATCAAGTATTTCTGGTGAAAATTTATCCAAATTGAGATATCTGATTACAAAAACTTCATAGAAAAAATAATGTAAAAAATGTCTCAGTCTTTTTATAGTGATTAAAAAAAAAAACCCAAACCCATTGCTGTTGATTCCGACTCATAGCAACCCTGTAGGACTACATGCTGAAATAATAGCAGTTCACGTATATTGGATTAAATATATTATTAAAATTGATTTTACCTGTTTCTTTTTACCTTTTTAATGTGGCCACCAGGATATTTTAAATTACGTATGTGACTCACGTTATATTTCTATTGGACAGTGCTGTTCTAAAGTATTACAAAGGTAAAAGCTACAGGAGGCAGTTATCACCCCTAGGCTGGGGAAACAAAGGTGAGAGGCTGTAATTATTACAACTTGGACGAGGGGCTCCACAAACTAAAACTCGAACTTCTGAACAGAGGGCACTAGCCAGCTGGTGCTGGGATCTCTGAGCTTGGAGGAAGGTCCCTGTAGTGCTAGGATCCAGATTTCTGAGGAAGGGGTATGGACCTTTGACGTTGTCTCTGAGGGGGGCATGATGCGGCTGGTTCTGAAAGTGATGGAAAACTGCAAACTGGAGTCAGCTGGTGCTATGGGAAGGAACTGCTGTTTTCAGGGCGAAGAAGCAAGGTTGGAGTGATGCTCACATGAACCACAAGCAGACAGGAAACCTATAGTAGGCAAACCGGTAGGAGCAAGTCTCTTCCTCCTCCAGTTTCGCAGTCTCCCTCTACTGCCCCCTATTGGCAGAACCTAAGATAGTGCCAGCAGACAAGGCAGAACTGTGTTTTGCAGTGTCCTAGTGCCAGCAACACAAAGCAGGGTGTAGAAGAGTGGGTTTGGAGACCAGACAACAACTTAGTAATTGGCACATTACAACTGTGGCTATCCTCCAAATATTCATACTGCCCTTTCATACTGCTAAGTTGTGGCTGGGAAGTAGCTCTACAGACTGTAACTACCATTTCTCAGTTCCCCTTGCATCTAGGTGGGGCCTTGTAACAAGCTCTCACCAATGGAATGTTGGTGGGAGAAATGGGTGTGACATTCGGGTCAATTTAAGAAGCTCACACGCCTTTTCCATTCTTTCTCCTCTCCCATCTGTCGGTTGGTTGTCAGCAATATGTTGAAGATGGAAAAGTTAGTGTTACCTTAGTGGATACACGATTCTGCGGACACTATGCCTTGGTCCCTAGGTGGAAGGGAGCATAGTACCCATTAAAAAAAACAAAAAACCAAATCCACTGCCATCAAGTCAATTCCGACTCATAACAAACCTAAAGGACAGAGTAGAACCGCCCCATAGGGTTTCCAAGGAGTAGCTGGTGGATTCGAACTGCCAACCTTTTGGTTAGCAGCTGAGCTCTTAACCACTGCACCATCACGGCTCCACAGTACCATAAAATAACCAAAAAAACCAAACCCACTGCCATCGAGTCGATTCTGACTCATAGCAACCCTGGTAGCCCTAAAATCACCAAGGAAGTTTTTAACTCCACCAGTAGGGAGCTCACAAATGCTTGTTAAAAGCCTACTCCCAAATCCATGGCACATTTTATATAAGAAGAATTATTCCTTTTACCTTTTGAACTTACAGATTATTTAGCTGAAAAAATGGATAGTCTTTTAAGATTTTTAGAGAATTTATTCATGCATTCTAAATTGGAGAGTATTTAGCATAGATAATGCTTCTGGTATAATATTGCAATTATGTTACAATAGCACACTATTAAAGTTAAGAAAATCTGTCTGTGTGATTTTATGTAAAATACTCATTCACGGGTGGGGGGGTGGGGAGAGATGAAGATGAATTCCAGTGCTTCTCTCTTCACCAGAACAAAAGTGTTTTGTTTTTTAAATGATCCAGATGCCAAATTATTAACAAGAGGCTATCTTCAGATTCTGATTAAAGTCATACATTAACACATACATTTGAACTTCCACTAACTTTCTTTCAACAAAAGGGTAAAAAGTGGGATTTTACTGGCCCTTAGACACCAATCTTACACAAAACGATATTCAAAAATTCTTGTCTCAGGTATGGGGGGGCTAGATTCGAGGAGATGCAGAAGGGAGGATTTTTCTGGGTTAGTCAAAGAGAACAGTTGCTTTAAAGTCTTCCATCCTGTAGGAGAGGAAGCCTGGAACCTCTGCAACAGTCATAAGGTTTACTTAATTTCCTTGTTAGATTGTTATAAAGTTCACATTTTCTAACATTAAATTTTGAAATATCATGAAGAAACTGGTCAAACATGTTGTTAGAAAGGTGACCAGGAACGTCTTGTCGTAGATCATATTGAGGGTTGACTAAAAAGACCAAAGAGAGTGGAGAGAAGAGCTGTACTCGTGTCTTAGTGGAGTGATACAAACATCTTGTGGGACTGCAGAATTCTGCTCCCCAAGTGGAGAGATGTTTTGGAAGACAAATGAAGACATCTTAGGGAGGAATTTGGATGCTTTTTTATCTTTCTCTTCCTCTCAGTCAAGTTTCTCCGGTTGCTGAGAGGGGTGGTGACTGACAAAGTGACCAAGAAGAGGGTTGGAGTAGCTTTGATGACCAAGTACAAACACCAGGAGGGCTCTGACAGTTCCTAGGTGTAGGGAAGCAACAGGTTCACTTGCGCTCTCTCCTCTTTCCTCTCTCTCACGGGGTATATGCTGACAGGTCCTCTTATATAAACCTAAATTCCCTCTCTCCTCACTGATCCCACCAGAGTGCAGTTCTTTGCCATGGCTCACTTTCCCTTCACTTGCTTTCTCTCTCCCAAGACCTCACTACAGAAATGTTTACTACTTGTTTGCCTATGACTTCATCTCTCTTTTCAATGTTATCAACTCCCGGTTCTGTCTTCCAAGTTAGGCTCAAAAGGAATGCTGTATAGCTCATATACAAAGGAATCAAAATTTACAAGGTTATATAAAAATACATAAAATAATTTTTTTAGAATTTGGCATAAGTAGAAGTAATAAGGATTACAGGTAGTATACTGGAAGTCTAAGGGGCTATTAATTACTCACAGATCAGTGTGGATTAAGGCAAACAAAGAAATTAAACTACATATATCTCAGATCACCTGCCAACCTTCAAAACCTTCCTCTCACTGGTTTTCCACTATGCCTGAAATTCTCACCAACAGAGTCACTCTTAAAGAACCTTCCAAAGAGACAGATAGGTTTACAGGGTCTTGGAGCATAACAGTGAAGTAGTTCACATTTAGCTTTGGCACACTCCCTGCCCAATAACTGGGAAGTGATTTAAGCTCTCTGACCTTTGGTCTCCTCATTTGTTTAAAAAGATCCTTTCTCTTCTCTGTACCTGACACCCAGTTCTTGGGGCTGCTGAGCAGTTGGCATTTATTCTCCAATAAGATGTCATCTGATGAGGCTGAAGACAATTTCTCTTCCGTAGTATCTACACTTTAATAATAGTACCTCAGTAACTTCTGTCTGATGGAGACTTGTTGTTTTCACCTAATTCTCTCGCCAGCTCTCCAAGGTAAGGTGGCCTGTTCATATATCCATCTCTGTCTTACTGACAAGGAAAGGGTCTGAGAAATGTTTAAATGACCTGCCCACCATTATAGGATAAGCCATGGTAGAACCAGGATCAAAAATCCTATCTCCTCACTCCTAGTCGAGTGTTCTTTCCCAGGGGTAAATAGTTTTCAACTTCTGTGTTTCTAGACCCTTCGGTTTTGTTTCTGACCATTTGGGCAGAAAAAGAGAGGGAAATCCCCAGGCTATGCCCTGAGCATAAATCACAAGCCTTGCCCAATCTATTATGTGCACTATGTGTTTTGGCTCATGCCAAGCCCTTCTTTCTCAACCCTGGAGCTCCTACCAATCCTTCTCGGTCTGGATTGAGACCTTCTCCAGGGAGCCTCTCCTGACCCAACCACACCACAATCATCATTCCCTCCCATTAAATTCCCTTAGCACTTGAGAATCCAGAACCCTCAACTAGCTGGATATTTTTTGGTGGTGGTGATAGACGGTTGTCTATACACCAGTTTTTAGGGGAAAAAAAGAGATAAAGGACAATATAACACACTATCAGAAGATTAATCAAATTGCAGATTTTAGGTTATGACAAGGGTTAATGTATATTGTTCAATTTTTTCCACTTTCTCTCTCCACGTAAAATTCTAAAAAGTGATCACTTATGGTAACAGTGTCAACCTAGAGACTCTGAAAGATCCTCAATGAAGACAGAGTTGTTGGTCATGAGACTGTCCTCCTTAACAAAGGAAAGTGGGTTTAGATACTGTAGAAAAGATTTGCTAACTGAATCCAAATGATGTTTCTCCTTAGCCCCAAGTTAATCAGAAAATTCTGCCCTAGAACCTTCCATTCCTCTAATATTCTAGTTAAGGGAAAATTTCAAGCCCACAGTCTCTACTGTGGCATGCAGAGACAAATGCAGTGTTGGTATTCTTTTCTGTATATGGCATATATGTATGCTCTACCTTTTCAAGTAGCATCTTCTGCTTCTCTTGGATGCCTAGCCAACCAAATGCTAGGTTTAATGTAAGCATTCAATTTATGCCTGGGACATTTTCTATCAAAACAACACTATCCAAAGGTGACCTGGCCATGTCTGATAACTAGTTTTCATCCATTTGACAAGTGAAATTTATAGTGGAAGGGATCAAAGCCCTGGGACTCCGGGATGGAAATTTGCATAGGAAATTTAGAAAAAGGTCAGTGATCCAATGCGAATGGATAGCCCTGGGGAGGTCTGAAGCCCTTGTTCTAAGAAAAGGAAACGAAATGGGGTTCTCTTTCCTTTTGAAGGATGATGAGATGACTTAGGATAACAAGACTCACTTCAAAGCGATGAGCTATTCCATCTGAGCTTCAGCTGCATTAAAATTGATGGTTTCAGGGACCACAAGGATATGCTTATTAGTTGCATGCCTGGAGAGGTACAAGGCTATCTACCCTCTGGAGGTAAAACTCTTACGGCTTCCCTAGCAAAGTGAAGGTACGACATCCTGCCTAACTACAGGGCATCATTTCTGAAGTCATGTACTTCAGCTATCTATGTCAGCCTAAAGTTTTCCATAATAGTTCAGTTCAACAAATAGTTCTCAAATGTCTATTTGCCAGGCACTGTGCTAGTTGCTGGAGATGCTGAGAAGCTAACTAGTTCTAATAGTCAAGACTAACCAAGAGCTTTTTATTATGTAAGACTTCCTACCAAGTGCTTTAGATATATCATCTCATTTCATTCTCTTGATTACCCTATGAGGTATTGTTTTGTTTTGTTAGACAAATTATTATTTTTTTATTGTGCTTTAGATGGTTTACAGAGCAAATTAGTGTCTCATTAAACAATTAATACACATATTGTTTTGTGACATTGGTTATCAACCCCACATGTCAACACTCTCCCCTTCTCGACCTTGGGTTCCCTATTACCAGCTTTCCTGTCACCTCCTGCCTTCTCGTCCTTGTCCCTGGACTGGTGTGTCAATTTAGTTTCATTTTGTTTTATGGGCCTGTCTAATCTTTGGATGAAGGGTGAACCTCAGGAATGAGGTGAACCTCGGGGTTTCTCCAGTTTCTGTCAGATCAGTAAGGCTGGTCTTTTTTGTGAGTTAGAATTTTGTCCTACATTTTTCTCCAGCTCTGCCCAGGACCATCTGTTGTGATCCTCGTCAGGGCAGTCAGTGGTGGTAAGCCGGGCACCATCTAGTTGTTCCTGGGCTCAGTCTGGTGGAGGCTGTGGTACTTGTGGTCCATTAGTCCTTTGGACTAATCATCCCTTGTGTCTTTGGTTTTCTTCACTCTCCCTTGCTCCAGACAGGGTGGGACCAGTGGAGTATATTAGATGGCCGCTCACAAGCTTTTAAGACTCCAGACGCTACTTACTAAAGTAGGATGTAGAACACTTTCTTTATAAACTATGTTATGTCAATTGAGCTAGATGTCCCCCAAGACCATGGTCCCCAGCCTTCAGCCCAGTAATCTGGTCCCTCAGGGTACCCTATGAGCTATTCTTATCCCCACTTTTTACAGATGAGGAAACGAGGCATAGAAAGGTTGAATAATTTGCCTAAGGTTACACCCACCACCTGTCAGTTTGTCATACTGTGGTGGCTTGCGTGTTGCTCTGATGTTGGAAGCTACGCCACCATCATTTCATACACAATCAAGGTCACCCATGGGGGACATGTTTCAGTGGACCATCCAGGCTACGACGGCCTAGGGAAAAAGGCTTGGTGATCTACTTCCAAAAATTAGCCAATGAAAACCTTATGGGTTACAACAGAATATTGTCCAATATAGTGCTGGAAGATGAGCCCCATAGGTTGGAAGGCACTCAAAATACACAGTGGCTGCAATAACGGGCTCCAGCATACCAACAATCTTAAAGACGGTGCAGGACCAGGCAGTGTTTTTTTCTGTTACACATAAGGTCGCCATGAGTCGAAGTCAACTTGATGGTAGCTAATAACAACAAGATTACACAGCTAGCACATAGCAGAGATAGGAATTAACCCTAAGTTTACCTAATTCCAAATTCCAAACCCTATGATCTTAATTACTATACCATACTGCCTTAGAGATTAACAAGATTTAAGAGACTCACAATAAAGTGGCAGGCACATACACAAAGAAATTGTTTCAAACTATTATGCTAAATGCTAAGATACAGGTATGCCTAGAGTGCTATGGACACACAGAGAAAGGGCCCTTGGGAGGCAGCAGAGCATATGGCTTAAGAAGACAGACTCTGGAGCCAGATGGCCTAGGTTTGAAGTTTGGCTTTACCAATTACCAATTATGTGAATTTGGGTAAGTTAAACCTCTAGGTGCCTCAGTTTTCTCACCTGAAAAGTGGAATGATAACAGAACCCAATTCAGAGTTGTTGAGAGGATTAAAAGTGATTAGAATAGTTCCTGGCACATTGTGAGAGCTATTTGAAAAAAAAAAAAAAACCACTGCCATCGAGTCAATTCCGACTCACAGCGACCCTATAGGACAGGGCAGAACTGCCCCATAGGGTTTCCAAGGAGCACCTGGTGGATTTGAACTGCTGACCTTCTGGTTAGCAGCTGTAGCTCTTAACCACTATACCACCAGGGTTTATACATGTGTTAAATAAAATAGATAAGCTTAACTCTGAATGGGATTACAGGAAAGACTTCTTGAAAGGGCTGATGTCTGAGTTGAGTCATAGAGGATGAGTAAGAGTTAACCAGGTGAAAAAAGGTGGGAAAGGAGCTCCAGAAAGTGGGAAGAGCATGAGTCCAAATCAGAGGTCTACAGCAGCAGCATCGGTGAGGGCTAACTACAAGCATCTTGGTAATCTGAGACTACAGTGTGAAGTTCAAAGAAGGAAGAGATAAAGGGCAGGTCTGGAGGTCTGTCTGTCACTTGAAAGAGTTTGGATTTATTTTGCAGGCAACAGGGAGCCATAAAAGTTTTCTGCAGGGGAACAATGTGGACTTTTGTACACGGGAGGGTAGGTTTGTTATATGGTCTGCAATTTACTTTGAAAATATTCAGCACAGACAGCGTGAGATACACACACACCTATACATATACATGTACATGTATATACATATACATACATACACAAATATGCATATACTCTAAAGGCAGTTAGTTAACATCTTAAGTACCCCAAAGAAGAACACATTTCAGGGGCATTTAGCTCACATTTGAAAGACTCTTGAGTCCACACTGGAGGCAGCTACTGGCATGCTTTAACCAATCTACCTAAATCTACACTACAGGGTTTGTTAATCAGCATAGGGCTATTAGAAACTATCTTTCATTGGTGAAATAAATGGTGTTCGAGATATGTGGACTGACACTTCTGTCTGCCTTTGCATGAATGGTGCCTAAGAGACTGGTGGTCCCAGAGTGGCATTTTAGGTCTGGGAATCCATTAGGTCCCGCATCCTGACAGTTAACGGAAGGTTCTGTTAAGTGATCTGACCAGAAGCTTAGCTGAAATGCTACTTCTGGAGAATTTGCTGCATGTGCTTCAAGTGAACCTTTCATGCATGGGGCTTAATGGAGCTTATGAGGACAGACACACTAATAAATGTCTGTTGTTGTTGGGTGCCATTGAGTCAAATTCCACTCATAGCAACCCCATGTGACAGAGCAGAACTGCCCCATAGGGTTTTCTTGGATGTAATCTTTACAGAAGCAGATCACCAGATCTTTCTCCTGCAGAGCAGCTGGGCAGGTTCGAACTGCCAATCGAGCGCTTAACTGTTTGTGCCACCAGGACTCCTTAATGCTTGGCTGAATTAGGTCTAAGTCTTGTTTTCATTAGAACATGCCACCTGGTAGAGAGATTGTGAAGAACAAGGACTACAACCCACAGCTACCTCTAATCATTGGAGGCTACTGGTATTCACTGAAAAGTACCTGATGATTTACAAAAGGATTATAGGAGGGCAAAGATGGAGGCAGGGAGGCAAGTTAGAAGGAGGCTGCTGCAAGTGGTTCAATTAATCAGTTATGAAGATCTGAACTAGGACAGTGAAAGTGAGTAAGAAGAGAAGAGAGAATGGAGTAAAAAATATTTAGGAGGTAAAATCAGGAAGTCTTGGTGATTGATCTATTGGATGGTATGGTCCAAGGAGCAGTTTGTGAAAACTTCCAGGCTTCGTGTTTGGGTAACTGGGTAGACAGTGGTGACACTCAACTGAGGTAAGGGACAGCATAATAACCAGAGAGGAAGAAGTCTGGGGGTGGAAGGAGGGGAAAGCATTTTAATTCTGTTTTCGATATGCTGAGCTTAACATCTATATGGAAGTGTCCAGCAATCATTTGTACAATACTAGCCTGAAGCTCAAGGGAAAGGCCAGAGACGGAAATATAGATGGGAAATCATCAGCATACAGGGGTTAGATAATGCTTTAGGAGTGGATGAATTCTCAGCTACCATAAAGTTAGTAGATGATGTTTAAAAGCAGTTGTCAAGAAACAGCAGGATAAACATATTCTTTTAAATGAATGAGGTAAACACCATAAGAAACATCTCAAAGAGTGACTTCCTCTGTGAAGTAGGAAAGGGGTGGGCAAAGGGATTTCTGGTTACCATTATAAGCCTTTGGTACTTTTTTTTTAAACTATGTGCATGTATCATTTTGACAGAAATAAAAACATTTTAAAGTTGTAAAAACAAAAGGTGGATGAGGTCACTTAGGGAGCATTTGAGGGGTTGGCGGAAGAAGAAGTGCCTTACGGAAAAGGTTGCAATAAACAATAACCCATTAAAATAACTTAAAAAATAAAAAGGATACAGGGAAATCACACAGAAATGCAATGTGGTAAGCACAGCAGCACTTTAGAGAAACTACGAAGTCCCCTGGGTATCCTCTCCTGTGCTCTCTCTCATCACTCCCATCTCTGTTACTCCTTCTTACTTCTCTTCCCCTCTCTCCCTCCTCCTTCTGATACTCCATATCTCTCTCTAGCTCATGACCTCATTTCCCTGCTTCTCTGGGTGTTGGCTTTATCCCTCTGTTTCTCTCTCTACAGAGCAGTATCTTCTATTCACTAATCCACTCTCATGTGGCCAAAATGGTAGCTTCAGCCTCTGAGTCTATGTGGCCTCTCAGCCTGACTCCCCACACCCAGTTTCTCCATCTCTCAATGTACCACCTCTACATTTCTTATAGAGAGAATGGACTGCTCCAGGTCAGGCATCCACCTCGGGTTAGATGTCCATCCCTAGTCCAACTGGGTCAATTGGGAAGGACCACCCCTTCATGAGAGGATTACCAAAAACAAAGAGAGAGAGAGATTTTAAGCTGAGTAGTCACCCAAAAGATATCTACTACCAAATAAGATCCAAGAGGAATAGTCGGAGGAGTAGGAGAATCAGAAGAGAGTGGTTTAATAAAAGCCAGAGAGGAAAGTGTCAAGTAGTGAGTGGATGCACAGTGTTAAATGCTGCAGAGCAAGATCACTTAAAGACTAAAAAGTGTCATTGGGCTTTGCATTGACGAATGGAAAATAAGGAAGTACAGCATCAAGTATAGGCTATTCTACTGAATTGTACACTTACAAATGGTTAAAATGGCAATTTTTATGTTATATATATTTTTACCACATTAAAAAGAAAAAGAATAGACTCTTCTTTCAAGAGGCTGCTGACAAGGGGTAGTGAGAGGAAGGACAATAGCTGAGGGGAACACAAAGTAAAAAGGTTTTTGTTTGGTTTTATTCAAACAAAATAGACATTTCATTGAGGTTACAAATGTGGCAGAGAGTATAAGGGAAAAAAGTAAGTAATTGTAAGAGATGGACAAGTGAAAAAGTTGGCATTGAACTGGAAGAGGGACACGGTATCATCTGAAATAGGCAGAAAATGATAAGAGCTGCAGTTACAGTTTTTCAATTCAGAGTTAGTTTTATATTTGCCATACAGGACCAACCCTGATCCTAGAGCCACTCTTAATAGAAGAAAAGAGGGCCAAGAACAAAACCTAGGGGAATGTGAACACAGTGAAAGCAAGAGTCGACTCCAGATCTGATTATTCAGGTGAATGTTTAGTTTGGGTCTAGCTTTCCCTACCATTCCCCTTAACACTTAGCTGGCTACATGCCTCAGGACTGCCAACCTTTGCAAATCAAAATTAGAAAGCATAAAGTCATACATCATATTCTGGAAAGAGAACAGGAATGGAAATCACGAGACCTGCCATCTTCCCTCTCTGGGTCTCTATTTCCCCAAATGTAAAACTGAAGGGGCTCACCTCAGACGTTTCTATAGCTCCGCCAGTTGGAACAGCCTATGATTCTTTGACTTCTGTTTTATCTACGCTTTTCTTGTAGCTGTATCACTGCTCTCCCAAATTAACAAATGGGTGGAAGATGACCATTTTCTTTTCAAGCTTGTGACAACAGCAGAAAACTCAAAGAACCTGGACAATCACAAAATATGGTAAATAAAAGAAGTAAGAATCAAGTGAGAAAATGTGCTTGACTTCTTGTTATTCATGTCAGTATTCATTTGTAAAACAGGAAGACTATGTCCCCTTGAGGTCAAATTAATGGCCCAGAAGTAGAAAACAAACCACCTTTTTTGCTGCTCAAATCAAAATTTACTCCCTAACCCTGCTAACTTTTGAAGAGATAGTAAATATTTTTCTCTCTTCATAACTTTACTCACAGTTGTCATAATCATTAAGAATATTTTAATACATGAAAAAGAAAAGGCATTTAACTATTGTTCTCAACTGACCAACTGTTCTTACCAAGCCATTAAAGCTTCAATAGAAGGACACTGGACAAGGGACAGTGCCCTGTCCACCTTCTTCCATACTGCCAGCTAGGAACAATTTACACTGTAATGCCAGTATTCCCCACTACTATTTTGCAGTTTAAAAAAAATGTTGAGAGGGGTATTATGAATAAAAATTATACTGTCCTGTCTATGAAAAGACGGTGCAACTGATCTATGAGTATACCATGTCCTTTCAGTTCTTTTTTCATGGATAAGGGTAGAATTACTGTGAATCATCTACACCCTCTCACCCTCTTGGGACCAAATAGCTTTCATTTGTGCCCAGGTGGCTGGGGACAGAGGTAAAAGCAGTGGCCAAGAAATTAACTAGTTCCTTTATATCAGACCTAGGACCATAAATGTCATAAGCTTGATATTCTTATCAACTATTTACACTAAATTGGCCATGTCATCTGGTCCACCACCTAGGTAACATGTAGACATAGGCCAAGTCCCAAAACTTCAGTACTAAACACCACAGGCAGAGGCTCCAGCTTGGAGAAATGGTTAAGTTCTAGGTTTCTGCTTCAATCTGTGAAGCCGATTCAGTCCCCTGAGCAGGGTATGGGGGACAAAATACTGCCTTCTGTTTCTTGTACCAGGGCAGGGAACGGCAGGCCAGATTTTGGAAGATGGGGAATACTCAGCTGCCAGCTCTCTCAGCAGATGGTATCACCACCATGAGATAATTAGCGTGCAGTCTCACAAGGGGGCTGGGTACAGAGGAGCAACTGAAATGGAAAATTAGATCAACAAAAATGTAGGGGAGGTTACTGCCCCAGATGAAAATGTGTTTGGTGTTCCTGCCTTGACAGGAAAGGCTGCTGACTGCACCATCTCTACCAATGCATCTCTTTCCCATTCTCGTTTGTATCTCAGAATGCCTTACTACCTTCCTAGGTGTATTTCATTTCTGCTCTTTCTCAAATAGCATTTCCTTTGTGACAATTCATTTGAAACAGTTTAGAATATCTTAATGCTCAGTTCTCCCGCTCCCTCAGGCATACCTAAGCACACCTGCTTGGTGTACAGATGTCATAGCCAGAACCTCTCAGGAACAAGGCTATGCCTGCCTTAATACTTCTGCTGTCAAATCTGTTGCTTTGCTTATTTAACCAAGGGCTCCTGTCATTATATGGCTTGAATCTGGTAAAAACTAAGGGGACAAATTGTGCTTTTGATTCTTCTTTTGTTGTTTTAGACATCCCTTGATGCACTAAGAGCCACTTATATATGAATAAAATAAGCGGTCATCCAACCATCCTATAAAACCCTAGATTGGAAAAGTGTCAATCAAGCACAGTCTATTAATTTTCCAATTGTTGGGCACTGGCTAATTGACAGAAATTAGCTGTGTTATTGGACACACAAACCCTTACTTCATTAGTTGTCTGTGTCTTTGTGGGGGAAGGTTATAAAATCACACTGGTGAAAAAGACCAAGGCCCTGCCTAACCCTGAGCAGAAAGGGAGCTCACTTCTTGGATGCAGCATGCAAGGACTATCTTATTGCCCAATTTCCGGGATAAATCCAGCCATGTCAGAGTGAATCTTTTCCCTTATAGAAATGGACTCACTCACCCTCCACCTGAAGCCTTCAGGATGACTTCCTTTTACAAATCTAGGACTTCAAGAGTGGCTTACCTTTGGGGATGAGGAGAAAAGGCTGTAAACACAAAAGAGGCAACTAAATAAATAATAAATCTCGCCTGCAATCAGAAAGGTGTCCTTCTCCCTAGTTTTGGCTAAGTACATTAGATTCATAGACAAACTCTTTTCTATTTAATCGAGTTTCAAAGCTGTTACTTAGTAAGGTTACTGGGTAGATAGATAAGATAGAAGAAAATAAGGCATCTAGCTATCCAACTAACTCAATAACAGGACCCACCAGGGCATGATCCAGGCGTATTTATAAAATAGGCAGTTTGTTCTCAGCATGCCCAAACTCCTACTCTGGCACATTCCTCCCTTCTAGCCCATCTCCCTGGGTCCCAGTATCTCCTGTGCCACCTGGTTGTTGAGGGTCATTCCCTGTCCCACCTCCAATTCAAACTGGGGTTCCCTACCACTGAACATAGCTCCAGACCTATCCCACACTTCAAAAGGTATTGTTCTAATCCCTCAAGACTCAACTTCATAACGGGACATCCTCATCAGTAACACATTTGCATTTTTTAGGGAGGCCTTCTAGAATTCTCTGGCCCAAATGGATGAATCTCATGGTCGAAATTTCAGACATGATTAAACCTCAGTCACCTAGTGCTGCCATAACAGAAATACAAGTGGATGGCTTTAACAAAGAGAAATTTATTCTCTCACAGTCTAGGAGGCTAGAAGTCCAAATTCAGGATGCCAGCTCCAGAGGAAGGCTCTCTTTCTGTCAGCTCTGGGGGAAGGTCTTTGTCTCTTTTCAGCTTCTGTTCCTCAATTCTTCTTGAGGAATAAGACCATGACTTTCTTTTTGTACCATTAGCACTGGGCTTGGAACAGAGTACTGGTGTTTAATAAATTTTTGTGTGTCCCTGTCTTAGTTATCTAGTGCTGCTATAACAGAAATACCACAAGTGGATGGCTTTAACAAAGAGAAATTTATTTTCTCACAGTCTAGAAAGCTAGAAGACCAAATTCAGAGCATCAGCTCCAGGGGAAGGCTTTCTCTCTCTGTCAGCTCCGGAGGAAGGTCCTTGTCATCAATCTTTCCCTGAACTAGGAGCTTCTCAGCACAGGGACCCCAGGTCCAAAGGACGCTCTCTCCTCCTGGTTCTTCATTCTTGGTGGCATGAGGTCCTTCTCCTCTCTGCTTGATTCTCTCTTTTATATCTCAAAAGAGACTGACTCAACATACAACCTAATCCTGTAGATTGTATTGTGCCTCATTAACATAACTGCCTCTAATCCTGGCTCATTAATGTCATAGAGGCTAGAATTTACAACACATAACATAATCACATCAGATCACAAAATGATGGACAACCACACAATACCAGGAATCTTGGCCTAGCCAAGTTTACATATATTTGGGGGGGACACAATTCAATCCATGACACCACCAAACTGTTTTCCACAGAGGCTGCACCATTTTACATTTCGACCAGCAATGGATGGGGGTTCCGATTTCTCCACATCCTTGCCAACACTTGTTGGAAGAAGTGCAGCCAGAATGCTCCTTAGACGCAAGCATGACGAGACTTCCTCTCACATACTTTGGACATGTTATAAGAAGGGATCAGTCCCTGGAGAAAAGGACATCATGCTTGGTAGAGAGTCAACCCAAAAGAGGAAGACCCTCAATGAGATGGACTGACACAGTGGCTGCAACAATGGGCTTAAGCATAACAATTGTGAGGATGGTGCAGGACCGGGCAGTGTTTTGTTCTGTTGTACATAGGGTCACCGTGAGTTGGAACCGACTCAATGGCACCTAACGACAACAGTGGATGTGAAGTAGTAAATCATTGTGGTTTTGAGCTGCATTTCCCTGATGACTAATTATGTTGAGCATCTTTTCATGTACTTATTGGCCATTTGTATGTCTTCTCTAGAGAAATGTCTATTCATGTCTTTTGCCCATTTTTTAATCAGGCTGTAAGTCTTTTTGTTGTTGAGTTTTAAGAGTTCTTTATAAAGTCTGAATATTAAACCCTTTTCTCACATATGTTTCCAAATATCTCCTCCCATTCTATAGGTCGTCTCTTCACTTTTTTTATAATGTTCTTTGATGCACAAAAATTTTTAATTTTGATCAAGTCCCGTTTATCTATTTTTTTTCTCTTGTTGCCCGTGCTTTGGTGTCATATTTAAAAATCCATCATCTAAAAGAAAGTCTTGAAGGTTTGCCCCTATGTTCTCTCTTAAATGTTGTATGGTTCAACTTCTTATATTTAGCTCATTGATCCATTTTGAATTATTTTGTATATCTGGTGTGAGGTATGGGTCTAGCTTCATACTTTTGCATGTGGAAATCCAGTTGTCCCAGAACCATTTGTTAAAGAGACCATTTGGTACCCTTATTAAAAATCAACTGGCCATAGATGTATGGATTTATTCCTGGATTCTCAGTTCTATTCCATTGGTCTATATGTTGATGCTTATACCAGTACTACACTGTTATTACTGTAGCTTTGTGGTATGTTTTAAAATCAGGAAGTGTGAGTCTCCTCTTTCTTCTTTTTTTCAAAACTGTTTTGATATTTGGGCCCTCTTGCAATTCAATATAAAGATTGGCTTTTCCAATTCTGAAAAAAATGCTGTTAGAATTTTAATAGTAATTTCACAGTATCTGTAGATCGCTCTGGATAGAACTGACATCTTAACAATATTAAGTCTACCAATTTATGAACATTGAATGTTTTTCCATTTATTTAGATCTCCTTTGATTTCTTTCAGCAGTGTTTTTATAGTTTTCAGAATAAAGGTCTTTCACCTCCTTGGTTAAATTTATTCCTGAGTATTTTATTCTTTTAGATGATATTGTGAAAGGAATGGCTTTCTTAATTTCCTTTTCAGATTGTTCATTGCTAGTGTATAAAAGCACAATGGATTTCGGTGTGATCTTGTATCTGACACTTTGCTGAATTTATTAGCTCTAGCAGCTTTCTTGTGGATTCTTGAGGATTTTCTATATAGAGTATCATACCATCTGTGAATAGAGACAGTTTTACTTCTTTTCAGGTTTGAATGACTTTTATTTATTTTTCTTGCCTAATTGCTCTGGCTAGGACTTCCAGCACAATATTGAATAGTAGTGGTGAAAGGAGGCATCCTTGTCTTGTTCCTGATCTTAAGGAGAACACTATCATGGATTGAGTTGTGTCCCCCAGAAATATCTGTTGGCTTGGCTGGGTCATGATTCCCAGTATTGTATGATTGTGTTATCTGATGTGATTTCCTTATGTGTTGTAAACTGTATCACTATGATGAGATTATATGTGATCTCCTTATGTGTTGTAAATTCTATCACTGTTATGAGGTTATACTGATGAGGTTGACAAGATTAGTGTCTTAATGCAATCTCTTTTGAGATATAAAAGAGAGAAGCGAATAGAGACACTTGGGGACCTCATACCATCAAGAAAGTAGTGCTGGGAGTAGAGCGCATGCTTTGGACCTGAGGTTCCCACGCAGAGAAGCTCCCAGACCAAAGGAAGACTGATGACACAGACCTTCCTCCAGAGCCAACGGAGAAAGCATTCCCGTGGAGCTGACGCCCTTCATTTGGACTTACAGCCTACTGGACTGTGGGAGAATAAACTTCTCTTTGCTAAAATCATCCACTTGTGGTATTCCTGTTAGAGCAGCACTAGATGACTAAGACAAATACTTTCAATCTTTCACCATTGAGTATGATGTTCACTGTGGGTTGTTCATAAATGCCCTCATTATGTTGAGGGATTTCTCTCTATTCCTAGTTTGCTTAGTGTTTTTATCATGAAAGGGTGTTCAAGTTTGTCAAATTATCTTTTCTGTGTCAATTGAGATAATCATATTTATTTTCCTTCATTCTATTAATGTTTTATTACATTGATTGGAGCCCTGGTGGAACAGTGGTTAAGAGCTCGGCTGCTAACCAAAAGGTCAGCAGTTTGAATCCACCAGGCGCTCCTTGGAAACCCTATGGGACAGTTCTACTCTGTCCTATATGATTGCTATGACTTGCAATCAACTCGATGGCAACCGGTTTTTTTGTTTTGTTGTTGTTACTACATTGATTGATTTTCATATTTTGAACCACCCTTGCATTCCTGGGATAAATCCCACTTGATCATGGTGTATAATCCTTTTAATATGTTGTTGGATTCAGTTTGCTAGAATTTTGTATCTATATTCATAAATGCATTGGTCTGTAGTTTTCTTTTCCTGTGATGTCTTTATCTGGTTTTGGTATCAGAGTAATGCAGGCTTCGCAGAATGAGTTAGGCAGTGTTTCATCCGCTTCTATTTTCTGGAAGAGTTTGAGAAGAACTGGTGCTAACTCTTCTTTATATGCTTGGTAGAATTCACCAGTGAAGCCATCTGGTCCTGTTATTTTTCTCTTTTGGGAGGGTCTTGATTACTATTTCAATCTCTTCCCTTGTTATAGGTTTGTTAAGATTTTCTATTTCTTCTTGAGTTAATTTAAGTAGTTTGTATGTTTCTAAGAATTTATCCATTTCATCTAGTAATCTAGTTTGCTGGCATACAATTGTTCATAGCTTTCTCTTATAATCCTTTTAATTTCTTCAAGGTCAGTAGTAATGTTGTCAATTTCAGATCTGATTTTATTAATGTCTTATTAATGTCTTCACTTTTTCTGTCAGTATAGCTAGGAATTTGTCGATTTTGTCGATCTTTTCAAAAAAACAATTTTTAGTTTTGTCAATTCTCTTTATTGTTTTCTATTCTCTATTTATTTCTTCTCTAATCTTAAAATTATTTCCTTCCTTCTGGTTGCTTTGGGCTTCGTTTACTCTTCCTTTTCTAGATTCTCAAGGTATAAAGTTAGGTTATTGATTTGGGCTCTTTCTTCTCTTTTAATGTAGGTTTTTATAGCTATAAATTTCCCTCTGAGTAATGCCTTTGCTGCATACCATAAGTTTTGGTAAGTTGTATTTCATTTTCATTCATCTCTAAGAATTTTCCTGTATGATTTCTTCTTTGACCCATTAGTCATTCCACATTTTTGTGAAATTTCCAGTTTTCATTCTATTACTAGCTTTATTCCACTAGGGTCAGAGAAAATACTTTTATGATTTCAATCTTTCTTAAATTTATTGAGGCTTCTTTTGTGTTCTACCATATGGTCTATCCTGGAGAATGATCCATGTGCATTGGAAAAGAATGTATATCCTGCTGCAGTTGGGCAAAGTGAGGTCTCATTGGTTTATAGTGTCATTCAGATCCTCTTTATTTCTTTGTTAACTTTTTGTCTGGATGTTCTATCCATTACTGAAAGTAGTGTGTTGATGTCTCTATTACTGTAGAACTGTCTATCACTCCCTTCAGTTCTGTTAGTGTTGCTTCATATATTTTGGGGCTCTGCTATTAGGTGTATATATAACTATTATCCTTTCTTGATGTATTGATCCTTTTATCATAACATAATGCCCTTCTTTGTTTCTTTTAACAGTTTTTTACTTAAAAGTTTATTTTCTCTGATATTAATATAGCCACCTCAGCTCACTTTTGGTTTTGGTTTGTATGGAATATTTTTCATGAAAGTGATTGATTTTAAATTTGGTTACTGAGAACTTCCAGAAAGTAAACAATATCTCTTCAGATTACCAGAGACCCCTTAAGGTGCTGCAAACCTAGGTTTGGGGAGTAATTGTTCTTTACAACTATCAGTCTATTAGCCAGGTGGCCAATTAGTTTCATGCCTACACAACGAACCAGATTCTTTAGTCCAGTTTCCAGTAAAATGTTTGAGGCTCTTTTCTATCCTTATCTTTTCTTAATTAAACTTTTTATTTTGAGATAATTGTAGATTCACCTGCAGTTGTTAAGAAATAATACAGCAAGATACCATGATATCCTTTACTCAGTTTCTCTCAATGGTAACATCTTGCAAAACTATAGTAGAATATCACACCAAGACAGTGACATTGATACAATCCACTAATTTCCCCAGTTTTACTTGTAATTATTTGTGTATGTGTATTTAGTTCTATGTAATTTTATCACGTGTTAAGTTCATGTATCCGCCACCATAACCAAGATACAGAACTGTACTATCACCACAAGCATCCTTCCTGCTACCCTTTGTAGCCATGCCCATCTCTCTGCCCCCTTCCCTAACTCCTGGCACCCACTAATCTGTACTCCATCTTTATATTTTTGTCATGTCAAGAGTTCTATATAAATAGAATGTAAGCTTTTAAGATTAGCTTTCTTTTTATTCAGCAAAATTCCCTGGAGATTCATTGAAGTTGTGTGTATCAGTAGTTCATTCTTTTTTTAACTGCTGAGTAGTATTCCATGGTATGGATGTACCATAGTTTATTTAACCATTCACCCATTGAAGGACCCTGGGTAGTTTTCAGGTTTTAGTTATCATGAATAACTGCAATGAACATTTGTGTACAAGTTTCTGTGTAAAAATAAGTTTTCATTTCTATGGAATAAATGCCCATGACTGTAATTGCTGGGTTGTATGGCAAGTCCATTTTAGTTTTAAAAGAAACTTCCAAACTATTTTCTAGAATGGCTGTACCATTTTACATTCCCACCAGCAATGTACAGTTGATCCAGTTTCTTCACATCCTCACCAGCATTCGGTGTAATCACTATTTTCTATTTTAGCCATTCTGATAGATTTGTAATGGTTATCTCATTTAGGTTTTGATTGCATTTCTCTGATGTTGAACATCTTTTCATGTGTTATTTGCCATCTGTATACCCTCTTCGACAAAATGTCTGTTCCTATCTTTTTTGCTCATTTTTTAACTGGATTTCGTGTGTGTGTGTGTGTCTGTGGAGTCTTGAAAGTTCTTTATCCATTCTAGATCAAGTCCCGTGTCAGGTATCTTGTCTTTCCATCCTTTCAATAGTGTCTTTCATAATATAAAACCTCTTAATCTTGATGAAGTCCTAACGGATTTTTCCTTTTTATGGATAGTGCTTATGGTGTAGAACACTTTGCCAAGCCCTAGATACTGAAGATTTTCTCATTTTTTTCTAAAAGTTTTATACTTTACATTTAAGTCCATGATCCATTTTTAGTTAATTTTTTATGGTTTTTTTTTTTTTTTTTTTTTTGCCTATGGCTGTCCAATTTCTCCCATGCTATTTGTTGAAAAGGCTATCCTCCCTCCATTGAATTGTTTTTGCACCTTTGTCAAAAGGCAGTTGAGAAAATTGTGGGTCTATTTCTGGATTCTTCATTCTTTTCCTCTATGTCTATCCCTCTGTCATTACCACACTCTCAATAACTGTAGCTATATAATAAGACTTAAATTGGGAAGACTGATTCCTACCACATCGTTCTTTTCCTCAAAATTGTTTTAGCTACTCTAGGTCTTTTACTTTTCCATATAAATTTTAGAAAAAGCTTATCTATGTCTACCAAAAAACTTTCTGGGGTTTTTATAGGGATTTCATTATCTATAGATCAACTAGAGGATAACTGACATCTTGACTATGTTGAGTCTTCCAATCCATGAATACAGAAATTCTCTCCAATTATTTAGGTCTTCTTTGATTTCTTTCATCAGTGTTTTGTAATTTTTAGCATACAGATCTGTACATGTTTTGTTAAGTTCATACCTATTTCATTTTATTTAAAGCAATTGTAAATAGTATTGTGTTTTGTTTCCATATGTTTATTGTTAGCATATAGATATGTGATTGATTTTTGTGTGTTGATCTTGTATGAATTTGCTTATTAGTTCCAGGAGTTATTTTTGTAGATTCCTTGGGATTTTCTACGTAGATGAACAAGTCACCTGCAATTACAGACTGTTTTACTTCTTACTTTCCAATCTGTGTACCGTTCATTTCTTTTTCATTCCTTGTGTGCTGACCAGAATTTGCAGTACTATGTTTGAGAAAGAGTGGTGAGAACAGACATCCCTGCCTTTTTCTTGATCGTAGAGGGAAAACACTCAGTCTTTCACCATTAAATATAATGTTAGCTGTAGGTTTTTTGTAGATGCTCTTTATTAAGGAAGGTCCCCTCTATTTCTAGTGTACTGAGAGTTTTTGTCATGAATTATTGTTGAATTTTGTCAAATATTTTTCTGTGTCAGTTGATCAATATGCTTTTTCTTCTTTGGCCTGTTGATATGGTCGATTACATTGATTTTCAAATATTGAACCAGCTTTGTATACCTAGAATATATACCACTTGATCACGGTATATAATTCTCTTATACATTGATTTGGTTTGCTAATATTTTGTTGAGGATTATTTTGTCTAAATTCATGAGAGATATTAGCCTGCTCTTTTTTTTTTTTTTTTTTGTTCTGTCTTTGTGTTTTGGTACGTAAGACTCTGATGACATGAACGCTGCATCTTTTGTTATTTCCCATAGAGTCCTGAGGCTCTGTTCAATATTTTGTCTACTTTCTCTCTGTTGTTCAGATTGGGAGAATTCTATTCATCTACCCTCAAATTCATTGATTCTATCCTGTGTCATCTCCATTCTACTGTTGAGTACATCCAGCAAGTTTTTTAAAATTCATTATTATATTTCTCAGTTCTATAATTTGTTTTTTATAACTTCTATTTTTTGCTGAGATGATCCACTTTTTCATTTGTTTCAAGAGGCTTTGCAATTGCTTGACAGATGCATTAAAATCCTTGTCAGATAATCCCAACATTTGATTCATCTCAGCGTTGGCATCAGTTGTCTTTTCTCATTCAAGTTGTGATTTTCCTGGTTGTTGGTATGATGAGAGATTTTCAGTTGTATCCTGGACACTTGGCTATTATGTTAGGAGACTACTATTTTTTTTTTAAGCAGGCATTCACCCTCTTTAGGTTTAGCACACACGTCCTGACTTTTGTGGCTGTGACTCCGATAACCATTTAATTTTCAGAGCCTTTGTGGTGCTATTTTGGTCTGCTTTGTCTATCTGGTACTGATGGGGCTCCCACTTATTCCTGCTGGTGCTAAGAGAGCAAACGGTGCATCCTCAGTCCAGGCTACCTGGTGCCTCCAGGTGGGGGAAGTGAGTCTCTGGTCTGTCTTCCTGGGTCATGCTTGTTGTGGTGGAATCCCTCTTGCCAGTAACCCCCGTCCTTCTGCTGTCTCTCAGCAGGGGAGGGTACTCTTTTTTTTTTTTTTACACATGTTGTTTTATGACATTGATGGACAACCCCACAACATATTAACCCTCTAAATTTTCAACCTTTTTTTTTTTTTGGTGAAAATACTCATAGCCAAAGATACACCATTTCAAAAATTCCTACATGCACAGTTCAGTGACATTGACTATGCTCTTCCAATTGTGCTGTTATTCTCACTTAAGATGAAGGCTTACAGAACAAAATAGTTTCTCATTTAACAGTTACTACAAATGTTGCCCTATGACAATGGTTAACAATCTCACAACACATCAACAATATCCTTACTCAACCTTGGGTTCCCTATCACCAGCTTCGTTGTCCCCTTCTGCTTTCTGGCCCTTGTCACTGGACTCCTCCTGTACCTCGTTAGTCTCATTTGGTTTTACAGGGCTATCCACTGCCAGGCTGAACAGTGAACCTCGGAGGTAACTTCACCACTGAGCTAAAAGGGTGTCTGGGGGCCGTACTCTCGAGGTTTCTCCAGTCTCCTTTAGGCCAGTAAATCTGGTCTTTTTTTTGTGAGTTAGAATTATGCTCTACATCCTTCTCCAGCTCTGTCCAGAACCCTCTGTTGTGATCCTGGTCAGAGCCGTCAGTGGTGGTAGCCGGGCACCATCTAGCTGTACTGGACTCAGTCCGGTGGAGGCGTTGGTAGCTGTGGACAATTAGTCCTTTGGACTAATCTTTTCCTTGTATCCTGTTCTCTTCATTCTCCGTTGCTCCCGAAGGGATGAGACCAGTGGAGTATCTTAGATGGCCGCTCACAGGCTTTTAAGACCCCAGACACTACTCACCCAGGTAGAATGTAGAGCATTGCCTAGGGGAGGGTACTCTTGATAAAGAGATATCCTGGGCCAGGTCACTTGTTGTGGTAGGATTTCCCCTTGCTTGTGCCTCCCAGCTATACAGTATCTCTGGGTGGTGAAGGGGAGTCTCCAACCTGGTGGAAAAGGAGAATACTTCCCCTGGCCATTTACTTTTAGTTGGGCTCTCCAGTTGATCCCCTTTGCCAGAGCTGTAAGAGCAGCCAGGCTCACCTGGTATTGACAGCAGGACTCCCATGTAATCTAGGAGAAGAAGGAGCCTACCTAGGCTATCTTCTGTTGCTAGGTTGGGGGTTAGAGGTTAGAAAATGCTGGGCCTGGGTCACCTTCTTCTGTTGGGTAAGAAATCATAGGTGTCCTACTCCTATGGTGTTCCTCCAGACCTGGGTTTCCTAACCATCCCATCTTCCTCTTTTTACCTCTCATAGTTCTTCTTTGGCTGCTTCTCGCATTATTTCCAAGGTTTATAGTTGTAGTTAACTGGGAGGTGCAAGGAGAAACAAGTCTATGCCACCTTGCCAGACTGAAAGTGAAGGACCAATTTTGCACTGGTTTTCACTGCTGCTTCTCCTAGGAATGACTTAGGCTCTCACATGCCACTCTTCCATGGACAAAGAGAATTGATCTGGACAATATATAAAGCTCCTAGATTGTTTTTTTTTTTTTTTTTAGAAGAAAGGCTGGCAGAGATTAGCCCTAAAATGCCAATCATATTACAATGGGGCAAACACTGTGATAGGATACTGAGTTAGCTGTGGATTTGTCTTGCCTATAAGATACTCCTATACCACTATACTCACAAAATCATCATATTTTGAGGAGTCAGAACAACAAAATTTGGTGTTGCCAGATAGGATGGAAGCAGAAAACATGATATTAAAATATTCTCCTCCCTTCGTAGAAAACCTAGGGATATCTGTGCAGCACTGGTCCTCAAGGAATAAGATGCCACTAGAGAAGAATAATGACACCTCCCCTCAGATGTCCACATCCTAATCTCCAGGACCTATGAATATGTCACCTTACATAGTAAAAGGGACTTTGCAGATGTGATTAAATTGAGGACTTTGAGATGGGGAGAGTATCCTGGATTTTCTGGGTGAGCTCAATCTAATCACATGAGTCCTTATAAGAGGAGGCACGAGAGTCAGGGTCAGAGAAAGTGATGTGACAACAGAAGCAGAAGTTGAGAGCTGAAGAGAGATTTGAAGATGCTATGCTGCTGGCTATGAAGATGAAGGAAGGGGCCATGAGCCAAGGAACGCAAGCAGCCTCTAGAAGGTGGAAAATAATTGATTTTGGACTTTTGACCTCCAGAAATGTAAGATACTAATTTTGTGTTGTTTTAAGCCACTAAGTTTGTGGTAATTTGTTACAGGAGCAACAGGAAACTAATACACAGATAGAGGGCAAGTGACATGATCAGGTGTGGGAGGTCAGGAGGATGCTGTGGAATAGTAGGAGCATGGCTGCTACACAAGGACACGCTAAAAACACGACACTCTAGTCTGGAAAGGTGAAGCCTGAGAGAAGACTGGCTCAAGGTCTAGACCAGTGCCAACCAATAGAATTTTCTGTGATGATGGAAATGTTTTCTATATGTGCTCTCCAAAATGGTAGACACTAGCCACAGGTGACTACTGAGCATTTGAAATGTGGCTAGTACAACCGAGGAACTGAATTTTTATTTTATTTACTTATACTTAATTTATATTTAAATTTAAAAACTCACATGTAGCTAGTGGCTACTATATTGGACAGAGCAGGTCTATACCATTAAAAAGTGTGGATAAGGTGAATACAAACTTACTCATTAAATTCTTCAATGCTAAAACGCTAGCTCACCAAAAATAGCTTATGCCAAATTAAAGTGGCACCAACACTTCCTTGGAGATCAGATTTCTCATAACCTCTTCCATAATAATATAACCACAAACCCAGAAAAGTACCTAAGGCTCATGTTAAAATCACCATCATAACACCCATGAACTTTATTTCACAGGACAGGCATGGAGTCAGTCCCTGGTCAAACAATTACATTAGAAGAACTAAGAATACATTATGTCTCAAAAGGAGAAACCTGAGGCCAACTTAGTAGAGAGAAACATACTCCTACATGCCTCAGAGGTCCAGGGCAACAGCAGATGGTCATAATGGGCACCCTGAGTCATAGGACAATATTATACTATGTTCTAAATCACCTGTTTAAGACAAAGCAGTGAATAATACAATCTAAAAAAAATTTGACACAGAAAATAGGTAAATGCAAAACAAAACAAAAAAAAATCTTTCCACTCTCATGTACAACCCCTTCTTTTAGGGGTTCAGTCACTATGCTATACTACCCACTCCAGCTCCTTATCACTGCCACTTATGCACCAGAATTGATATGCATCAGAGTTGCTGGCTCACTTCAAGTACTCTCGCACTACTGCCATCAACACCCTTCTCTACCTTACCTGCCTTACCGGCCATACAACTTCTAAATCTAGATCAATTCAGCCATCCACCATCACTGTTTCCACATCCAGGCTGCTCAGCTCTGGTAAAGGGAATAACATAATGCTACAGAAAGAGCATCCCGAAAAGCATGGTCTCTGTGGAATACTAACTAAATAACAGTTAAAATGCAATAAATCTATCTGTACTAATATGGAAAAATATTCAAGACACACTAAATAAAAAAGCAAGTAATATCATACCTACTCACATGGCTATAATAAAAAGATAGATATTAACAAATGTTGGCAAGGATGTGGAGAAATCAGAACCCTCATACACTACTGGTGGTAATGTAAAATGGTGCAGCTACTTTGGAAAACATTCTGGCAGTTTCTCAAAAGGCAATTCCAAACAGATGAATGGATAAACTATGGTACATACACACAATGGAGTACTATGCAACGAGAAAGAACAACAATGAATCTGTGAGGCATCTCATAACATGGATGAAACTGGAGGACATTATGCTGAGTGAAATAAGTCAATCACAAAAGGACAAATATTGTATGAGACCTCTATTGGAAAAACCCATGAAAAAGTTCACACACAAAATCTAACAATCTTTGTTGGTTACCAGGGATGGGAATGGTGGGGGGGTGAAATATTAAATAGACAATAGATAAGTGGTATCTTGGGTGAAGGGTGAGACAGTACACAATACAGGAGAAATTAGCACAACTTGTACAAGGAAAGGTCATGGAAGCCCCATAGACACATACTAACTCCCTGAGGGACTGAATTGCTGGGCGGAGGGCTGTGGGGACCATGGTCTCGGGGAACATCTAGCTCAATTGGCATAACACAGCTTATAAGACAATGCTCTACATTCTACCTTGGTGAGTAGTGTCTGGGGTCTTAAAAGCCTGTGAGCAGCCATCTAAGATACTCTACTGGTCTCATCCCTTCGGGAGCAATGGGGAATGAAGAGAACAGGATACAAGGAAAAGATTAGCCTGAAGGACTAATTGTCCACAGCTACCAAGGCCTCCACTGGACTGAGTCCAGTACAGCTAGATGGTGCCCGGCTACCACCACTGACGGCTCTGACCAGGATCACAACAGAGGGTTCTGGACAGAGCTGGAGAAGGATGTAGAGCATAATTCTAACTCACAAAAAAAAAAAAGACCAGATTTATTAGCCTAAAGGAGACTGGAGAAACCCCAAGAGTACGGCCCCCAGACACCCTTTTAGCTCAGTGGTGAAGTTATCTCCGAGGTTCACTGTTCAGCCTGGGAGTGGACAGCCCCGTAAAAACAAATGAGACTAACGAGGTACAGAAGTCCAGTGACAAGGGCCAGAAAGCAGAAGGGGACAAGGAAGCTGGTGATAGGGAACCCAAGGTTGAGTACGGATATTGTTGATGTGTTGTGAGATTGTTAACCATTGTCATAGGGCAACATTTGTAGTAACTGTTAAATGAGAAACTATTTTGTTCTGTAAGCCTTCATCTTAAGTGAGAATAACAGCACAATTGGAAGAGCGTAGTCAATGTCACTGAACTGTGCATGTAGAAATTTTTGAAATGGTGTATCTTTGGCTATGTGTATTTTCGCCAAAAAAAAAAGGTTGAGAAGTTAGAGGGTTGATATGTTGTGGGGTTGTCCATCAATGTCATAAAACAACATGTGTACTACTGTTTCATGAGAAACTATTTGTTCTGTAAGTCTTCACCTGAAGTACAATAAAATAAATAAATAAATAAATAAACAAAAAGGCAATTCCACTTCTAGGTATATACCTGAGACATGAAAACATACATCCACACAAAAACTTGTAATTGAATGTTCATAGCAACATTGCTCATAAGAGACAAAAAGTGGAAACACTCCAAATGTCAATCAACTGAAGAATGGATAAACAAAATGTGGTATATACATACAATGGAATATCATTCAGCCATAAAAAGAATGAGGTTCTGATTCATGCTACAATATGTGATGAACCTTGAAAACATTACGTTAAACGAAACAAGCCAGTCACAAAAGACCCCATATTGTATGTTTCCATTTCTAGCAAATATCCAAAACAGGCAAATCTATAGAGGCATAAACTAGATTAGTAGTTTTTTAGGGCTAGTGTCGTGGGAGTGATAGAGGGGGATAGAGAATGGCTGCTAAGGGGCATGGGGTTTCTTTCTGGGGTGACTAAAATGTTCTAAAATTGATTGTGGTTATGGTCATACAGCTCTGTGAATATACTAAAAACCACCGAATTGTACACTTTAAATGTGTGAATTGTATGGTATGTGAATTACAGCTCAACAAAGCTGTTATTTTTTTAAAAGCAAGTGACAGAAGAATACATGTATTATGAACTCATTCACATAAAAACCAAAACTACACAGACATGCAATATAAACATTTGTGAATATATGTAAATATACAGAACAAGATTTGGAAGGATACCCACCCATCTGTTAACATTGGTTACTTCTGGAGAGGAAAGTGGAATTTCCTTCTGCAACATCACACTTCTCTGTTTCTCCTCCTACCGCTCTGGTTATTCCTTCAAGTTGCTTTTGTAGGCATTCCTTCCTCTGCCCATCCCTTTAGAATCTGGATTTTACTCTTCAGGCTCTCCTGGAAGTGATCATAAGATAGTATATTTCCCATGGCTTCAATAACCCCCTCCATATTCTGGCCCATTCATTCAGCAAATATTCATTGAGTACTGTTATGGATGGAACCGTGTCCCCCCAAAATACGTGTTAGAATCCTAACCCCTATACCTGTGGATGTAATCCAGTTTGGGAATAGAGTTTTCTTTGTTATGTTAATGAAAACAGGTACGGTGTGTCCTAAACCTAATCACTTCTGAGTTATAAAAAGAGCAGGTTATGCACACACACAGGGGGAAGACAGATGCCATGTGAGGATTGCCAAGGAACCAAGAATGCCTGGGGCTACCAACAATGAAAGAATCCACGCCACCGAGACCCTGATTTTGACTGTTAAGCCTCTAGAACTATGAGAAAATAAATTTCTGTTCTTTAAAGCCACCCGCTTATAGTATTTCTGTTACACTAGATAACTAAAAGCACCTACTAGGCATTGTGATAGATGCTAGAGACTCAGCAAGAATGAAGCCAACAAGGTTGCTGCTCTCATGGAGCTTACATTGTAGTGGTGGGGAGACATTTAATAAGCAAGTACACCAATAAACAAAACAGATCATTTCAGACAATGTTGAGTGCTGGGGGAAAATAAAACAGGGTGAAGTGATGATATGTTGACCAGGTAGGGGGCCACTTAGTTGGGATGATCAGGGAAGGCCTCTCTGAGGAACTCACACTGAAGCTGAAGCTTGGATGATGAGAAAGATGGTAGGAGAAGAACATTTCAAGCATAGTGCAAAGGCCCTGAGGAGGGAACAAATTATGGCTGGGAGCATAGTGAACAAGGAAAGTAGTACAGGATAAGTTCAAAGATTTAGGTAAGGGGTATAAATTACTGTTTTGTTGTTATCCATAAGGTTTTCAGCGCTAATTTTTGGAAGCAGATCACCAGACCTTTCTTCCTAGTCTGTCTCAGTCTGAAAGCTCCATTTAAACCTGTCCACCATGGGTGAACATGCTGGTATTTGAAATACAAGGGGCATAGCTTCTAGGATGATAGCAACATGCAAGCCACCACAGTACAACGAACTGACAGATGGGTGGTGGGACTATAAACACAAATGGGCCCATAAACATCATCATAATAAACAGTGAAGAAACTGAAGTTGTCAAGGATTTCATTATACTTGGATCAAAAGTCAATGCCCATGGAAGCAGCAGTTAAGAAATCAACCGATGCATTGCACTGGGCAAATCTGTGGTAAAAGACCTCTTTAAAGTGTTAAAAAGCAAAGATGTCACTTTGATGACTAAGGTGCGCCTGACCCAAGCCATAGTATTTTCAGTAGCCTCTTATGCACGTGAAAGCTGGACAATGAAAAAGGAAGACTGAAGAAGAACTGAGACATTCGAATTGTGGTGTTTTTGAAAAATATTAAATACAGTAAGTCCCCTGGTTATGGACATCTGACTTACGGACAACTTGTACTTGCCCTTTAATGTTATGTAAATTTGCCCTCACTTTGGAACGACTGAACCAACCCCTACTTGGAACAAATTCTTCATCACAATCACCTTCACTTGCCGCACATACAGCTTTTAAATCATTTAAAAGGCTTCCAGCCTTTTCTTGCACTAAAGTAAGGCTAAATAAGGACTGTATATACCTGCTCCAACTTACCTACAAATTCTTAAAGACACACTTGGGAACGGATCTCGTTTGTAAACTGGGGACTGCCTGTATACCATGGACTGCCAGAAGAATGAACAAATCTGTTTTGGAGGAGGCACAGCCAGAATGCTCCTTAGAAGCAAGGATGGTGAGACTTTGTCTCACTTACTTGGGACACATCATCAGGAGGGATCAATCACTGGAGAAGGACATCATACTTAGTAGAGGGTCAGCAAAAAAGAGGGAGATCCTCAGTGAGATGGAATGACACAGTGGCTGCAACAATGTGCTCAAACACAGCAATGACTGTAAGGATGGTACAGGAGCAGGTAATGTTTTGTCCTGTTAGACACAGGGTCGCCATGAGTCCAAGCCAACTAGATGGCACTAACAACAACAACATATTAGGTCAAAGTAAAGAGCTTGGATTTTATACAAAGTGTAATTGGATCTGTAATCAACACCCATGGAAGCAACAGTTAAGAAATCAAAGGACATACTGCATTGGGAAAATCTGCTGCAAAAGACCTCTTTACAGGGTTAAAAAGCAAAGACGTTACTTTGAGTACTAAGGTGCACCTGATCCAAGCCATGGTATTTTCAATCACCTCATATGCATGTGAAAGCTGGACAATGAATAAGGAAGATGGAAGAACAACTGCTGCCTTTGAATTATGGTGTTGGCGAAGAATATTGAATATACCATGGACTGCCAAAAGAACAAACATATTTGTCTTGGGAGAAGCACAGCTAGAATGCTCCTTAGAAGCAAGGATGGCGAGACTACGTCTCACATAGTTTGGACATGTTATCAGGAGGGATCAGTCCCTGGAGAACATCATGCTTGGTAGAGAGTCAGTGAAAAAGAGGAAGATCCTCAATGAGATGGATTGACAAGGTGGCTGCAACAATGGGCTCAAGCATAACAATGACTGTGAGAATGGCACAGGACCAGGAAGCATCTTCTTCTGTTGTACAGGGGTGTTGTGAGTCAGAACCAACTTAACGGCACCTAACACCACCACCACTTGGAAGCCCTTGTGGGGTTTTGAAGCAGGAAGAGCGATATGATCTGATTCACATTTATAAAAGTTGGCTCTGGCTATTGTATGGAGAATGGACTACGGAGGCACAGAGACAAGGGGGGAGACTGTTGCAGTGATCTATGAGATGATAAGACTTGGATTATGGTGGGGGTCAATAAGATGGAGAGAAGTAGACAGGTATGAAATATGTTTATTGGAGATAGTATTGGCAGGATTTACTGACGGATTGGATGTAGACCAACTTCCATCTCTAGCCCTGACGTCCTCATCAAGTTCTAGGTGGAAGTTTGGAAATTGAAAGCCATCATTATACAGTATTTAAAGCCCTGGAAATGGATGACACAAGAAGAAAGTGGAGAATGAGAAGAGAAGGGAGCCCAGTACAGAGGTCTGATGTTTCCCACATTTGTATCTCCAGCCTTGATTTCTCTCTCCCAAGGGTTCCAGAACCACAGCTCAAACTGCCTACATAAACCCAACATGTCCCAAAATGTCCTCATAAACTTCCTCTCCAAACTTAGTTCCCCTTCTGTATTTTCTATCACCTATTTATCAGTCAACTGGATCTCTTCTTAACATCTCTGGTACCATTCTGTACCTTTCCATCTCCATAATAGTTACCTTAGTTTACCACCTCATCATCTCCAGTCTGGATTACTTTAAGAGCCTCCTAGCTGATGTCTCTGTCTCCAGTCTTACCCACAACTGCTGCCAGTAGGGTCCTTCTCTAAAATGCCTTGATCATGGTATGTCCTTACTTAAAACCCTTCAATTGTTTCTCAGTGTTCAAGATAAAGTAAAAATTCTTAAACCTAGCATATAATGTACTTCAAGACTTTCTTCCCACTGACATTTCCAACCTCATCTTCCACCTAACTCCCTCTCCCTAACATCCTAGACATATGAATTTGCCAATTGCCTTCAGTTCTCTGGACTCATTATCCTAGTTTATGCCTGCAAACATTTACCTGCAATACACTCCACTACCATCTGTTCTCCTCCAGCTCTATGAAATTTTTCTAGATTTCCCTTGAACCAAGTCAGTTTGAGCTCTTATTTCTTGATGCCTCCTCAGTGTCCTCTGGGCACTTCCATCTTTGTTGTCTGTAAAAACTTACTGTGTTTGTATGTTCATATATTTTCCTCCCTCTACTAGCCTATAGGTTTTTCCTTTTTTATTAGCCTATAAACTTAAGGAGGGCAGAAAGGATGACTTCTCTGTTTTTTCAGAACCTAATATAATGCCCAAGGAGCCCTGGTGGGCAACGATTAAGCACTCGGCTGCTAACCGAAAGGCTGGCGGTTTGAACCTGCCCAGCAGTTCTGCGGAAGAAAGACCTGGCAATCTGCTTACGTAAAGGTTACAGCCTAGGAAACCCTATGAGGCAGCTCTACTCTGCCACATGGAGTTACTATGAGTCAGAATCAACTCAATGGCACCCAACAACAGCAACAATATAGTGCCTAGCATATAGTAATCACAATTAATAATTATCAAGTGCTTACCAATGCCAGGTACTACTACAAATACTTTACACATATTGGCTCATTTAATCTTTACAACAACCTTATGATACAGGTACTGCTATTATCCCCAATTGACAAATAAGGAAATGGAGGCTTCAAGGGGCTAAATAACTTGTCCAATGTCACATAGCTAGTGAATACAAGCCCAGGCAGTCTATCTCCAGAGACTGTGCTTGTAATCACTAAGCTATACTGCCTCTTGGTATGATTCAATAAATGCCTGCTCAATGAATGGGAAATTGGGAATGGGGGCATGTCAATTTTTCATGTTAATATTCTGACCTTGACTATTTCATCTTTTCTTTCACTTCAAAATCTCATTTGGGTCAGAGCTCAGAACACAATCAGGCTGTAAAATCAAATAAGAGAGCCTTTGCTCCGGAGCTCAATGGAGTCAACTAGGGCAGAGATCACTAACCTCACACCTCTAGGAACCAACCAGGTAGGTTGACTTTTTGATGTGCAGTGACTAGGGCCAAAGCCCAGAAAATAAGATATCAGGGTTAATACTAAAAATATCTTAACAGGAACCATTTACTGAGCGCTCCATCAATTCCAGGCATTTTGTTAAGAGTTTTACATAGATTATTTATCTTTCCAACAGAACCTCTGTGATATAGGTGCTGTTACGATCTCCATTTTACAGATGGGAAAGTGAGCTCAAAGAGGTTAGGTAGCTTATCCAATTTTGAACGGTTAGTAAATGGCAAACCAGGATTTATGCCAGGGCTGCCTGCCTGCAGAGTCTGCGCCTTTAACCACCGTAGTAAACCACCTCCGTTCACCAGTGTCAACTGGGACTCTAGGGCTGCACTGCCCCATGCGGTAGCCAATAGCCACATGTGGCTAGGTTAAGTTTAAATTCATTAAAATGAAATAAAATTTAAATATTCAGTTCATCAGTCACATAAGCCCCATTTCAAGTGCTCAAAAGCCACATGTGGCTAGAGGCTCCTGTATTGGACAGTGCAAACACAGAATATTTCTATCATTACAGAAAGTTCTAGAGGACATTGCTGTGCCAGGGTGTACTCTCTAAGATAGGGTAGGCTCCATAAGCTTTTTCCAAGTGCTGTACCCTCCTCTGCACTCTGCCAGTCTGCCTCTTCTTAATTCAGAGTCCCAGGGAAACTCTGAGGCATATGTCAAGGTAGTAACTCTCATTATTGTCCCCTCCAGAATTCATCTCCCCGGCAATATCACTCTATCGCCCTACTGTTCCCCTCAGTTCTGCCACTGCCTGCAATTCATCCTCATGCCCCATCCCAGTTGCCCTCAGTGCTAGAATACAGACGTTCTGTTGTTATTTCTTCTCATCCTCCCTCCAACTCAAATGATTGGGCGAAAGACAGCCACTTTACAGTGAAATGTTCCTCAGAAGTAGAGAACCCTGGCTGTTGCCTGCAGCTGTGCCTTGGCTTACCACTTGTTGCCTGCTTAGCTTTCCGGAAGGAGGGCTCACCCTAAACCTGGCCCAGCTGGCCTGAAAACAGCTAGCTGTGGCCAGTATGACTCCTATATGATTTTGGAGCTGGTGAAAGGACCTGGCACCCTTTTAAAAATCCCATGTTAGCACTTCCAACATAAGTGCAATGTGATAGGATGCTAGATGGCTGGCTAGTTAAAATCTGCTCTACACACAGGGAGGAGTGGAGAAGAATGGAGACAAAGCACCTAGAGATAGGAGAGCTAAAATAAACACACTCAATTATTCATAGTCATGGAGAGAAACCACAGCAGGTTATTAAAGCCAGCAGATAATCCCAAAGGCACTCGGGAATACACTCTATGACGTGTCCACATCCTACCTCTGAGCTTCAGGATATTTATCCCTCTAATTAACTTTTCTCAAATTGGCATTGAAATGAATATATGTTTTCCAAGCCAATCCCAGCTGATAGCTAGAGGAAGTGGGCAACAGGCTGCAGACAAGGAAGGGTAACGACAGCCTAAAATGATCAATTTACCTCAGAGAATCTTAATGTAGGCATTTGAGAGTCACCTATACACTGTCCAAAAAGAGATATTCTGCCTGTCAAGGCAACTAAAGAGTTGAGTCATCTAAAACTCTTCTTGGAGGCTCACACTAAAGCTGTATGAAGTCAAGTCAGAAGTCTCAAGCTGAATGTTCCTCTCAGGCCACAATGCTGCCAATTAGTGTACAGTGTGGCTAACATCAGAGACACCCTGTTGATTCCCAAAAGATTCTCATTCAGAAGTAACTTCGGTCCAGCTCATGCCACTTAGCAATGAGCTGAAGTAGAGAAAGGAAAGTTGGGGAGGACTCTGTCCCTATCCCTGTGACGTGTGGGTCAAACTACCTCTGAAAACACACCTGTAAAATGGGGCCAGTAAGCAACACACAAGGTTCTCATTCAGTCATGCTTGAAGTGGTTGTAGCAGAGTGATAATGGAGCAAGAAAAGAACTAGGAGCCAGGAGACAGAAACAACACCCCTGAAAGCAAGAGTTCTCACTGGAGACATTTACTGGTTTCTGTCTTCCCTCTGAAGGAGAGAAAGTAGGTCAACACGCTTGAAGAGATGTGACCAGGGACCGTGGAACTAAGACAGAGTCATTCTCAGAGCTCTGTCAAGATGAGGCAGTAAGAGACACACCTCTCATTTTAGGATATTTGGCTGAGGTCACTTGGCTTTGGGGAAAACGCAGGCTGTTGATCCCTTCGTGTGCATTCCCTGCAGGCCCTAGTGGCTGGGCACAAGGGGAGGCTTGCGGCTTAAAACCAACGTCTAAATTGCTGGCTGGCGTCAGCTGGCAAGCACAGGAATGTTTATGAGCAAACTGTGTGCCTACTTTGGTTTTCAGACCAGGTGGACAAGGCTTGGGTAGCTTGGCTAAAAATAGACAGCACAGGGGTGCCTAGGAAGCAGGAGAGCTAGGTTTCATTCCCATTTCTCTGAGTTGACCTTGTAGCAAACTCCCTGAGTGTCTTTGTTTCATATACTGATTTGCTGTTAGTAAGGCACGAGTGTTTAATAAGTTTTCCCAAGCTGAGAGAAAGCGTCACAGAGTCTGTCGCATTTTCTTGCCTCATCTTCCCTCAAAAGACCCAAGTTTGGGAAAAGACTGGTTGGGATTAGGTAGAAGCTCTAGCATGGAAACAGTACAAAGCTGTGATGATGCACTGGAAGCCAAAAGTCCTCTTGGACTAATGGAGGTTGCTGCCTAGCCAAAGCTAAAAGGAAACTGGCCACCTGCACCCTTTTATGGTGGCAGAGAAGCAAACAACAGGTGCCCAGTCAGAACCCCTGCTGCATAACACGCGGCTATGAGGCAGGCAGTGGGAAAGAAGGAATTGAAGTTGGCAATTTCAGTAGGAAATTCGGCAATTTCAGTAGGAAATTCAGAAAGCAGACAGTTCCTGCCCTTTGTCACTGCCCCCACATGCTATTCCCTTCCTCAGCAAGATTCTACTTGTTCAGAAGCAAAAAACTCAAACCAAGGCAGCTGCATTTCCAGGCTCTAGTTAGAAAACAGTGTTCCTAGGAAGAAACTGGACCATTGACAGAGCAGAGAAAGCTGAGCCCAAGGAAACAATTTAGTATGTCCTGCCTTGAGACCTTTGGTCCTACCCTCATCCCTGGACACTTACACAAGAAGTCAGTGCACTTCTGTGTGGCAGGAATATCTGGAAGAAGCTACTATTTTTTTTTTCTGATTATAAATGTAATAAATGCTTACTGTATACGATTAAGAGCAAAAAGGAGAATATAAAGTTAAAAAATAAAACTCACTATAATCCTACCACCCAAAGATTACTACTGTTAACAGCCTCTATGTAAATATGGAGTATGCAGGCCTGGATTCGAACCTTGGCTCTACTGTTTACTTACAGTGTGACTTTGGGCAAGTGACTTAACCTAACTGAGCCTGTTTCTTTATCTGTAAAATAAAAAAAAGCATACTATTCACCCGAAAGTGTTGTTACAAGGATGAAAGAATTCATGTAAAGAGTTTTAACAGTACCTGGCAAACAGTAAGTGACCAATAAAGTTGGCTAACATCATCATTACTCTATGTGCATATATTACCACTGCCCATACTGATAGCTATATAATATTGCATTTGGTGATTGTACTACTTTCCTAGTATTAAACATTTATGTTGTTTCCAAGACTTCGCTATTACAGAGCTGCTGCAATGAACATCCTTGTATGTATATTTTGTTGTACACCTCTGATAATTTCCTTAGCATAAATTTCCTAGAATTGAGTTTACTGGGTAAAAGAGTATGAACATTTTTGTAGGTCCTTGTTACAGACTGCAAAATGGCTTTCTAGAAAGGTTATGCTCATTTAAACTCCTACCAGCAGGGCATGTAAGTATCTATCTCTCTATACTTTTACCAATACTGAGTTGTTACATTTTTTAAAAAGTCTTTGCCAATGCAATTGGGAAAAGTGGTGTCTTGTTTTCATTTACATTACTTTGATTATGAGTATACATATTTTAAGCTAATTCTCTGTTAAGCTTATACAAGAATCACGTGTTCCCAAAGACAAATCCAAAACGAAGTCTTCAGAGATCCTGAAATGAAAACAAACACACAGGGGACATTTCCATTAAAATATCACATTTGAGTAGCTGATATATTTATTTTTAACCATTTTTATTAAAAACATATATATAAAACTGCATAAACAACTACATATTTTAACAGATTATTATAAAATAAATACCCTTTTAATTACCATCTAGGTCAGAAAATAGAACTTTGCCTGTTACCCTGGAAGCCTGGTACGTATCCATCCTAATCTTAAAATTAACCACTACACTGACTTTTACGGTAATCCCTCCCTTGCTTCCCTTTATAATTTTATTCACCCCAGTTGCAATCTTAACACCATAGTTTAGTCTTTTAAAAATACGTTAAGACTCTTTCACATACTAATTGATATACTTGTTAAAAATTACACTAGACTATAATGGCATATAACTTAGAAAAAAATGCTCATTTAAAAAATGCTCATTTTAAAAAATGGTGCTTTACCTGTGAGCGGCTATCTAAGATACTCCACTGGTCTCATCCCTTCGGGAGCAAGGGAGAATGAAGAGAACAGGATACAAGGAAAAGATTAGTCCAAAGGACTAATTGTCCACAGCTACCAAGGCCTCCACCGGACTGAGCCCAGTACAGCTAGATGGTGCCCAGCTACCACCACTGACTGCTCTGACCAGGATCACAACGGAGGGTTCTGGACAGAGCTGGAGAAAGATGTAGAACATAATTCTAACTCACAAAAAAAAGACCAGATTTACCGGCCTAAAGGAGACTGGAGAAACCCCGAGAGTATGGCCCCCAGACACCCGTTTAGCTCAGTAGTGAAGTTATCTCCGAGGTTCACCGTTCAGCCTGGGAGTGAGTGGACAGCCCCATAAAACCAAATGGGACTAATGAGGTACAGTAGTCCAGGGACAAGGGCCAGAAGGCAGAAGGGGACAGGAAAGCTGGTGATAGGGAACCCAAGGTTGAGTACGGATATTGTTGATGTGTTATGAGATTGTTAACCATTGTCATAGGGCAACATTTGTAGTAACTGTTAAATGAGAAACTATTTTGTTCTGTAAGCCTTCATCTTAAGCGAGAATAGCAGCACAATTGGAAGAGCATAGTCAATGAGGCTGAACTGTGCATGTAGAAATTTTTGAAATGGTGTATCTTTGGCTATGTGTATTTTCACCAAAAAAAAAGGTTGAGAAGTTAGAGGGTTGACATGTTGTGGGGTTGTTAACCAATGTCATAAAACAGTATGTGTATTATTGTTTCATGAGAAAAAAAAATGGTGCTTTAAAGACACATCAAAACATATACTTGTACAATTTTCCCCCAGGCATAAGAGTGAATAAATTACTCTGCCTCAAACTTAGCATGTCACTTTGATATAGTTAGATGTTCTGTTTCAGTTTTGAAGTAATGCTTCCAATGTCAGTATCATTTCAACATTTTCCATTCAAGTTTAAACATGAGTTACAAGTCAGCATTCTGAATTTCAACTTTTTTTTCAACCTATTGGATAGGTCAGAGTTCTTAGTTGCAAACAAGACAATCCACTATGGCTAGGTTAAGCAGAACGGGAATTTGTTAAACAACACTAGATAGCCCACAAGATCTCTGGAGACCCATAAAGCCAGGCCCTGGAAAGGCCAGAAACAAGGCCCAGTCATACTGTCGGGTGCTTCTCTGGCAGAAACATCACTGCCACTACCCTGGAGAAGCCGTCAGCTCCCCATGATCCTTGCCTTCCATTTGTAATTTCCAAGCTGCTGGTATCTCCCTTCAAATAGCCCCCAGAAGTCCCCTATCAGTGAGAATACTGAGCTGGATGGATTCTAACTACTTGGTGTGGCTAGTCTATTGCTTGTTGATTTCTGTTATCCAGAATCCTGACATGTCCTATGTTGGAGTTTGTTTTTTTCTACCCAATTCTTCGGAATAATGTAAACCTTCTAGGATAGAGACAAGTTCATTACTTTCAAGTAATCAAATACTGAGCATTTATTAATTACCTACTACATTCAACAACAAATTGGCTGCCTACTCTGAATCTGGCATAGTCTAGATGCTGGGGACATCATTCTGAACAAGACAGACAAGGATCTTCTCTCGTGAGTTTATATTCTAGTAGCGTAGAGTGACAACAAATATATAAACAATCATATTTTCAGATGAGGGGATGGGCAGGGATACCTTAGATAGGTGATCAGAGAAGGTATCTATGAGGGGCTGAAAGTGGAGCTGAGACTTAAAGGATGAGAAAGATTCAGCCATTTGAAGAGTTAGGAGAAGACTAGTCCAGGGAGAAGGAATAGCACATGAGGAGGGAACAAACCCACTTGGTCTGAGGTTAGATAGAGCATGATGAGTAAGGAGAGTAAAAAGTTTGAACTGTATTCCAAGCATATTGAGAAGTCACTGGAGGTTGTGAATAGTGGAGTGACATAATCTGACATATGTTTTAAGGGATTACTCTTGGTGGTAAGTGGAGAACAGGCGGTAGAGGAAACAAATAGAAGCATTTAAGAGGCGAGTGGTCCTCATGACAGATTATGATGGTTTAGACTATGGTGGTCTAGAGAATGAGAGATGGTCAGATTTGGTATATGCCCTAGAGGTAGAATCAATAAGAACTACTAATTGGGTGTGCGAGGTGAAGGAAAGAGGAAAATCAAGGTTAACACTCAGATTTTGGGGCCTGAGCAACACAGTGAATGGTGCTGACAGTTACTGAGATGAAGAGCAGCAGGTTTTGGGTGGGGTGGAGTAATGAAGAGTTCATTTTGATGTGTTGATGTGCCTATGTCAACGTCTACGGGACTGAACACGGGAAGTAGACAGTGAAATAGGTGAGTTTTAAGCTCAGAGGAAAGGTCAGGTCTTGTGTTACCCCATGCTAATGGCTCTGAGAGGATCCATGAAATGTATAAGACATGCTTTTGAAAAAAGAATTAACTCAGGAAGCCTAGCTGTTCAGTCCTTGCATGTCTCCAGGGGAGCCTGGAACCATGATTGATCCTAGGCCAAGTGTTGGGAATACGGCCTTCTGAATGTTCTTTATGTCACTGATTGATGATGTTGTTTTATATGCCCAGAGCAACGGGACAGGCTGAACCAGCTTGTCAGGACTTCTCAAGACTGGTTAGCAAGATGCATGATATACCCAGTTTTAATGTTGGGGTCAGTTTCAGTTCCATAAAAGTATCGGACCCTGCAACTTGAGCAGGCTTCCTGGGGCAGAGACATTTCCCAGGTGTCCCTGTAGTTTGTTGCTACAGGGAAAGCAGTCCTGTGTGGCCCTGGATGGGGAAGTGAGCCAAACAAAACAGTATAGTTCAGTCAGACTGAGGGCAGGGACTAAGTCTTATTCATCTTTGTATCCCCAAAAGAGGGCTAGGTAACTGGGAAGTCCTCAATAAAGGTTTGCTGAACTTAATGGAAGAAGTGGAGCTTGCTGGATGGGTACGATTTTGAATAAGCAAACAGGAGAAGAAGGGCGTGCCAAGTGAAGAAAACAACTTGATGTAGGCCCAAAAGCAAGAACAGGCAGAAAGCTGTCCTCTTCGTCTCCCTGCTCTTACAATGCCTGGCTCATTTGCCAAATAGTAGGCATTTAATAAAGTCTGCCACTTGTCTGGCATCTTTGTCCAGTTGCTGCCACACCATTTCCAGCCTCTCCTCTGCTTTTTCTGGGTAGTGCTAAGAACAGGAGGTGATGGGACAGCATATCCTCTCTGCCCCCAAACAAGTCACTTGCGAGTAAACTGAAGCTGAGATGTCTAGTTCCAAATTTTACTGCATCACAGATGGTTCGCTTGGCTGATCTCTCTGTGATTCAGTCATTAAAATTCCAGCTGGGACTACAAAAACCCCATTAATTGTGAATTCCATATGTCAGTTCCAAAATCAAAACTTATGTATCTCTGTTCTTACAATCTTTCCACATTTCCAGGGAAGCTTTCAAAAGAAATAGATTCATAACTACTTAATCAAAAGAGAGGTTCAGCTGAAGGGAAGCAAAGATACAGAGGAAAAGGCAAGCCACTCTAGGAAGTGAACCAAAACCTTTCTGTCTGTATGAACAGGAAAGAGAATGGAATGTTCAGCACTTACACCTTAAAAAAAAGCCAAACCCACTGCTGTCGAGTCAATTCCGACTCATAGCAATCCTATAGGACAGCGTAGAACTGCCCCATAGGGTTTCCAAGGCTGTAATCTTTATGGAAGCAGACTGGCACATCTTTCTCCTGCAGAGTGGCTGGTGAGTTTGAACCACTGACCTTTTGGTTAGCAGCCGAGCTCTTAACCACTGCACCACTAGGGCTCCACTTACACCTTAAAGGTCCTCTAATACAACCACTGTCCCCCTCCCCCTCTGGCAGATGAGTAAGAGATCTGTCCAAGATCAAACAGCAATCCACAGTTGATCCAGGATCAATCAGAACTCATTTTCCTGATTCCCAGTACAGTGCTCTACTCCATTTTAGTGCCCTACTAAGTAGTTCTACAGCCATAAGAATCATCTCTAAAGAAGGTGGATGCAGTAAATTTCCTAACTAGCAACCGTCTTATGGTGAAGCATGTTAAGGGCCAGAACAGGGAAGGGCTACAAGAGGCTGAGCCAAGACATTACAATTACAAGGGCTAAGTGAGACATGTTTCTGACTGCTTTATGAGCTCTGCAGGCTCACTGCTCCTTTGCTTTTAGCCAAGTCAATCACACTCGGTGTCACAGGGTGCAGGTGGGGGGTCAGGGAGTGGGGTGAATAAAACTCATCTCCTGCTGGCAAAAATGCGTGGCCAGACAATCGATGAGGAAAAGGATGGAGGTAATTCCAATACATAAGACAGCAGCAGAAAGCCCTGGCCCAACCAACATCACCTCCCACCACACGCCTGCCCGTTCACAGCAGCTGGGCAGAAAGCTCATGGCTATGTAAGAAGGATTGGCTGCAAGAGCAGAATTTGCACCCTCATCTTGGTGCCTTGCCCAGGCTTCCGACTCAGAGGAGGTGACCAAGGGGCTGGGCTGGTTCAGCAGCACAGTGAACCCAGGCAACAACCTGGCAGTAGTTTTTCTAAGGGACCTCGAGTCCTGAGCTGCACTCCCACAGAACTGGGGCTTCTGTGGAGGTGCATGGGGCAGCACCTGGGCCAATTTTCAGAATGTGAGGAAGAGCCTACGGGTGGTTGAGGTATCCACAGATGAAGAATGAAATGAGACACCTCTCAGAGTACCAAATTCTGGAATTAATGACTTCAGCACGCAGATCACATTCTTATTCAGTGCCTGAACTACTCTCGCAAAGCCAGTGTTACTTTCAGTCCCTCCCAGGCTGCAAATCGTTACTCTAAGAAAGCATTATATTGCCATTAGAGGAAATACCTCATAATTCTGGTTTAGGTGAGGTATGATAAGAGTTAGAAAGAACTGAATTTGTACAGATATGGGAATCGTATCCTTTAAACACTGAAACCTTTAAATCGTAATTTCACTGTATATACATCAGCCCTCAGTATCCATGGGGGAACCAGTTCCAGGACTCCCCACGGATACCAAAATCCACGGACGCCCAAGTCCCTTATATAAAATGGCGTAGTATTTGCATGTAACCTATGCACATCCTCCCGTATACTTTAAATCATCTCTAGATTACTTATAGTACCTGATACAATGTCAATGTTATACAAATAGTTGTTTCTTCACAATTGAAGACTTGCTCTGGAAGGCAGCCTTTCTCTTCTATGAGTTTCTGGAGCTCTTCTGGGAATGCTGATGCTGCCTGCGCAGCAGCGGATGCCAAGTCGCCCGTTATCTTGAAGTTCTTGAGGCTGTAGCGCTGTCTAGAGCTGGCCAGCCAGCCCTTACTAGCCTGAAACTCCTTCCTCTTGCTCTCTTCAATCTCCTCAAACTTAGCCTTTGAGGGATTGCTTTGATCACTTCATTGCTTTTTAGGAGCCTGTCTCCCAAAAATGTGTGTCAACTTGGCTAGGCCATGATTCCCAGTATTGTGTGACCGTCCACCATTTTTTCATCTGATGTGATTTGCCTAAGTGTTGTAAATTCTACCTCTGTGATGTTAATGAGGCAGGATGAGAGGCAGTTATGTTAATGAGGCAGGACTCAGTCTACAAGATTAGGTTGTGTCTTAAATCAATTTCTTTTGAGATACACAAGACAGAAGTGAGCAGAGAGACACAGGGACCTCATACCACCAAGACACAGGAACCAGGAGAACAGAGCATCCTTTGGACTCGAGGTCCCTGCGCTGAGAGGCTCCTCGGCTGGGGAAGACTGACGACAAGGACCTTCCCCAAGAGCCGACAGAGAGAGAAAGCCTTCCCCTGGAGCTGGCATCCTGAATTCAGACTTACAGCTTCCTAGAGTGTGAGAGAATAAATTTCTCTTTGTTAAAGCCATCTACTTGTGGTATTTCTGTTACAGTAGCACTAGATAACTAAGACAGAGCCACATTTTCACAGAAACAAAGGGTGCACACAACACAAGTAGCGAACAGATGAGACGTGAGGCGAACAATGCTCAAACAAGGAGCTGTGAAATGGTGGGAGGCTACAGCAGGGGACGGCTACACATAACTTCATTCGCGTAGATTTTGTATAGTGCTCGGCACACGACAAATACAAGTTTTGCTTTTTGAAACTTTTGTTTTTCCAAATACTTTCGATCCGCAGATGGTTAAATCCATGAAATGTGGAACCCGAGGATATGGAGGGCCAATTGTATATTACATGCGTCCCAGACTTCTTAGCACATCAAACCTTTTCCCAGCTAGCTCAGGGGAATCAGGATCAACATCCTTTAGCAGGTTGTGCTATTTTGTTTTTCTGTCTCTTCCCAGGATATTAGGCCCTCAGCTGGCACTTCTGTCAATTTGTCTGAGCACCCCTGCACCCTTCACTCCAGTATCTCTTCCTGTTGCTTCTAATCTGTTCTGGCTATGAAACCAGATTCCAAAATTCTTTAGAGCTATGCTATAAACAAGGCATTAGAAAAGGCCTGGTTTTAGTGTTGTCTCTGTGTGTTTGAGGGAGTTTGTGGCTATTTCTTCCTTCCAAGTTTTAGGGAAAGTTTCTAGAGTGCAGATGGTGCCAGAAGCCTGACCTAGGGATTAGTGCTGTGCTACTGAACAGGCCATGCCTCAAGAACCCCCTGTCCTCACCCCAAATCCCTGGCTCAGACAACTTTTAGTGATAGAAAATTGGAAAGAGTAACTAAAAATAAACATGAGACCATGCCAGATTCTTCTTTCAGAAAATGAAAAAAGTCCTGACAAAGCAGGGAGACTTTGGCTTTGGGATGTGCTCTAACCTCTGACAGAAGAGCATCTCTGCATCATTCCCAGAGGAACTGTGAAGGACTGAGGACAGAAAAAAAAGTGATTTCTCATGCTTAGGCAGATCCTGAGGGAAACCCAATGACATAAAAATGCACTAATCAGGAGTAAGCTAAATAAGATAACTCTGAATTTTCATAATTACAGCAATAATTGATATCATAGAGGTCTTCCTTTAAAATCTTGGGGGGAAAGTAACATGTGCATTTTACGATATAATAGCAAGAACTATCATGTTATCGTGTACAGTTGCAGCAGTACATTGACAAGGAACTGCCAGAAATTCAAAATGGATTCAGAAGAGGATGTGGAACAAGGGATATATCACTGCTGATATCAGATGAATCCTGGCTGAAAGCAGAGAATACCACAAAGATATTTACCTGTGTTCTATTGACTATGCAGAGGCATTTGACTCTGTGGATCATAACAAATTATGGATAACATTGCCAAGAATGGGAATTCCAGAACACTTAATTGTGCTCATGAGGAACCTGGACATAGATCAAGAGGCAGTCGTTAGAACAGAACAAGCGGATACTGCATGGTTTAAAGTCAGGAGAGGTGTGCATCAGGGTTGTATCCTTTCACCATACTTATTAATCTGTATGCTGAGCAAATAATCCAAGAAGCTGGACTATATGAAGAAGAATGGGCTATCAGGTTTGGAGGAAGACTCATTAACAACCTGCGATATGCAGATGATACACCCTTGCTTGCTGAAAGTGAAGAGGACTTGAAGCACTTACTGATGAAGATCAAAGACTGCAACTTTCAGTATGGATTACCTCAATATAAAGAAAACAAAAATCCTAACAACTGGACCAATAAGCAACATCATGACACATGGAGAACAGACTGAAGTTGTCAAGGATTTCATTTTTCCTGGATCCACAATCAATACCAATGGAAGCAGCAGTCAAGAAATCAAACGATTATGGGAACATCTAGCTCAACTGGCATAACATAATTTATAAAGAAAATGTTCTACATCCTACTTTGGTGAGGAGCTTCTGGGGTCTTAAAACCCTGTGAGCAGCCATCTAAGATATTCCACTGATCTTACCCCTTTGGGAGCAAGGGAGAATCAAGAAAACCAAAGACACAAGCGAAAGATTAGTCCAAAGGACTAACGGACCACAACTACCACAGCCTCCACCACACTGAGTCCAGTACAACTAGATGGTGCCCAGCTACCACTACTGACTGCTCTGACAGGGGTCACAACAGAGAGTCCCAGACAGAGCTGGAGAAAAATGTAGAAAATTCTAACTCACAAAAAAACACCAGACTTACTGGCCTGACAGAGACTGGAGAAACCCCAAGAGTATGGCCCCCGGACACCCTTTTAGCTCAGTAGTGAAGTCACTCCCAAGGTTCACCCTTCAGCCAAAGATTAGACAGCCCCATAAAACAAAACGAGACTAATGGGGCACAAAGACTAGAAGGCAGGAGCGGGCAGGAAAGCTGGTAATAGGGAACCCACGGTTGAGAAGGGACAGTGTTGACATGTCATGGGGTTGTTAACCAATGTCATAAAACAATAGGTATACTAACTGTTTAATGAGAAACGATTTGTTCTGTAAACCTTCATCTAATGTACAATAAAAAAAATTTTTTTAAAAATCAAAAGACATATTGCATTGGGCAAATCTGCTGCAGAAGACCTCTTTAAAGTGTTAAAAAGCAAAGATGGCACTTTGAGGACTAAGGTGCGCCTGACCCAAGCCATGGTATTTTCAATTGCATCATATGCATGTGAAAGCTCAACAATGAATAAGGAAAACTGAAGAAGAACTGATGCCTTTGAATTATGGTGTTGGCGAAGAATATTGAATATATCATGGACTGATAAAAGAATGAACAAATCTGGCTTGGAAGAAGTACAGCCAGAATGGTCCTTAGAAGAGAAGGATGGCGAGACTTTGTCTCAGATACTCTGGACATGTTATCAGGAGGGACCAGTCCCTGGAGAAGGTCATCATGCTTGGTAAAGTACAAGGTCAGTGAAAAAGAGGAAGACCCGCAACGAGATGGATTGACACAGTGGCTGCAACAATGGGCTCAAGCATAGCAATGACTGTGCGGATGACACAGGACCTAGCAGTGTTTTGTTCTGCTGTACATAGGGTCACTATGAGTAGGAACCGACTCAGTGGCACCTAACAATTACAACATCCATATTTCTACAATTTAGAAATTACTTTCATAGTCATTACCACATTTGATGGGTGGCAGTAATGGTTCATTGGTATAATTCTTGCCTTACATGTGGGAGACCTGAGTTCGATTCCCAGCCAACGCACTTCAAGCACAGCTACCACCTGTCTGTCAGTGGAGCCTTGTGTGTTGCTATGATGCTGAACAGGCTTCAGTGGAACTTCCAGACTAGGATGGACTAAGAAGAAAGGCTTGGCGATCTACTTTTCAAAATCAACCAATGAAAACCCTATGGATGAAAATAGTTCGATCTGAATCCTGATGATGGGGATGGCACAGGACCAGGCAGTGTTTCATTCCATTGTGCACTGGGTCGCCATGAGCTGGGGGCTGACATAAGAGCAGCTAAGAACATGTGGTGGATTAATTACTTTTGTGTGTGGCCTTTCTAGCCATGGTCTTGTAAATTCCACCCAGGTGGTGGGGTGGGACAGTGTGATATGGTAATCATGGCCAACCAAGGGGATTGATCAGTTTTGCCTTAAAAGAGAGCCAATTCCAAAGCAGAGAGGAGGATCCTACCACCACCAAGGAAGAACAGCCAGGAGCAGAGAGCACATCCTCTGGACCCAGGATCCCTGTGCTGAGAAGCTCCTGGAGGCAGGAGAGAGAGAGAGAGAACAAGCTGTAACCCTGAAGCCAGTGAGAAGTGGTGGCAGGAGAGACCCAGCAGCAAAGACCCAGCAGCAGGAGACGGCGTGGTGGGCTTCCCAGCCCATGGAGAAAGAAAGCTGAGTGCCTCTGGGCAGAGACAGAGGGCCAGGGAGAGGTGTGCCTGCAAGCACGACTGGGAAGAGGCTGTCCTGATGGAAGAACTGTATCCTGAGTATTCCTGACCCTGAATTGTAACTGTTATTTCCCTAATAAACCTCATAATTGTGAGTATGGTGAGTTTTGTGTAGCCATTGCAATTAATTATCAAACCCAGCAGAGAGTGCTGTGGGAGGGATGGCTGGTGTCAGAATTAGTAAAGATGGCAGAGAGATGAGGCTTGTCTAGCCTCCACCTCATGGGAGTCAGCCTTGCACCGTGGATCTTGGTTCTCCTTCTCCCTTGTGGGGTTGGAGGAAGTCAGACACTGCCCCCACACCATTTTTACAGAACAACAACAACCTCATTTGATATGCTGCAGAGAAGGCCATTCTCCCTCCCATCCTCAGTCATCATTTGTTAGTTTAAGAAGTAACACTTGAAAACAATTTCCACTGTCTATAACATTCTTGACAGTGAAACTCCCACTGTGTCCACATCCTCGTAGGCAAGGATTACTACAGCGTTCTGCTGAGAGAGCTGGGCCAGACCCAAAAGCCTCAGCTATGCTTAGGACCTAAAACGGGATTGCCGAGATATTGGGGTCCTGCCTTCTAGGGACCACCAACTGAACAGTTCTGCCTCTGCCAGGGTCTGACAGACCATTAACCCCACATAATGCAGGGCAGTCTCTCTGAGCCTGTCTCAGTATCATTTCTAGCCTGAGAAGGAGGTAATAATCCAGAATTCACAGGCCCATCATTTTATTATTTGGGTATGGATATCAAACAACCAGCAGGATGATGATAATGAAAAGTTATTTATCATCTCTGAAATCTCAATTTGTCCATCCTTAAAATAAAACAAACAAACAAAAATCCCATTGCCATCGAGTCAATTCCAACCCATAGCGACCCTATAGGACAGAGTAGAACTACCCCATAGGGTTTCCAAGGAGCGGCTGGTGGATTCAAAATGCCGACCTTTTGGTTAGCAGCCGTATCAGGGGTAAAACATGCCCCTACCCAGCTTCCAGATACTTGGTGATGATAAGTGAAGTACTACAAACGGAGCATTTTCTTTTTTGGTGTGAACTACTTCGAACTCCTTGGAAAGATCACAAAAGTCTGAGAAATTCTAACTGACTCAAAGTTGGATATCTCTGGTCACTTATAAGTTTTACCAAAAATCATACACAACAATCCAAATCAAAGATATGGAAAAGAGAAAAAAGCTTAGGGTTTGATATTTGGGGAGGAGAAGGCAACTTAGTGAGGAAAGTTGCAATCGACAGCAGGAATAGGAAATAGGAAGAGAAAGACATGAAAATATCAAAGTCACATGGAAAAATCAAAATGTAAACAGCAACCCTCAAATGATGTTTTCCCAACTAGAATTTTAAAAATTATGTAAAGAAATTTTTAAAAGCCATTCAATCTGGAAGAATTGAGAAACAATTAAGTAGCATTATAAAGGGCATACTGTTTATATATGTGAAATAATTTTAAATGGCAAATTCCAGTGGACATGAACACTTAAGAATCTTCTGGCCATAATGAGTTTGGCAGTGACTCTAAAGGGAATATGGTTTATATTCAAGAACTGACTGTTTGGATGAGTCATATCTAGCTTCAAGATGATAAGACCCACATGGAGTACAGAAATGAAGCCAGAGGTAAGAAAGTGACAACTAATTACCATAGCCCTTGCGGAAGGGGGCAGTCCAAGCACAGCCTGCTGCCTTTCCCTGTGACCCACAAGTGAACCCTGTGCTTACGACCAGATGTGTCAGCCTGGCTTCTTGGACAGGATGTGAGTGCGGGATGACTCCCTTTCTGGGGCGTCTTGACCCAAAACACATCCCATAGCAGATGCTGGCATATCAGCACATCCCTCCCCTCTTGCCCCAAGCACATGTCAACATTCTCAGAAACTGCTTAGCTAAATGTGTGTGTTATAAGGCACCTAGCCAGCCCTACTGCTATATCTGTTCCTGGCAGGGAGGAAATAGGGTCCTCCTGCTGCAGTACAAGAGAGGTTCATGCAGATCATCTCCCTGCATCAGCAGCGAAACGAGACCTGCTGGCCATGGGAGACTGACACCCACTATTAAAGCTGAACTTGCTCTGTCTCTTCTCTATGTGAATAAAGCATTGTTCTATCCACCGCCTGTGTGAGTAATGTTTTTATTGGTGACCCTGATGCCTGCAAGCCATGGAGTAGGTTACTATCCTCCATGTGACTGGACTCCTCCTCTATAGGCAGTCACACGTGTCACTTGCTCGACAGCTCTATTTCAGATACAGCCTTTCTTAACCCCTACCTCCTTCATTTCTGCCTTCCTACTCTTCCGAGACAGCCAGCAAATCAGCCAATCAGCCACTCTGTGGATAACTTACTTACATCTGGTTGAAGGGCCTACCCTTGAGAAAGGTATATATGCCAGAACTAAGAAAGCTGAGCTGCAATTCTTGCAGATTTGCACTCCTTGGGTTGATCTCCACTGACTCCAGCCACTCCTTTCCTGTGGAAGACATTAAAGGCACTAAGAGTAAATTACATCCTTAGTTTGCTCACCACTGAGATTCAACCAAAGGAAAACAACAAAACAAATTGTTGAAAATTTTACAAAAGCAAAGCTGGGCAACCAAAACTACCAGGTACCACTGGATTATGTATATAGTATTTAGCTAGCTAGATAAGTAGGTAGGCAGGTAGATAGGAGGTTATGATTCAGTTAAACACGATGAATCAAGTCAGGAGCAGTCGACCACTTCTTACCCCTCATGTTCCTTCTGGAAATCTGGTCTTTACTTCTAGTGAGAAATCTGGAAATAGCTCCACCATTCATCCTCCTCCTGAGGAAAGAAGACCACATTAACTATCAAGAGTTAACCCAGGAAGGAAGTAATAATACAGACTTTGTTAGGGGAGTGTGTGTGATTCTCAAGGGCACTGGGATACCCCATTCCCAACAATTCTGCTCACTCAACTTTGTCAGAGGGTCTGCCATGAACTAATGTATGGTGAATCAACCCTGAAGCATTAGGGTCATTGCAGGGAGGCACAGCCTGTTCCAACGTTGTGAGATCAACCTCATAAAGAACAATTATCACACTTCTTTATCAAACATCCTTGAGGCTCCAGTCAGACCTAGAACCTGGGACCTCTAGAATGTTTGACCTGGGAGCAATTCTTATGTTCTTATGGGTATAACCCTTGGGACAGAAACAGAATGGAAAATGTATACTTGGTGGTGGGTAATGAGGAGAGAAAGGAAAAATGACTGTCGCTGACAAACAGGTGAGGACTGCCTGACCTGCCGCCTCTCCTCAGATAAAACAAGCACTGTCTATTAGACTGAAGAGGCAGTTTGTTGTTCACAGTTCTGTCTCTTACAGAATAAGAAAATCATCATCACCCATATGTTCCCTGAGAGTGGGGTGGGAAGTTAAGGGTCAGTCAGTATCCAGGGAACACAGCAGAGACTGGTAATAGCCAGCAAATATACCAGGTATGCCTCTGTGTATCCCAGTCTCCCTTGCAGTTAGATTGGGGCTAGGTAACTAGCTCCTGCCAATGAAACGTGTACAGAAGTGATATGTGTCACTTTGGGGATGAGGCAATTAAGAGCATGTGGGCTTCCACCCATCCTTTCCCCTGCCATGGTGTCCTTGGAGGTCATATGTTCTAGATGGCACCACTACAAGATAGAAGGGAGTTAACCAGCCTTCATTAAACTTTATGTGAGCAACACATAAACATTTGTTGTTTGCTACTCCATCAGAGTACAGCCTATTCTGACTAATGTAGGAGCGAAACTAGTGGTTCCTCTAGGATGCCAGAGGCTTTAGTGAAAGAAATTAATCTAGTCACTCCCATAAAGCATAAAAACCCGTTGGAGTCGAGTTGATCCCGGCTTACAGAGACCCTATAGGACAGAGCAGAACTGCCCCTTAGGATTTCCAAGGAGCTGCTGGTGGATTCAAACTGCCAACCTTTTGGTTAGCAGCCAACTGCTTAACCATAACCCATAGCTCCTTCTAAAGAAGCAAACTCTGCCAGGATGATTGGATTTTACGTGCTTCCCTAGACTCTTCAACAAAACATTGTCTCAGAGGTAGGATGGTTGGTCCTGAAATAGTAATTTCAAGTGTGAAGGTCATCTCTCTCCAAGACACAGGTCTTTAAAATACCACAGAGCATGCAAAATTCATTTAATAGCTCACAAAATCCCTTCCTAGGTACCCATCATCTCCTTCTCCTCCTCCGGCTATTTCCCATTCTACTAATATCACTAGACAGATATGCTGGCTTACAGCCTCTTAAACATAACTTTCTCATAAATTTAGGTGCCCATAAAAAACAAACAAAATGAAAACAAAAAACAGAGACACAACTAAGTTTCTATCAAGACCATCTCAATTTCTTTTGGGCCTTGGACCAACCCACTTCTAAGGTTTGGAATAGGAAAAAGAACTTCCTTCATTCACTGTCTCTAAAATGTCTAAAGTTAGCCTCTGGAACACTCAGTGAGCCAGCAAGTCCAGAGTACGGTAGGAGGCACAACACATTAATGCTTGACCCAAAAGGGCTGAGGATATCTTCGGCTTGGCACTCTTCACGAAGGAGGGAAGACTTCTTGGCTATTTTTTACTGTAACCAGCTGAAGTCCTCACCTTTCAGAGCATCTACTTGCTGAGAAGACAGGGACTTCATATATGACTGCTGCAAATGACCCAAATATGTTTTTAAAAACATTTCTTTCAAAGGCAGATCATATTTTACAAGTAAAAGCCTGAGAATTTACACACACACACACACACACACACACACACACACGCACGTTTTCCTTGGCATAGGGACTTGCTGGAAATCTTGATGTAAGAAACCAGTGAGAAGACCTGTTTGGTGTTTCGAGGCTAGACAAAAGCCATGGCCTGGCCCCTGTGTACAGGCTTGCCCCTTAGTCCACAGCTGGAATCCAGTTCTGTTGGGAAGAGACATTCAGAGAAGTCCTTCCATCTCTGACCCAAAAGGCCTCTTCTGAGCATTGCCCAACGCTCCTGTTATACAACATGCAAAAAAAAAAAAAAAAAACCCTTAAAAGTCAGGCAGCCAAAGCTCTGCTCAAATAATAAGGCCTTTTACAAGCTGCTTATCACCTGCCAAAATCAGCTCCAGAGGAACACCAAGAACTCTAAATTCTATTGTTCTCATTAACTACTTGGGGGAAATAGACAAGCTTCAGCGGCTTTACTGGTTCACTGAGAGACAGAAGAGGTAAAGGTTTTCATCTATCTGCACTCTGTCCTTGATCTCAATAACTTAAGTAGAGTTCCAGTCCCACCATCTCTGAGAGGTCGGGATTAAAAGTGTGAGCAAGATAGGTGCCCTGGCCTTTCCTTAGAATGGGCTCACTCATTCATTCATTCCTGTATATTACTCTGGGTAGTGGTTAAGAAAGTAGGTACTAGAGACTGATTGTCTAGTTCGTATCACTGCTTTGCCACTGTCTACTTTTCCTCTCACCTGATTGTTGAAGACAGGAAGTGAAGAACCTAAATGCCAACCTTTGCAGAAAATTCACTGGGAGTTAGGGAGAGAGCAGAGCAGAGAGATGTGAAATTCAGTCTTCTGCCCATGAGGGCCCTCTGTGTTTAAGTACAAAAGAAGAGTTGTGCTCAAGGAAAACTGTTCAAAGCCATGTTTGGTGGAGTTGGGTAGGCCTGACAGTGTGTTGTTACTGGCCCAGAATAGCTTCTCTAGGTTTCAAAAATACAGGCTGAGGTCCCTGAGAGGTCTTAAGGGGTTTTGTTAAGGAAACCTGACGGGAGAAATCTGCCATAAAACTTATTTCTGAAGAACCACAAAAGGGATTTTGATACCTGTTTGATATGAGGGGCCCTGGTGGTACACTGGTTAAGAGCTCAGCTGCTAGCCAAAAGGTTGGCAGTTCGAATCCACCAGCCACTCCTTGGAAACCCTATGAGGTCGTTCTACTCTGTCCTATAGGGTCGCTAGGCGTTGGAATTGACTCGATGGCAGCAGGTTTTTCATTTGATACGAACATCCCAGGATTGTCAACCCACAGATGCAAAGCTCAGAATGTACTTCCTCTATAAAACCTTACTACCCTTCCTTTTCCCCTCACTGTTCCCTCCTATAAAATTGGTCTCTTCCTCCGCTAGGCTCTATACATACTAACTTTCTCACACTTGTTTCCTTCACTAGCTTATGGATTTTCCAAAGCAAGGATCAAGCCTTATTCATCTCTGCGTCCCTGTAGTCTAGCAAAGTCAATAGGCGTTCAATATCCGTTGCCAACAAGTTGATTCCAACTCATGGTGACCCCATGTGTTACAGAAAAGAATTGTTCCAGAAGGTTTTCTTGGCTGTAATCTTTACAGAGCAGATTGCCAGGCCTTTCTTTCGCAGTGCTGCTGGTGGTACAAACCACCAACCTTTAGGTTAGCAGTTGAGTGCAAACTGTTTGCACCACCTAGGGACCTTAGGTGTTCAATAAATCATTTAATTGCTGGTAAGATTAATTATAACTGTAGTTAACGTTGGAGTGTTCAGTAACAGTGTGTTTAATTTCCTGTATTTTTTCCAGATGAGGAAGCTGAGGCACAGAGAGGTTAAATATCATGCCTAATGTCATCCAACTAATAAAAGGCAAAGCAGTGATATGAATTAGGCAATCAGGCTCTAGAATCTGCTCTCTTAACCACTACCCAGAGTAGTACCAGGAATGAATGAATGACTGAGGGCTATACACATATGAAACATTAGACATGAACTTAAATTTGTTTGGATTAGGGACCCACAAAAATTTATTAAGTACCAGTACTCTGTTCCAAGCCCAGTGCTAATGGTACAAAGAGAAAAGGCATGATCCTATTCCTCAAGGAGAAGACAGTCAAATTAAGAAACACTTACTGAGCACTTACTAGGTGTCAGGCAGTGTTCTAAGTACTTCACATGTATTAACTCCTTTAAAATTGACAAAACCCCTATGAGGTCAGTACTATTACAATTATTATACCCATTTGACAGATGGGAAACTGAGGCACAGGGAGGTTAAGCAACTTGCTGGAGGCAGGATTTGAACCCAAGCAGTCTAGCTCGAGAGTTCACAGTCTTATCCCTACATTCTACTGCCTCCAGTATACGGCCAAACTCAACTCTAATGCAATGTGATCCGTGCTTGAAGAGAGAAACAGAAAAAATGCTATTGGCATGCAAGGAAGGAATTTTGCTTGAGAGGGGGTTCAAAAAAGTCTGCAGAGCAGGTGACACTTGAAGTGGGCCTTGAAGATATGAGAATAGGAGAGAAATTCAAATAAAAAAACTGTAAATGGAGACCAGGAAAACTGGCTTGTGTGTTTTCAAAGCCATTGCTGCTACACCACAAAGCGGCACCATCCTCTGCTGCTGAGGCCACCTCGCACAAAGGAACAGGGAAATCGTTCGTAGAACTGTGGCTCAATTTGTATGGTTCAAATTCTACCTGGAGTTTGGTCATCGTCACAGTACCTGTAAGAATTTCTTTTCCTCTCCTTTTCTACAACAGAAATGCTTCTGGAAGGGGACCCACAGGCTCTGTTTAATGTAACTGAGGCCAGACCCTCCAAGGTTGCCTAAAGAGTCTGGAATCTTCATGCGGGGTGAGGGTGACAACTCGACCTAAGGTCCCAATTTTTTCTGCAGATGGTGATACTCCCTCCTTTGCTAACTGCAGAGGCTCTGAGCACAGTTTTATTAAAGGGAGTTTCTGGGTTTTCTTAGAGTTCATTCCACTCAAACCTGCTGGCCACTTTCCCTCCTGCAATACCCAACTTCCCTGAGGAGTAATGGATACTACACCAAGAAACACGTGAATAAGGACAAGTGAACTCCAAATCCCAGTGAATACTCCTGGGGCAAACTTGCAGTTACTTCTCCTATTTTAAATACCCTCTCTTGACCCCACATACCACTCTAGCTACTGCCTCATTTCTCTGCTCCTATTTACAGCAAAACTCTTCAAAAGATTTGTCTATACTCCATGTCTACAACCTTTCTCCTCCCTTTCTCTCTTGTACCCACTCTAGTCAAGTTTTTGTCCCCTTTACTCCACAGAAACAGCTTTATTCAAGGCCGCCAGTGACTTTATGTTGCTAAATTCTATCGAGAATTCTCAGCCCTCATCTTGCTTGACCAACCAAAAGTATTTTGCACAGTTGATCATTCCATCTTCCTTGAAGCACCTTCTTCACTTGGCTTCCAGGACACCATTCTCTTCTGGTTTTCCTTCTGCCTTACTGGTCACTCCTCAGTCTCCTTTCCTTGCTCCTCTTTATCTTCCTAACCTCTAAATGTTGGGGAGCCCCAGGGCTTAGCCCTTGGTCCCCTTCTCTTCTCTAACTACTCTCACTCCCTTGGTGATTTCATCCAGTCTCATAGCTTTAATACCATCTAGATGCTTTTGACTCAAAAATTTTTATCTTTAGTCTGGCCCACTCCTCTGAGAGCCAGGCTCATATATCCTGTAGCTTACTCAACATCTCCACTTGGATGTCTCATTGACATCTCAAATTCAACATATCCAAAATTGTATTTCTGAAAGCCTTCCAAACCTGTTCCTCTCACATTTTCCCACAGCGGTTGGTGACAACTCCATCCTTCCAGCTGCTCAGGCCAAAAACCATGGTGTCATCTTGGACAGGGATGCTGTGTTGTACAACTCCAGGGGGCACCAGTCACATCTATTCTATGCTACTGGTGTGGTGCAACGTAGTGGCTCTGACTTCCTTGATTCGTCTCTCACATTCCCTATCTGATCTGTCTGCAAATCTAGCAAAACTTTGAAAATACATCCACTATCCGACAACTTCTCCCCAATTTCACTGTCCCCACTCTGGGCCAAGCTTGCCCCCTTATAGTTTATTCTCCACAAAACAACCACAACAACCCTTTTAAAATATAAATCAGGTCACATCAGCCCTCTACTTAAAATTCCTCAATGCTTCATATCTCACTCAGAGTAAAAGTCAAAGTTTTTCCAATTGCCTACAAGGCTCTGCATTTTTTTCCCCTCTTTTGACACTTATCCCTATCTATTATACTATGTATTTTACTTATTTATCTCACTTGTTGTCTGTTGCCCACATAAGCTCCAAGAGGTCAAGGACTCTATGTTTTATTTACTTATGAATCCTCAGGACCTACAAGAATATCTGATATAAAGTATGCACTCAATATATACTTGTAGACTGAATGAATAAAGCATACTGAGAGGGAAGAAACCTTTACACAATGGCCAAACTCGTATCAAAACACAATATAACAAGCGAAATGGCATTTGAGAAATCAGTTAGTGCTGGGACCAAGACAGGTCCCAAGAGATATTCAGTTCCTACTTCCTACTGTTTGTTTTCCCATTGCTTTGACATTTTATCTGATAAAGTCTTCTTTCTGTTGCCTCCTGAAGAAAACTGACCAATCTATAGTAAGGAGCGCCCCCTGGTGGAAGCAACTCCATCAAAGCAATAGAAAAGGAAATCATCCTAGAACAGGCCACTGGAGATTACTTGGACAAAAGAAGAGACTCCAACATTTCATAGGAAAGGTCCTGAATAGAAAACTGAAGATACAGTTTGAAGTATGTGGGAGAACTTATCAACTTATTTTACTGTTGAACCTCTTCTGTATCTGACGGTCAGAAAAAAAAATATTTCATTTAAAGTTGAACAACGTATGTACCTGCTGTTGTCGTTGTTAGGTGCTGTCGAGTTAGTTCTGACTCATAGCGACCCTATGTACAACAGAACAAAACACTGCCTAGTCCTGTGCCATGTTCACAATTGTGCTTGAGCCCATTGTTGCAGCCACTGTGTCAATTCATCTCGTTGAGGGCCTTCCACTTTTTTGCTGACCCTCTACTTTACCAGCATGATGTCCTTCTCCAGGGACTGGTCCCTCCTGATAACATGTCCAAAGTATGTGAGACAAAGTCTCACCATCTTTGCTTCTAAGGGGTACTCTGGCTGTACTTCTTCCAAAACAGACTTGTTCGTTCTTTGGCAGTCCACGGTATATTCAATATTCTTCGCCAACACCATAATTCAAAGGCGTCAATTCTTCCTTGGTCTTCCTTATTCATTGTCCAGCTTTCACATGCATATGAGGTAATTGAAAATACCATGGCTTGGGTCAGGCGCACCTTAGTGCTCAGAGTGACATCTTTGCTTTTTAACACGATAAAGAGGTCTTTTGCAGCAGATGTGCCCCATGCAGTATGTCGTCTGATTTTTTGACTGCTGCTTCCATGGGCATCGACTATGGATCATATGTACCTACTCTCAAGGAATTTAAAATCTGGTAAAGGATGTAAGTCATGAATACAAATAAGTACAAAGCAATAAGTCTGACTGCGAACGAGTGAATTTGTGTCAAATAAGAGGAATAAACTATGACTTACTGAGGAAAGAAAGGGACTACTTTAGGCTGAGCGAATCCAAGAAGACATCTTGGAGGTGGTGGTTCTTGAGCTGAGCCTTGAAAGACAGACAGAATTTTAATAAGACAGAGAATATTCCAGGTAAAAATCTAAATGTAGGGAAGGGTCCATCATGTGGGAACCCAAGTAGACCAGTGGGCCCCTATAAAGGTCACAATTTGGGTGACTCAACACAGAACTCAAACTCCTCCTTGAGAAGAGCAAAGACAGAGTCTCAAGAGGAAAGTCCTTGGCAGAGGTAAACACATGAGAGAACCAAAGAAAGCCCCTGTCCTTGTTTTCCCTTAGATGAGAGGAACGTTACTAAAAATCATGGAAAACAAAAAAGGAGAAACAGATAAAGCAAATACAAACTCCCTAATAGCCCAACTTACATAACAGGGGATTCTGAATCTAATTCAACTTACATAATAGAAGATTCTGACTCAATATTTAACGAAATCACTTATTGGTATGTAGTGTCTGTTCTGTTCTATATTTTATCTGAAGGTAATGCCCAAAGACTCTCCTTTGCAAATGTGGTTGTTCTCCTTCCATTGTTGTTCCCCTTCCATTCCCTCCTGTGCTGTGCCCATGGAGATGCCAAGATGCATCCTAAATCCATCCATCTCTCTCCATCTCCATAGTCATCACCCAAGTCCAAGCCACTATCATGTCTCCCCTGGGCTAACGCAACAGCTTCCCGACTGGCCTCCCCAGTTACACTCTGGTCCCTCTATAAGCCACAAAGCACACAGGGATATTTTGGGGGGAGATAAATAACTCGTGTTTTATTTTTAACTTTTCAATTTGAAATAGTCCCAGACTTACTAAACAAGTTGCAAAAACAGTACAAAGAACTCTCATATACCACCTAGATTCCCCAAACGTTAACATTCTACATAACCACAACACAGTTATATCAATCAAGAAATTTATACTCAGAAGAAAACCAAAGACACATGGGAAAGATTAGTCCAAAGGACTAATGGACCACAACTACCACGGCCTCCACCAGACTGAGTCCAGTACAACTAGATGGTGCCCAGCTACCACCACCAACTGCTCTGACCGGGATCACAATAGAGGATCCTGGACAGAGCTGGAAAAGGATGTAGAACAAAATTTTAACTCATAAAAAAAGACCAGACTTACTGGCCTAACAGAGACTGGAGAAACCACAAGAGTATGGCCCCTGGACTCTCTTTTAGCTCAGTAATGAAGTCACTCCCGAGGTTCACCCTTCAGCCAAAGATCAGACAGCCCCATAAACAAAATGAGACTAATGGGGCACAACAGTCCAGGGACAGGGACTAGAAGGCAGGAGGGGACAGGAAAGCTGGTAATAGGGAGTGCAAGGTTGAGAAGGGAGAGTGTTGACATGTTGTGGGGCTGATAACCATCGTCATAAAACAACATCTGTATTAACCATTTAATGAGAATCTATTTGTTCTGTAAACCTTCATCTAAAGTACAATAAAAAAAAAAGAAAGAAATTTACATTCACAATGGAATACTACTCAGCTAGTAACAGAAATGAGGTGTTGATACATGCTACAGTATGGATGGAGCTTGAAGACATTATGCTGAGTGAAATAAACCAATCACAAAAGGACAAAAATTGTATGACCTCACTTATATAAAAAGACAAGGCACACAAAAAAAGAAATGAACATTCATACAACATTATAAACAAATTAATAAATCATATTCAACTTTCTCCAATTGCCCCACTAATGTCTTTTTTCTGGCCCAGGATCACACATCTCCTTTGTTGTTGTGTACTGTCTATTCGATTCCAGCTCATAGCGACCTTATAGGACAGAGTAGAACTGCCCCAGAGGGTTTCCAAGAAGCAGCTGGTAGATTCGAACTGCTGACCTTTTGGTTAGCAGCCTGAGCTCTTAACCACTACGCCACCACAACTCCCATGTCTCCTTAGTCTCCTTTAATCTGGAACAGTTACTCAGTCTTTCTTCATCTTTCATGACCATGATACTTTTGAAAAATATTGACCAATTATTTTATAGACTGCCTCTCAATTTTGGGTTTGTCTGACAGTGCATCTTGACTAAACTCAGGTGATGTGTTTTTGGCAAGAATACTATAGATGTGATGCTGTGGCATTCTCAGTGAATCACATCAAGAGGCACGTGATGGTCAGTTTGTTCCATTACTAGAGATGTTAAGTTTGCTCCCTTGATTGAGGTGCTGGTCTGCCAGATTCCTCCAGGGTAAAAGCACTATTTTTTTTCCTTTGTAATTAATAAGTATTTTGTAGAGGGATATTTTGAGACTATATAAACACCTTGTTTCTCATACTTTTGCCCACTGATTTTAGCATCCATTGATGATTCTTTCCCGAAATAATTATTACTGTGGTACATGCCAAAAGTGCACCATTATTCCCTCTATATTTACTAATTGGAATCCTACTGTGAGCAAGTGCTTTCCCTTCTCCCTCCTTTATTTATTTACTCAATTATTTATTTATATTCCTATGGATTCATGGATTCTTATTTTATTCTATGGGTTATAATCTGTTACTACCATTATTTCTTTTGTTGCTTAAATCATCCCAGATTTGGCCATTAGGAGCCACTTCAAGTTGACTCCTATGTCCTTTTGGCACACCTCTATTACACCATGAGCACTTTCTTACTTTCTGGCAGAAGACGGCATTCTAGGCTCATCTTATACTCTCCCTGCCTAGCGCTGGAACCAGCCATTTCCCCAAGGAGCCCCAGTTCCTTTTACTTAGAGAATGGTTATTTTAAAACCCAAATCTGAGTGCTAGGTGTGCTCACTGGTTTGGGGGTATTGTTACTTCTAGGCTTTCTCAGCAGAGTTATGAAATACATGTATATACTCAAGCATCTATGTCTATCTCTGTGTGAGTGTATGGGGGGAGGGGGATGCTGTGCATACGTCAGCACGTGTGCACGTGTGCAGTATGTGTGTGTGTTTACAACCATTCGTTCATACCGAAACCTCAATTCTAATTAAACACCACAGGATTCATTCTAGTTTTCTTTCTTTCCTCATTTGTAACTCCTTTTTCTGACAAAGTGAAATCTTTCATTATATATACTTATATGCTCAATAATTGAATATACATAAATTGTTTCAGAATAGCTAATCCATACCTCAACGAAAAACAAACCTACTAAATATAGTATTTATGTACACTTTTTTTTAAGTCTTTAACTTTAGAACACTGCTTCTAAAAGTATGGTCCCAGGATCAGCAGCATCAGCATCATCCGGGAACTTGTTAGAAATATGAACTCTTGAGCCAGACTGCAGACCTACTGAGTCAGAAATTCTAGGGGTGGGGACCAGATGTCTGAGTTCTAACAAGTTCTCTAGGTGATTCTGATCCATGTTCAAGTTTGAGAACCACTGCTTTAAAGTATACAGTGAAAATACTATTTTCCAAAGTTACTTAGATTAGTTATTTTCTCTTCCACTTCATTACGGTTGCTACTCATTTGTAATACAGTTTAGTTATTTATTTCTGTTTGTATTCCATTTAGGGTCTCCCCCATGGCCCTTATTAATTTTAATTTTTTTTAGTATTATTAGAACCATACAAAGAAAAGTATACTTTTTTTGTCACTTCCTCATCCCTCCTACCCCATTCCTATTCCCCATCTTTTACCCTGTTCCCATCCACCCCTTCTAAGTTACTAATCTCATTAATTTTTCATTTATCTTTTCATATAGGGTGTATTAGTTTCCTATTGTTGCTGTAACAAACTACCACAAACTTAGTGGCTTAAAACAATACAAATTTATCATCTTACACTTCTGGAGGTCACAAGTGGGTTTTATTGGGCTAAAATCAAGGTGTCAACAGGGCTGCATTCCTTCTGAAAGCTCTAGGGGAGAATCTGTTCCCTTGTCTTTTACAACTTCTAGGGGCTTCCTGCGTTCCTTGGCTCATAGCCCCTTCCTCCATCTTCAAGCCAGCAGTGTAGCACCTTCAAATCTCTCTATGCTTCTGTCGTCACATCTCCTTCTCTGACTCTGACCCTCCTGCCTCCCTCTTAAAAGGATCCTTCGGATTACATTGGGCCCACCTGGATAACCTCCTCCTCTCAAAATCCTCAACTTAATCACACCTGCAAAGTCCCTTTTGCCATAAGGTAATATATTCACAGGTTCTGGAGATTCAGACATCATCAGTTACGTTTTTAATGTAAATCTGATCATGTCACTTCCCTGCTTAAAATCCTTCAATGGCTTCCCTCTAAGAATTTCTGAGTCCAGCCTCTTCATCCTTTAGCTTTCCTTGCCTCTTTCCATTCCTTGAACATCCCAGATGCCTTCTTGCTTCAGGGCCTGGAATATTCTTCCTCTTCTCATGGTTGGCTCTTCTTGTGGTCAGCTCATTCCCATTCTTCGAGTCTCATCTCGAATGTTCTCTCTTCAAAGAATCCATCTCTGATCACTGAATATATAATGACCTGGCTTAATTACTTTCTAATTTAGTTTATTTTCTTTATCATTTATCATAGTCTATAATTATCTTTTTCTGTATTGGTTTACTTGCTTATTGACCAACTTTCCCACTAGAACGTAATCTCCATGAGGGCAGAGATTGTGTAACTCCTGCTGTATCCTTAATACCTAGCATAGTAGACACAAAACAAGTGTTGGCTAAATAAACAAACGATGCTTCAGTCTGGGTGAGCAATGTAGGATAAGGGTGTTACTGGTCTAAATAGGCTGAACAAAACAACCCCACATTATTTTAAGTATTGCTGATGCAGACTTTTACCATTCTCAATACAATGCAAATAACTTCCCATATGTTATCAATTCAAGAAGTATTTACTGAATAGCTAATAGACACTCATCTAATCCTTAAGACAACCCTGAGGTAGCTACTATTATTATCATCCCCATTTTACAGATGAAAAAACTGAGGGTCTGAAAAGTACTATGGCCAAGGATACACGGCTAGTAAGCTACTATGTTATTATACATTATACTAGGCCCAGAGGGTATACAAAGAAACATAGTCCTTGCCCACTCTAGTGGAGAGATAGAACATGAATTGAAGATGATAGGGCAGTGTGTTAAGTGTTATGATAGAGGTCTTCTAAGAGTGCTATAGGCACACCAAGGCAGGGCAGAGGAATCAGGGTTAGCTGTCAGAGGAGGCTTCCAGGAAGAGGTGGCACTTGCACAAATTTGAAGCATAAGTAGATCTTAGCTAGATAAATGGAATATCAACTGTTGATAGGGCTCACAAAGTATCATTTACCTGGATGAATATTCTATGTTCTTCTATGGTCTGGTCTTCACTCAGCTTTGCAAAATAAGAAATCCAGTCTTGTCAGTGACCTAGAACCAAAAAAAAAAAAAAAAAAACCAAACCCATTGCTACTGAGTTGATTCCGACTCATAGTGACCCTATAGGACAGAGTAGAACTGCCCCTAAGGGTTTCCAAGGAGTGGTTGGTGGATTCGAACTGCCAACCTTTGGGTTAGCAGCCGTAGCTCTTAACCACTTCACCACCAGGGCTCCAAGTGACCTAGAGTCATCTAAAATTATGAACACTGATACTTGCTAATAAAACTCAGGAGAGAATGGGGTTTATAAATCAGAATGTCAATTTGTTAATACAACCGTAAAGTGGGTGTCATGGTTTGAATTATGTCCCCCAAAAAATGTGTGTATCAGTTTGGCTGGGCCATGATTCCTGGTACTGTGTGATTTTCCTGTATGTTGTAAACCTGCCTCTATGATGTTAATGAGGGAGGATGGGTGGCAGTTGTGTTAGTAAGGCAGGACCTGATCTACAAGACTGGATTGTGTCCTGAGGCAATCTCTTGAGATATAAAAGACAGAAGTGAGCAGTGAGATAGGGGGACTTTATACCATCAAGAAAGCAGTGCCGGGAGCAGAGCGTGTCCTTTGGACCAGGATCCCTGGGTGGAGAAGCTCCTAGTCTGGGGGAAGACTGATGAGAAGGCCGAGAGAGAGAAAGCCTTCCCCTGGAGCTGACAACTTTAATTTAGACTTTTAGCCTACTTTGACTATGAGGAAATAAACTTCTCTTCATTAAAACCATCCACTTGTGGTATTTCTGTTGTAGCAGCACCAGATGACTAAGACAGTGGGCATTCTCCCCTATGCCTACTGAGAGAGTTTTCTCGTGAGTCTAGAACAGAGGTCATCAAACTTGTTCTGGAAAGGACCAGATAGTAAATATTTTAGGCTTTGTGGGCTATATGGTCTTTCTCACAACTACTTACCTCTGCCATTGTAGGGGAAAAGCAGCCATAGACAATACATAAATAAATGAGTGTTCCAATAAAACTTTATTTACAAAAACAGATGGAGGGTCAGATTTGGCCCACAGGCCATAGTCTACCAACCCCTGGCCTAGAATATGAACAAGAGGAGTGGGTACATGACTCAAATGCTTCATTATATCTGGCTTTGGTAGCTTGATGTGTTCATCAATGCAACAGAGATATACCTAGTACCAGATTGGGCATGTTCCTGGGTAGGGCAATGTTCGCCTCTCTGGTTTTTCTTTTTGATTACCAACCACCGTAAAAAAAATCCTACTTGTTTTAGAGCTCTGGGTATCTGAAAGCTCTACTTACAAGTAAAAGTCCAAGGGAAATGCCAGCAGCATCAGCGTACATTCTGCAGCTATTTCACAGAGCGTGCCTTGATCCTTTGTTACTTGCAAGAGAGAAAGAGAGAGACCCACTCCTATAAGCATTCCTCAGAAAAACAGTGAGAAATTGGGTGATATTAACATTTACAAGAGGTACTAGCATTTACGGACCATAAAGGCAGAGATTATTTTTTAAATTAGAAATAATCCTTTATTTTTACAAAAGCAGTCTTTATGGATTATACAAAATTAGAAAACAATAAGTAAACAGGAACATCATATTCCAACCACCCAGAAATTACCACTGTTAACAGCTTAGTATATATCCTTCCAGATCTTTTTCTAAGTATATATAATACATATATGCATTTTCTACCAAAATAAGATCATACTGTACATAATATTTTGTAACTGCTTTTTCCAGTTAATGACATCTCTACTTTACCACGTTAAAAAGTTTTCATTTCATCTAATACCCATCCATACTCAAATGTCCCCAAAAATGTCCTATAAAGTTAGTTTGTCCAAACAATGAGCCAATCCCAAACCGTACATAGCATCTTAAGTCTCTTTTCATTCAGAACAGTACCATTTTTCAGGACAGAAATCTTGCTTCCTGCTGTATTTCCAATGCTTATAACAGTTCTTGATATATAGTACTAGCTCAATAAATATTTGCATAATTACTCAGAAACTTAGGGGATGGGGGATTCACTCTAGAGTTTATCTCGTCCACCCATCATTCATCATCTTGATCTTATAGACAATAAAAATACAAAACAGAGAAGTAAAGTGACTTACCCAAAGTCACACAGCAAGTATGTGGCAATTGCTTTCCATTTCTCTGTTCATTCTACTATAGCAGGAGTCAGAAAACTTTTCTGTGAAGGGCCAGATAATAAATATTTTAGGCTTTATGGGCCAAAAAACAAAATTGAGGATATTATGTAGGTACTTATATAGCAAGAGATAAAACAAATTTCCACAATTTTTCTTGATGAAATTCAAAATATACTAATAATAACTGACAAATTTTTGTAATACAGGTCTACTAATGAAAAGAATGGAATAGAAGAATAACGCTTTGCTTAATTGGGGCTCAAAATTAGTACCCCTATTAGCAAATCAGGAGCCCTAGTAGCACAATGGTTAAAGCACTTGGCTGCTAACCAAAAGGTCAGCAGTTTGAACCCACCAGCCGCTCCATAGGAGAAGGATGTGGCAGTCTGCTTCCATAAAGATTTACAACCTTGGAAACCCTGTGGGGCAGTTCTACTCTGTCCTTTAGGGTCACTATGAGTCAGAATTGACTCAGTGGCAGTGGGTTTTATTATCAAACTGACTGTAAATGTGCATCTGAAAAATCATACTTAGCTCACAGGCCATAGTTTGCTAACCCTTGTACTATATACCATCTTGCTTGTCTGTGATTTGGCTTTTCTTAAAAGTATGAGTGAAATAAAATTCCTCTTAACTGACATTTGCAATGTATTCTGGCTTACTGAAGTTATATGATACTACGGTACCAATGGGAAAAACAATTCCTCAGCCACTCCTTTAAAACGTATATACTGTCTTACTTCAGTTACTTGTTTACCTAAATATTGAGCATGCCTGTCTTCATTCATTTAGATTACATTTTGACAATGGCTTTCATAATCAACCATTTATTAATATTTAATGGAGCTGACCAATTTAAAAATCAGTCCAAGTGAGGGTGGTGATGGTTTGGTCTATGTCAGGGACTGGTTTTGTTTCTCAAATGAAACCGTGTTATTTAGAGATACAGAGGTAAATATCCAAAGAATGGAGGCCTCGTAGCAGTGGTTAAGAGCTCGCCTGCTAACCAAAAGGTCGGCAGTTCAAATCCATCAGTTGCTCCTTGGAAACCCTATGGGGCAGTTCTACTCTAACCTATAGGGTCACTATGAGTCGGAATCGACTCCACGGCAACCGGTTTGGCTTTTGTTTATCCAAAGAATTAACAGAGTAGAAAGTGACTGCTTTACAGGAGCAAGGGAATTGGTGGGGTTGGGGTGCAGGGGAGTCAGAGATTCCTTTTTCTTTTAACAGCAAAATTTGTAGAACTATTTGACTTTTAAAAACGCTGCACATGGGACGTGGGGCCAAGATGGTGGACTAGACAGACGCTTCCGGTGGACCCTGTTATAACAAAGACCCGAGAAAACAAGTGATTCGATTATATATGACAATCTAGGAGCCCTGAACATCAAAGGCAGAGTGGAGGAACTGGACTGAGTGGCAGGGGGACGCAGAGACAGTTTGGAAGCAGCCAGGAGTTGCCAGACCTGACTGGGTGAGAGCCAGAGCCCTTCAGGTCTGATCAGATAGGGGAACAGCAGTGAGGCAGGCAAGCAGATGTGCTCGCAAGGCGCGTTTTTCGCACCGGGAGAGACCCAGCACCAGAGACTCTACATGGCCACCCAGAACCAGTGAGAACCAGGAAACATAACTACTTGTGTACGGCTTACCACGTGGATCAAAAACACCTCCCTTAGAGGGCTGTGGGGACCATGGTCTCGGAGAACATCTAGCTCAATTGGCGTAACACAGTTTATAAAGAAAATGTTCTACGTTCTACCTGGGTGAGTAGTGTCTGGGGTCTTAAGCAGCCATCTAAGATACTCCACTGGTCTCATCCCTTC